>NW_025335684.1:6349364-6693626 GCF_004798865.1 Varanus komodoensis
GGGGGGGCGAGCTCTTCCTCGCCCGCCGCTGCCCCCGCCCGGATATTTTCCTGTGCATTGCTCGGCATGGATTCGGCCTTCACCTTGGAAGTGGTGGTGGGCTGGGGGGGCGGGGGGGGGGGGGGGGGGGGGGGGGGGGGAGGAGAGCTGCTTCCACGCTGCTTCGCCCGGCTCCAGAGCCCGAAGTGTTGGCGGAGGGGGTGGCAGAGAGCAACCCGCTTGTCATGTCGGGATGCAAACCGGCCGCATTCGAATTAAGACCGTGCGCAGCGCGTCGCCGCCCGCCCTGTCATTTAGGATGCTGCTGCGGCTTTTGCTCATATTCTCCCCTCCACACCCTTCTCCCCGGATCCCCGCCGCCGCCTGCTTTGCGCTCAGACGGCGTTACACGCGTGTCGATCTGCGACCGTCGGAACGCGCCACTCCGCCGCCCCGTCCTTGCAGGAACGGGGTTGCAAATGCAGCTCTCGGCCGGCGCGACGGCTGCCTGGCGAAAACGCGGGGGGGGGGGGCCCACACACGATTTAATTGCTCGATTTCCTGTTAATGAGAAACTAGCTCGAAACTGCTAAAATAGAATAAGGAAGCAATTAGGAGCGTGGCTTTCTAATTGATCTGCGTTTGACATTCCGGAGGGGAAGGACATGGACTCCCCCCCCCCCCCCCCGTAACTCACTTTGTAAGCTTAACAAGACAGAGAAATATATACATTTTTAATGTACGTATATAGGATTCCCATTGTATGTCTCCCGGGAAGCATGCCCCGTTGTATTCAGTGGGGTTTCTCTTCCCATCTACTGGGCCCCCCGGAGTAACTGCTATGCAGGATAGTGGCCTTATGGGGTGGAACTGGTGCTCAGAGCCTGTTCCAGCTAAACCTGAATCCTGCCCCCCCCCCGTCTAAAAACTTTCCTAAACCCACCGCAGAACCCCCCCTCCCCCCCCCCCCCCCCCCCCACCCACCAGCTCCTCTTCCCCGTTCCAAACGGCAAGATCATTACAGGTGGCCATTTCTGGGGGAAAAGATTTGTGGGAATTAAATGGCCAATGGGGATGGGAAGCCTTATTTTTACGGCTCGGCAGACGGCCCTGCCTGCCCGCGCTAGGATGCGTCAGTCCTGGACGTGCCCTCTCTGGCGTGCTTCCAACGTGAGAAACCTGTAGAATTGTATTAGTTCTGGAGAGAACATCCCCCTCCGCCCCCCTCCCTGCCACACCCCCAAAATAGATTTTGGGGAAGGGGAGGAGAGGTTAGGAAGTTAAGGGTGAAGCTGACATCATAAAGTCTTGTCAGTCTGAAACTTAACATCTTTCCGAGTTTTTTGCTGCTGAGAAAAAATTGCATTGCATGGGGACCGAAAACTTGCACTCGATCCCAATACCTGCTGTTAAACTATGTGTATACTTTAAAAACGGGTGGTGGGGGAGTCAGTCCTCAGGCACAAGGCAGAAAGTTCTTGCCCCCCCCCCCCCCCATTCCCCTGTTCATGTTTACACAGCTCTGCTGAGATCAGGGGACTTACTCCCAGGTAAGGATGTGTCGGTGCCCACCTCTTTTGAAGGAATCTGGTGGCTACCAGCCCGGGCACATTTCAGGTAGACCCCCTCCCTCATGCGGTTGATTCTTCTATTTTGGGGTGGGCCCAGGGGCACCCCCCACATGCAGCCTGACCCCTGGGTGTTGCTCCCCAGAAGTGATCATGGTGAATCTTGCATGGGACTCGTGGCCAGGTGCAGCGTAAGCCTTGGTCCAGGCTTCAGCTATTCAACAAGTCAGCCTTGCTGGATTCCATGGGCTTTATTACCAAGGATTTCTGCCTTCATAGCAGCATCTCTTCCCCGCCCTCGCTTAACAGCCTTGACCAACTGTTGGGCTGCTCAGAAGTCTGGGGAACTGAGGAAGGAAGGCTTCCTGGGTGGAAATTGCAGATCCCGTATTTTTATGAATCCTCCCCTTAATAAGACGAGAGCAGGTGAGGCTATTGAAATGGAACTGGAAAATTTCTGAGCATAAGTGAGCCTCTGCAAGGTATAATACAGGGAGCGGGCAGTCTGAGGATTTGTGTTAGTGCCTTGGATGCAGGCTCAAGATGTATTATTTTTTAATTGCCCTCTTTTGCTTTTATTTAGCAGTTTGCGGTGGAGGGGAGGGGTTGGGAGCCATGCGGTGCTTTTTCCAGCCCCATGAAGCAGCCTCAGAGGATCTGCTGGGAAGGTGATTTTGGAGTGAGAAGAGAGTGACTGTCTGGTTTTGTCTGTCTGTCTGTCCATCTCTCTCTCTCTCTCTCTTTTTCTCAAAAATAATCGTGATAAAAAAGGAAGCGGAGGTTCCCCAAGAGGTGATCGAGAGACTGGCTCACAGCGAGATTCACAGCATCCGTGACTTGCAGCGCCTCCTGGAGATTGACTCCGTAGGTAAATTATTCCCATGCTTTTCTATTTTCAACAAATAAAATTGAACTGTACTCATGGCTCTTTAAAAGGGAAAGAAAGATGTTAAAAGGGAGCAGCCCAAAGCCCTGCGGAAGTGTGTGTGTTTGGGGAGACCAAGACCTCTTTCCACAGTCCAGTCTGTGGGGCCCACCAGGGTGGTCTGAATGCCACTCCTCATTCAGTTCTGCTTCTGGGTATGAAGATGCTCTTAACCCCAAAGGCCAGCAAGGAACAGTGTCAGGCAGTTTTGCAGCTGTGAGAATATAATGTTGTCTTTCGAGCAGGGAAGCAGCCTTCATGCCCGTTGAGTTTGCTGTTTGAAGATCTGGCAGTGTGTGTATTTTAAAGCAGCATTCCCCAACCTGGTGGCCTTCAGAAGCAATTGGACCACAACTCCCAGAATTCCCATCTAGCAGGACCATCAGCTGGGAATTCTGGGTGTTGCAACTTAATGTGCCAGGCTGTTCCTGGGATGGAAGAAATTTTCGCTTCTCCTGGCTCTTGAACTTTTATTCCTCTCCCTCCCACAGTGGTCCAATGGAAGTTTTTGGAAAGCTCCCAGAAAGCTTTCCTCTTGCTGCTGGAGCTGCTTTTGAAATGTTGGTAAAATAGCAATGGTGTTTCCTGTAGAATATAATTCTTTATGTGATATGCCATAGCAGGCATTTGACTAATTACATTTCAAGTTAGTCCCTTAGAGTAGTCTTTCACAGACGGTTTCTTATAATTCTTCATGGATTTTAAAATCCTCAGGTCTTTTTGTGCCTCTATCAGAGGCAAACTTGGTGGGATCCTGAGGCCGGGCCTTCTTGGTGGTTGCCCCCTGGCTCTGGATTGCTCTGTGCGGCACCATCTTGATTGTCCTGCTGGCAGGCCAATGCTTACTTCCTCAGGCAGCTTCTTGGCTGTTGAATAATTTTGTTTGCTGACCTAGGTGTGAACTGTGGGTGCTGGTTAATCCTGATTTAATTCGAATAGGTATGTTCTGAAGAACTTGCGCTTTGATTGCTGGCTGTGTGGCATTTTATCTGTTTTAATTTAATTTTTTTGGTGAGGCGCCTTGAGCAGTATTTTTAGATGAAAGGTGCCGTATCAGTAGAAAGAACCAATGAGATAAATAATATCCCTGTTTTTCAGAGTGGAAACTATGTCTGGTAACTAGGGACCCTCAGAGCATTTGGACTGGACTGCTTTAGTGCAGATTCTCGTTTGCATGTTTATCTCCTTGATTTTTCTTAGTGAAAGTCAGGCTTCTGTCCTATGCACCCTTACCCTGGAGTAAGTCCCGTTGAATTGAAGGGGGGTTATTTCTGTGTTGTTGTGTACAGGATCACACTGTTGACATACCTGGTGCCTGCCAGATAAATGGTTTGTTTAGAATCCAAGGATCTGAGTTGAAGTAATACAGAGGTTGCTTCTGCAGGTTTAGATTGCTGGTGTCTCCGTTCACACGTGCAGTTGTGCCCCTGGATGTTACTGTCCTTCAGTGAAAGAACATGTATTTGAGAACAGCTGAATTTTAGATGCACAACCAAACCTTGGAGTGTGTGTGTGTGTGTGTGTGTGTGTGTGTGTGTTTGAGAGAGAGAGAGAGAGAGAGAGAGAGAGAGAGAGAGAGAGAGAGAGTTCTTTAAATATAGAACTGAGATATTTGTGTGCAAAGGCCTTCTAGCTGGCTTCTCTTAGGAGATTATCTGTTTTTCAGAATACAACAGCTTCATAAAATAGACATGGCAGCTTTGATATATTTTCATATTTTAAGCCCTTCAGCCTTCCCAGTAAAGCTACTGAGACATGGATCTTTATAGATGCATGTGACTTTCTATTTCTGTGATCTTCACATTTTTCCAGGATGTAGCCAAGAAGAATTCCCACCGTATTGCCTATAATTTATGCCACTGTGCTGTTATCTTTCAGAGCCACTGCCTCGGGGTCATTTATTAAAAAAAATCCAAGTCATGTTTATGAATGAAGTCATGTCCCTACAAGATGGTGGTTTTTGTTTTGATTTGTTTAAGTGAAAGGGAAAATAAACACCTCCCTTTTGACTTTAACCAGAAAGCCTTCCCCAGTGAACTTCAAAACAATCAGCATTCACAAGTTAAAAAAAATAGCCCAAGGTTATTTTCTGCATCCTTAGGCCTGCAAATGCTTGGAAGGACGAACGTGCAATTTACTAATATTTCTGTATTCCAGCAGACCAAAGCTGTTATTAAATTTGATCTCAGACAGTTGTCAGCACTGAATCCAAGCATATTTATGATGGAGCACTGAGCTGGGAGTGATTGCTTGGTTTATTTTGCAAAAATATGAAGAAAGAAACTCACTTCTTAAAAAAGAAAGAAAGAAATCAAACCAAGGGAAGTCTCTACCCATCTTGCCTCCCTGAGCCAAGAATCTGGCAAGTTGTTGCTTGGGTTGTTAATAGCAGAGCTGCTTCATTTAAACAAAGACTACATAGTAGTTATGTTTTTTCAAAAAAGAAAAGGGAAAGATGACTTGCAGGGGCCCTTTGAAAGTTGAACTTGAGAGCTGAAGCACTCACATAGTTCTCCCTGAAGGAGTACTTGGATTCTGTAGGTCAGCTGCGAAGGAAGTGGATGTGGGTTTGCTGCCCAAAAGCACAATCCACAAGCTTGCTTTTCCCTGTGCAAAGCTTCATTTCCACAGAGCTGCAAAAAGCACAGAAACGGGCAGTCACATGATCAAGTGGTTTTCTGCAGGCAGGGGTAGGGGGAAGCCCCAGAAAATTTAGGGGATCAAACGACTGCTAAGGGAAGCTGTGTCAGAGGTTTGTAAAATTCTGCATGGTGTGACAAAGGTAAATAGAGATATCTGTATGCCTTTTTTCACTAATGATGCTGATGTCGATGTTATGTTCCATTCATATCCCACCCTTTTGACATCATAAGCTTGCGGTGATGTATATGATTTACGCCACTGCTTTATTCTTACACAATAGCCCTGTGAGGTGGGTGAGAATGAAGAATGATTGGTTTGGGGTCAACCAGTGAGTTTCATGACCAAATTTGGGTTCCTCTTGGCCTGGTTTAAATTCCACTCCAGTCTTCTCCAATCTGCTAGACGTCAGATGCTAGACGTCAGCACGTAATCCCTGACCATTGGCGCTCTTAATGATCAGGAAGAAAGCCTCTGACTTCACATCCCTAAGTTATATTTCTTGCATGGTTGCCCAGAGGAAATTCTCCTTCTACATAGGCAACCATGCAGACCTTTTACATGTCTGGATAGATGGAGTGGATTGAAAATACTTTAAAAGGTGTGGATGAACCCTAAACTGCCACCTTTCCAATGGGCTTGAAACATCCCTTCTGCCTTTTGCTGCTACCTTACCTCTCTCTGCTTTCCTTTGTTCCCTTTCGAGCGCTTAACCGTTCCCCTTGAAATGGAAGGATCCTGCAAGCGCCATGCTACAATCGCAGCGAGCGTTCTGCTGGTTCTCTTGCAGAGAGCATCAAGTGGAGCTTGCTCTCCTGATGCGTTTCCCAGCAAAACCGTTGCACAATTTTGGGCTAGCCAGTGGGGGCTGGTGGCTCGTGTCGGTGAGGCAGTGTATCCACTCAGAGCTGTGGTCTGACCTTTAAAGGAGCTGTCCATGGTGCTGAAAGGAACCCAAACAGGGTTCAGGAGGATGGCGGCATCCCCGGCCGCATTTGTTGTGGTTCTTGGCAGGGTGATGAAACCTGCAGCTACTTAGAAAACCCAGCCTCATCTGGGGGGTGGGGGGGACACGAAATTATTCTGGGTCCTGCCCTGTGGTCTTGCTGACGGCTTATGCTGCATCCAAAGGGTTGCCCAGCACTTCCCTTCTCCCCCTCTGCAGTGCTATGTCTGAACATGTTCTTCTGGCTGGGCTGTATCACTCCTCACACCCTGAGCCTGATTTTGTAAGCCTCCACGGAGCGCAGCCGCCGAGCGAAGAGGAAAGCCTCACCCACGGTGGGCACTGCACCCGGCCCCTGTAGGGAGTGTGGTGGCATCCCACTGTGAGCCCCGGCGACTGGGCTGCAGTGACACCCAGACAGGCCCCTCTGGCGTGCCAGTGCTTTGGCTTCCTGATCCCGTGCGCTTCTCGGATGGTCCTCCACGCTGTGATGCCGCCTCAGCAAAGCACCGAAGGGCCAAGTGTTTGGGGCAGGCAGGAGGTGTGCCTTTTGCCGGGAGGATCAATGCGCACGTGTCCTTGCAACGCTCCCGGCCAAAGCGCCACCTTCCAAATTCAGGAGATGCGTGCCGTGTGCTGACAGCTGGGCTGGGACCTTCAGAAGCCTTCTTGAGGTGCCGGGTGGGATTCTGTCATTGGTGGCCAGGATCCAAAGCCCCAAATCCAATGTGACCGGAAGTGTAGCAATCCCCAGAGGGACTCCTGGCTCCTTGTCCCTTTAAACTTCAGATCGCCCCATGGAAGCAGGCAGCCCACTTCGGAAAGGAAAGTCTCCCATTTTGAGACTGCAGTTTGCTGTGTGGCTGTGATAGGGTGGCCTCCTTTAGGGAGGACAGTCCTCTGCTTCAGAGCGCTGGTAGAGGACTGACCTGTACTTAAAAATTGCCCTCTGTCAGATCACTTCTCTGGGGAGAGAACCCCGAGAAGGGAGAACAGTGGCACCTTCCAAGTTGCCCGTCCATGGTCAGTACCTGGACAGGTGACAGAACCACCATGCAGGAAGCCTGGTCAGTCTTCTCTGCTGCAGTGAGATGACCTGGATTTCTATTGAACTAAGAGTTGCTGTTCCTGCATTTGCACCTGTGCACATAAACATGCATTGATGGGTCTTATGACGATGGCTGTCCTGTTGATGGACGAGGCCTTTATTCGTCTCCTTTTGGTGATGAGTCGGTTGACCTGCTGAACGATGCAGGGCGCGCGGTTGAGAAGCGCAAGCCCCACGCTGCCTGGTGCATCCGGCTATGACTGGCCGTCTTGGCCTTCTTCCACGTGGCTTGGGCCCTGAAGTGATGGACGTGTGTGCTCAGGGCTCCAGGAAGGGATGTACCTGGACCGTCTGGGGCTTTTGTGGCCACAGGCAGGTCAGGAGAGGCAAGCCTTGCATTTTCTGGGCACCGTTTAATGGCCAGTGGCACTGAACACACGCCACCCGTGGCGTTCTCATGCATGCGCTGAGTCTGAGTTGGTGGGAGATGGATTCTCATGCTGCATTTCGAAGGGCCATTGCTTCTCCCTAGCTTACTAGGCTGGGAGCTAAGGTCATCACCTCCAGGGCCCTTGACAAGGGAAGTGAGGTGGATGGCTACTAAGAAGAAGGCCTTGTTTGTTGTGGGCCCGATTGAGGACTGAATTTCTCCGGGAAATTCACCTGGAGCGCTCTTTCCGACACCAGCTTCACACCCTCTATTTCCCCAGGCACAGTCTTACGGTTTCTGTCGTTTCCCACCCTTTACTGCATTTCAAATCTTTTCGGTGCCTCAGGACTTCCTGTCTTTTATATGTGGTTTTTATGTGGTTTTAAACTTATATAGTGTATTTTGTGTTGTATGTTATGATTTTAATTGTTGTGAGCCACGGGTGGGCTTCAGCTTTGGGGTTCTATAAAAATGCAATCAATCATCAATCATTCAATGAAGTGGCAGTACAATTGATGGTTCCTTCTTGGAAAATTAGAAATCACAACCCAGCATCATCTGGCGTCCTATGACAGAAAAATAAATAACAGTCCAACACCTGTTTTTCTGACCTTGCTTTCTCATTTTAAAAATGGGCAAATTGTTCTCTTGTGGTCTGGTACTGTGTAAGGCCAGAGAAAGTCCTGTTTACATTTGACATGTTTTGGCACTGGGTGTCTATCACAGAATCAGGCCTGAGGAACTCAGTCCTCAGTTTGGATAAGAAACAGATCTCTTAAGTCACACTCTGTCATGCTGACTTCCAGGGTTTTGAACACGATACTTTGGAAGGCATTATGAGGAAAGCTATGGCAAATCTAGACAGCATACTAAAAAGCAGAGACATCACCCTGCCAACAAAAGTGCGTCTAGTCAAGGCTGTGGTTTTCCCAGTTGCAATGTATGGCTGTGAAAGCTGGACCATAAGGAAGGCTGAGCACCAAAGGATTGAGGCCTTTGAATTGTGGTGCTGGAGGAGACTCCTGCGAGTCCCTTGGACTGCAAGGAGATCAAACCAGTCATTCCTAGAGGAGATCAACCCTGACTACTCTTTAGAAGGCCAGATCCTGAAGATGAAACTCCAATACTTTGGCCACCTAATGAGAAGGAAGGACTCCCTGGAGAAGAGCCTAATGCTGGGAACAGTTGACGGGAAAAGGAGAAGGGGATGGCAGAGAATGAGGTGGCTGGATGGATTCACTGAAGCAGTTGGCGTGAGCTTAGGTGGACTCCGGGGGATGATGGAGGACAGGAAGTCCTGGAGGAATGTTGTCCATGGGGTCGCGATGGTTCGGACACGACTTCGCGACTAACAACAAACTGTTACAGCTTTCATTGAGATGGACGTCTTCAGGTTAGTTGATTGCTCCATGATGGAGGTGAAGAAGGGTGACTGGAGATGCATATCTGTGTCTCATAATGAAATTTAGGGATGCTCGCCAGAAGAAATGGGAACCACAACATGCCCTGAGAAACAAGACGGAGGTGCCAGGCAGCACGTGGAAAACTTGGGATTTTCCGAAGCCAGCAGCAAAAGGGCATCTCCGTCCCCCAGAGAGTGCCCAGAAATTAGAGCATGTTGCATGCCAGTCTCCCAACAAAAATGCAAGGATGGGTGGAGCTGGGATGGAATGGAGTGTGCTGGATAAGGGCATAAGACCGGTTGGTATATACGGCAACATTTTGTTGCTGGGCCCACTTTTCTAAGTATTTAAGGTACTGGGTTAACATCCAGTTGAAGTAGCAGAAATGGCATAGCCCCAAACATTCTGTTAGATCCCATTGCTTAAATCTTGCAAGTCGGCCAAATAGGGAAGGTTTAAATACTTCCAGAAGATGCACAGGACTCACCCATATCAGCACCGGCATCGTTTCCTCTGCCCACATGGATGCTCGTTCTGGGTACGGGGAGAGGACGACTCTTTCTGTCATGCTGGAGGCAGCTTGCCACGGTTGTTCCACAGATGCAAAGCACGTTGCAGTCATGCCGAGGGGAATAGGCACATGTGAATGTGAGCCCTGGCTTTGGGCCTTCAGGGGTTCTCAGTTTTTAAAAACTGTGATATCCAAAGTGCAATTCTCTCAGCTCCCTCTGCTTCTCTTGCCCCCCTTCCTGGGCAAAAGGAGTTAGGCAGGTTTCCAAGCAGCTGAGACTCTTGTTGGTTCTGAATGGGTCCCCCCCACCCAAAGGCAACTTACAGTGTTCGGGGGACGTGGGAGCCCTCCCCGTGGTCTGCCCCATCCAGTGCTGTTGAGAACGGCTCTCCAGGCCTTCAGGCAAGGAGCTTCCTTGCCCGATGTGGGGATGGCATGGATTGAACCTGGAACCTTCCCCGTGTAAAGGACGGCGTTCCCCTAATGAGCTCCCCTAAGTTCTCAGCCTTGGGCTTTATATATTCATTGATATACATTCCATTTCTCCCCTGAGCTCCACACAGTGTTGGGTGTAAAAAGGATGTCGGCCTCGGGCAGATGTTCCCATGGACTTCTGGCTGCATCTCAGACCATTTTTTGGAATTGGAAAGTGAAATTGGTTACAGTGGAACTGGGGAGGATGGGCCAGGTCAAGATTCTGAGATGGAGGAGGTGAAGGTGATGACCTTGAGGCCAGGTGGAGAGGAGGTGGGCCTGCCTTCAGAAAGCGCCCCCAAGGGGATGGGGCCCAGGCACGTTCCTGAGGAGAGTTCCTGGAGGTACACACTAGATTGGCTTCAACAAACCTCTCTGTGCATGCTCAGACACCTGTTGTGGGTGCTTTGTACTTGGGAGGAACAGAGAAAGTTTACAAGGAGAACAGCCTCTGGCTTCCGTCAGCATGAAGGAGGAACTTGGCCTCGTGGCTTTTGGTATTCATAGCCATGTCCTCATTGTATCTTCTCAACAACCTGCGGGCCTGAGAGTTGGTCATTGCCTGAGTCAGCCCGTGAGTTTCATGGCAGATGGATCTGAAGTCAGCTTTCCTGGCCTAGAACTAGCCTGTTGCTCTAACCACTGTACACCATATATCATCTGTCTTGCACTTTCAATGTGGCATAAACATTAATTAATTAAAGCATTAATTCTCACAAGGGTACCCTTATCTTGCCTTAAGGATCACGGTGAAGCACAAAGAAGGGTTGAACCTCTCAAGGACATGAGACCTAAATCCTTTTGGGTGTCCACGTGTTACATTTAGAATCAGGACGATTGTCATAAGTGTAGATTAATGGGCTTTTTAAGCGGTACCAAACCTCCTGCGGTTTTAGCGGGAAATTGTCTTCCTGCAGCTGAGCTGAACTTTCAGGCTGGTTCTCACAAGAAAATGCATCACGCAATCGTTCAACCCAGCGGGCGACCTGCTGCCGCTGAAAAGTGTCTGCGTCTGAGCTGATACTGCGTGATAAAGAAAATCATTCTGCCCGCAGGGATTAATTTGAGATATCATATACCCCTCGCATCTCCCTCTGGAGCACGCACTCACACACGGAGCACTGAGTGATGAGTGCGCATGTACAGACGCCCCCCCCCCCGTCTCTCTTTGAAATGTAAAGCTAATGTGATCCTTGCCGATAAACACCGGGTCACACAGAAGGTTCGCCTGCATTATCCCTGGCGACCCGGAAAGTCGTGAGGCTGAAGTCATTCGATACACGCGGACAATGCTGTTTCTTTGGACCCGTGTGCCAAGGTCAAAGGAAATCGAGAAAGGGATGTGTGCAGCCTGCACAAATGAAAGTTTGGAGTCACTGCCTGGGTGACCCTCCACTGCCACCCCCCCAAAAAAACCCCGGTTGTGGAGGGAGAGTTATTTATCCAGGTTCTTATTTGGCCTCCCTTGGTCTGGACAGTTCTGCAGCTGCCCTCACAGAGGCGGCTTCATGGAGTCCTCTTGTCGCCCCTCCCTTCATCATCTCACTGAGATCCGAAATGGGAGTACCCTGCACGCAGGACCACTCCACGCTCTCGGGAGTCCCTTTCCTACGCTGAAGCAAATCCCCCGGTATAAGAATCTTGCCCTGTGCAAAATACACTTGGGTCTCCAGGCAGCTGCCCTTCAGTGTGTGAATCCGGATTTGGTCCATGCACGTGTGCCTGTGTGTTCCCATTTGGAGCATCCCTCAGATGAGGAGCTGCAGCTAGGAATGCCCCTGCTCAGAAGCACGGCCAGCGTCCAAGGTCAGCACGGTTGAGCACTCCCAAGCTGCTGTAGAGATGGAGGAGAAAGACATCCAAACCCAGCTCTTGACAGCATTCTGGTAGTTACCTCTGTGGTGCCTGGTCTGGGGTCTTTTTGGTACCCTCCTGCTTGTCTTTCCAGCTCTTTGGGATTCTACATGACACTTGTCTGTATCCAGCGCCTTCTAGCTCTTATCTGTGGTACTGATGTGGAGCAAAACTATTCGCTCTCCGGTCTGATGCACCATCTTTGAGTTGTTGCTTCTTCTACAGGTTTGGCTCAAGGAGAGGTTGGTGACCCCTATCTCAGAGGAGCTCCTTATCCGGAGCAGCTCTGGGACAGAGTTCAGCACCATGGATAGCTCTTGCACTGTTGGGAATGAAAGTTGCCCTGGATAAGGAGTCCCATGGAGTCACCAGCCGATTTGTGCGTGTGACAACTGTTGGCCAGGTTGGAGAAAGGTCTAGAGGTACCTCTGGTCTGATCCAGCAGGGATGCTCTTAGGTTGGTAGAGTCAGAAGGGACCCCAGAGAAAGTTCCGCTTTCCAGCCCTCCCTTCGGTGACGTCAGAGCGGCGAAGCTCATGGCTGTAAGTGATGCACGCACCTGCCAATGCGCATTGTGGCATAAGACTTGATGACACAAAGAGGCAATGCCATCATTAAGACTGGCGGGGCTGAGCAGGCGTGAAAGGAGAGGCTTGTTCATGCTGGGAGGGGGCGCATCCCGTGCTCCACGTGGAAGCCTCTTCCCTGTGCTTTACTTGGGTTGCACCTCAGAACCTGGAGTTCAAATCCTCATTGTTTAACTGATGGGGGAGCTCTGGCTAAGTAAGAAGGCAAAGAGGGGTGTGAATGGAGATCCCTGAGCCGATAGTGGATTTCAACTTGCGATGCTGTCAGCCATGCAGAATTTCATCGCCTGGGTATTTGCCAGAATAGAAGACATTCAAATCCCCCAGGAAATGTGTGTTCTCATTAGTTCCTGACCTTCCGAAAAGCAAGAGGTTTCGTCTGCTGCTTCTTCAAACATACATGCCAACAAACGACAACCGCAGCTGGTGCTTGTGAGCCGCAGTTGCTCGTAGGCAGGGATGCTCAAATCAGCAAAACTTGACCCCACCACAGTTCTCCGGATTCCTTCTCCAAGCTCCTTCTGACCCGAGTCCGTATTGGATTGCAGGTGCTGTTTATTCCTTAGTGCATGAAAATATGTGTGTGTTTTGTGCGCGTTTTCTCAGATTGCCATATCAGTTGTGGACCTCTTTGAATGGTAGGCATCCTTCTTCCATGGTTTAAAGCATATTTGGGTACATTTTTCAAATGGCAGGCCAAGGCCTTGCTTTTGCTCTGAGAATCAGGTTGCAAATTCAGAAATGTACGAACTTCGATGGCTGATTGTGTCAGTATCCATCCGTGTTCAGCCTGGAGGTTGCAAACTGGGTAAATCTTGATCTAGAATGATCTGAAACGAATTTATCCTACGTCCATACTGTTATGTTTGCTTGCATCCTTTTCAATTTCTTGAAATTTCTGGAAAGAGTTTCTTTCCATCAAAAAGGAAAGGAATTCTAAGCATAGATACACTATGCCAACGGGCCGTTAAAAGAAACACGCACAGCAATGGTGTTGCCCTTTTGGGGAGCGCTCTGTCCATGTTCAGAGGCATTGTGCAGTCACAAGCCTGATTATGTTCAAAAGATTGGAAATTCTAACTCAGTTGATCTGAACTAGCTCAGCTCCCTGCTCTGACATGCTTAAAAGATTTGGATGTCATTGGATTTTGTAGCAGACCGCACACATTTTTGTAGGGCAAATTCACTCTTAAGAGGTTTTTTCCTTCTTCTTCTAGCATTTCCTTATTAGCTCGATGCTGTAACCTGAGCAATGCTAAGCCGTTTGTTCTCCATTGCCATTTTTGGCATCCTAGTCACTCACAGAAATCATGCTGTTTTGCTCACCCATTCAGTTCTTTTCTGGTCTTCCAATTGGATTTCACCTGCATGAAATAACAATTTGTTACAGTCCCTGCCTTATTTAAACAGAGTCAAGATAGATAAGAAGTAGGCTGGGTAATTCCTCAAATGGGTAACCCCCACCTTCACATCTTTTGGGAGATCAGCTAGAAGTTCTACAGGGTTATATTTTAGACCCCGGTATCCTTTGCTTCCCTTTCTCATGAATCAGGAAGGGCCTGCTGCAAGCATGCTATTCTTTCTATTCAAGTCCCCAGCTCTGTAAAACCAAGTAAACATATCTTGCATTTCCTGTTGCGGTCATCCCTATTCTTTTTAGTAGATCAACCTTTCAGTGGCCCCGTGAGCTGGGATCAGTGCTCCTGTGAGCTCTTTAATGCCAGGACAGGAAGATGAGCAGATAAAACAGAGGGCTGCTTTCCGGGGCTTCCTGGATATTTGTGTTGCATGTAAGACTGAAGAATTCCGTGGGAATTTTGGAACCTTGAGACTTCCTATCTCTTGGAGGCCTTGTTTAGTCTTGGACCTGGCCTCCCTTTTGGTGTTTGCATCAAGCGGGTACAGCAGCTCCCTTTTTTTTTTTATTATCACTGGGGCTTATCAAATGTTTACTGCTGGTGTCTCTAGCCAGGTGTCTTCCAGATACTTTAGGAAGCGTTCCTGACCATTGGGCAAACTGGCTGGGGAATCCTAGAGGGGTCGGTTGACTTTTTGTCTTGCTTTGGAAGCTTCTTCAGCACTTGGGGTGCTTCCAGATGTTGGGTCCACCCAGCCAGGGCTGTTCTGATTCAGGTGGAGCAGCTGCATTGTTCTGAGACTTCTGCAATCCAAAGGATGGTTATAACCGATGGACAGCTCCTTTCTCCTTAGCCTCAACTCTGGGCGTGTGTTTTCTGTATGCTTCAGGTCAACCTTCTGGGGTCGGGTGAAGGGGTGATGTTTGAGTTCCCCAGGATTCTCAGAACATCTGTTCTCTGCTCCTCTCTCTTCAATTTGGCTTTGCCTCTGGGGCCACTGCTTGTTTGCAAAAGTGGGCAAAATGAATGGCCACTGAATTTGCATTTCAGAACTCAGAATTTGTGTTTCCAGAACTCTGAAAATGTTCCCCGTTCCCTCAAGTGTGAGCAGCTTAAACTCTGTGCAGTTTTGGGAAAGTTGTGCATTTTGTGTTTTGAAAAAGTTTTGCCTTTTGGGAAAGTTGTGCATTTTAAGCAAGTTGCTTCATATTTCATAGATGCTTTTTTTTGGCTGTGAAACGAAATTCAGGAATTTGTGATGTCTGTTTGAGTTCATGTTCAGGATGGCAAACTGGGCCCAATTTTGAATAATTTGCTAACTGAAGTGCAAACATCACACACCCATTCTTGAGCTCTCTGGGGCTTTGTGTATATTCAGTACAAGCCAATAATACGTGTGTTTGATGAAGAAGCAGGTAGGGAAATGCTGGATTAGGGAACTATTCATGGGCTGCACAGACATTTCTGTGGTGATGAGGACTGGATTGATCCATGCTGTCGTGCTGGCTGGAACTGGGTGAAAAGAGCAGTTTTGCTGGACTCTGCCGGCAGGGGCAGTGTGGCGTATTTCAGGAGTGGAACACCCCCAACTGGGGCTGGAAAGATCCCTGTCTGAGAGCCAGCAGAGCTGCTGCCTGTCCGTGTCGACTGTACTGGACCAGGTGGACAAGGGACTGCTTGGGTATAAGGGACCTTCTTCTGCGGAGTAAGCAGGCCAGTTGCCAGAAAAGCCTTTTGTGTCATCTTTGCTGAAATTTCAGCTCTGTTAAAGGAACACCTTTCATCCAAAGTATTGGAAACCCCAGACAGAAGGCACTAGCCTGGAGTCATGGGGAATACCAAAGGATGGGCAAGAAGGAAAGCGCAGCCCTATGGACCATTATACTCCAAGGTTGCAATCCTGTGCAATTTTAGACCGGTCTTTGTTTCTGTCTAAACTGGCCTAAGATTGCACCTTAGGAACAAATGATGTATTTATAGCCTAAGAAACCTAAAGAGTCACTGTGGTGAGGTGACACACAGAATAATGGACTTCAGACTGCAGAATAGGACTTGCTGGCAGAGTGGAACAAAGCGACACATCCAAACATTGTGTCCATCTGCCACATGGCGTGGAAGGAAAAGTCATCCAGAAAAGCAAAAGGCCTGGAATGGAACATACGCCGTTGGGTTGATTTGAGTTGGGACTACGGCACGGGGAGGGGAAAGGGTCAAGCACTCTGCGCGACAGTTTCGGTTAGGTTGACCTCCTCACACCATTGGCTCTAACTCTGTGGGAAAAGGTGGAAGGCATGGCTGGCAATTGAGGCAATACGCTTTGGAAAACGGAAAGGTTAAAGTGATGAGCTGATTGCTGGAGGGGAAGGATCGGATTGTAGGGAAGGAAGTGGATCAGTCAATGCATTCCGGCAATAGAAGACGGCCCAGGTCTCCTGAATGGCCATGTAATGGATCACGTCCAGCTGCAGAGATTCTGCAGCTCTGGCTTAAAAAGGGAAACGGGAGGAGGGTGTTTTGCTCAAGGTGTCATGCGGTTGCCCTGTGAAATAATATGCTTGTTTCTATTTTGACTGTCCAGGGTGGAAGCAACTTTCTGCCTCTTTGGTGTGTCCCAGCATCATCTCACTCAGGCTGATATCAAGTTCATTGCTAGTTTGCCTTTCCATCACACCTTTTTCCTCTTGCAAGGAACTAAGGTGGCTCACAGGGTCCTCCTTCGCTCCATATTATCCTAAAACAAGCCTATGAGGGAGGTTAGGTTGAGAGTCTGTGACTGGCCCAAAGGTAGTTTGCTTCATCAAGCAAACCCGGCGAGCTTCATCATGAGTGGAGACTAGAATCCGGATCTACTGAGTCTCAGTCCAATGCTCTCACCACTGCACTGCATTGCACTCAACTGGGAGAGTAGATTCAGCAATAAATGGAGAGCTTTGGGGTTGCAGCCTGGCAACCCCACTGGAAAATGGAAGATCCTGAATACTTTGGCTATAGGAAGAGTGAAAATGTGGAAGGGACCTAGCAGGTCATTCGGTCCGGCCCCCTGCTCAGGTCTCCCATCCAGATTCCAACCTGGCCCGACCCTGCTTAGCTTCCAAGAACAGGCAGGATCAGGCACTTCAGGCTATAGGAAAGCAGGCCTGCTTCCTGAGATACAAGAAACTACAGTTTACTGAGTCATCCCTCTGATCTGCCTTGCCTTTCGTCCTTGGCAGACACTTGCCTGATTTCAGACAATTGTACAATGTGTGTACAATTCTGGTTACCACACCTAAAGAGGACACCAGAGAGATGGAAAAATGCAGAGAAGGGTAACCAAAATGATCAAGGAACGGGAACAATTCCCTTATGAGGAACCGTTACAACATCTGGAATTATTTTGTTGGGAGAAAAGGTGAGTCAGGTGGACAGAAGTAGACCTGGTGTGGAGAAAGTGGAAAGGTAGACTTTTTTTCCTCCTTCGCTTCGTTCCAGAACTCCATTGGGTCATTCCAGGAAGCTGATGGCTGGGAGATTAAGGACAGAGAAAAGGACTGTGGAGTTGAACTAGGGCATTTGCTCTTACAAGGTGTCATGAGGGCCACCCACAAAGGAGGTGGCCATCAATGGTGCTAGTCCATATGCCTGTATGCTACCTCAAGCACTGAAGGCAGCATTGGAAGCCACAAGACAGCAGGGAGAGGTTTTTCACCTCTGTGTTTGTTGCATGGAATCTTGTGATGCATCTTAAGGATGCTTTATGAGTCTGACCTTCATCAAACCACATGCAAACTCTGTAGCCGTTCTTTGAATCTGGACTCTGAATCTCATGATGCAGTTCTCAGTGTAATCAAATATATAAAAATAATTTAAAGTACATATTTACAATATAACGATCAGGGACACATGCCTTTAGATGAAATGTGTTTGGAAATGCATCTTTTGGTGAGCTAATATGTACTTTCAGAAATATATGGTGAAATGTTTGCATATGAATTTTTGTGCAGTTTTAAAAGTGCACATTAATGCAAAAATATTTTGAGGTATTTGCACTCCACAGAAATGCTAGAATAAGTGCAGGGTGTCCAGCGTCTGGGAGAACTGGACTGCCAAATGGCTAGAATCTAGTATTCATCACGACTTGGAATAATCCTGTGTGACTCTCTAATCCAACATAGAATTCTACTACATGGCCTCGTCCAGAGCTGTGAGATCATAAATGGAGCAAAGACAGGTCTCATGCTGGCGAGGACGAACCTTATGTGTTATCAAAGCAATTCTTATGTTCTTAATGCTGAGAAATCTTCCTTTTAATGGTGAAGTCCAGAATATAATGGAAGCTCTGGACTGTGTGGTATGGCTTAAGACTCCAGTTTTGCAGAGCTGACTCCAAAAGGATTATTTGTGATTTTATGCTTGTAAACCCACACACATACACAAAACCTTTGGGAGACTTTTCCTTTCTACTAATTTCAGCCAGGCTCGTCCAGGCTTCAGCTGCTATAAATGGATTGTCAAAGGGGCTTTGGATTTGCATGTCTGACTATGTCGTTCTCCTTATAGAAAGGACATTACCAGTTTCACTTTTCTTGGGAGCAAAGAATCAGATCAAATCTATTTTTCTGGAGATGATTTATAGTGTATTGGAGTTACTGTGGAAGATAGTTTCACATAATCATACAAACCAGAATTTGTCGTAATGAATGCTCCTTCCATTGAGCCAAAATTTGGGAGCGTCTTTGAGTGAAAAAAGACCGTATTCTCCTCTTTGTGGCTCCCTGCAGCAAAAGAGGTGGCTAGATTTCGGGATCCTGGGAACGACTTTGGTTTTGCTCTAGAACCCTGAGATCCACCCACTGGAAGCTGATGCAACACACACACACACACTTAGAATTAAAGATTGTTGATCCCTAAGAAAAGGTTTTGGTGAGCAGAACCGAGAGCTGTTCAACAGACAGACCCTTACTTTCTTCATTCTGGCAGTATATTTGTGGCTAGGGAGGGAATTCCGGTTTTTCCTACTGTTGGACATCTGAAATATTTCCTGATCTATTCCAGAAGTCCCAGAGATCTACCAAAAGATTCAGAGCTATCCACTGCTGTCCCCTCTCCAGCATCAGTGGGTAGAAGGTGGGTCTCCGTATCCCCTGGAGTTTCTATCCCAGAAGCCTTTTCCTGGCCAAGGTCAGGCTTATTGTGGGTGACTATTTCGAGGCTGCTGGGTACATTCTCCCCTCACTGGGCTTGTTTTGGGGGTTTTTCCCCTCTGTGACTTTCGTACTTACGCAAAACCAAATGATCTAAAAATATTGACCGTCTGCCTGGAAGATTTAAACAAGTTGGCCATCGTTTGATAGTATTTGACTGGTCAGATGGTGTGTCCAGTTTCTGACCATGCAGTTCTACTTAGAAGGAAGCAGACGTGTGGTCAGTGTACACCCTCCATTTCTTGAATGGGAACTCCAGCCAGCTGCTGTGCTCCAACCTGGCTCTGTTCAGTTTTCTGTGCCATATGCTCTTTTTAAATACTTGGAGACTGAATCCAATGCATGAGATCCACGTGAGCATAGCAATTCATAGAATCAGAGAAGAGTAGAGTCGGAAGGGGCCAGGAGGCCATCGGGTCCAACCCCCTGCTCTTGCAGGGGACCACGTTGCACCGTCTCATTCAGATGAAGGTCCAGGTGCTTTCTGAATGTCTCCAGCGAGGGAGAACCTGCAGCTTCCCCAGGTAATAGGTTCCATTGTTGCACTGCTCTGACAGTGAGGAAATTCTTCCTGGTGTCTAGTCTAAATCTGGCTTCCTACGTCTGTTATTCCGTGTCCTGCACTCTGGAATGAGTGAGAAAAGACCTTGTCCTTCATCTTTGTGGCAGCCTTTGAGTGTGATCTTTGCAGAGTGCTATCCTCAGTCTTCTCTTCCTGAGTCTGAACAGGCTCAGTTCTCTCAATCTTTTCTTACAGGGCTTCGCCTCCAGCCCCTGAATCATCCTTGTTGACTTGATGAATTAGGATGTTGCGCTTGATTGACTACCGATTGAGTAGGGCTGCAAACATGAATCACTAGAGACCTTGGCTGAAGCCCTAATCAGTTCAGTTCTAGGAGTCTTTATAATCACTTGGGCTGAAGATGGGACACCTGATTCTTTATGAGGCTGCTTGGGTTTGTATTCGTCTTTCACCTTATGTAAGGACGGTGGAGAATTTTGTTTGTTTTTGGATAAGAACTTACTGCAAATCCAGTCATTCCTCTGTAAATTGGAAGGAAAGAACTGCAGATGTATAAAACTTGCATGTGGGTGAAGGTAGCGCTGAGCTCTTCATCCAGGTGGGACTTTGAGTGTTTCTTAGTCCTGAAAAGCTCAAAGCTGCATTCTGATGTATTCCACACTGATTGCGGTGTTGAAGTAAGGTTGGAGCCTCATTTTCCTAACAAGCTTTGCTCTTTCAGGAGCTATGTGGCAGGCAGATATTCAACGCTCTTTTCCATGCTGAGAAAAGCCCAACTTATTGAATTTGGCTGGTGCAGATGGGTGGGAATATTTTGAGGTTTATTTTTTGATAAGATCTGATGACAGTTTGCAAATTTCATAATAAATGGGACAGAGAGAACTTGAGATTAAAAAATAAATCACATGTGGGAGAAAACAGAACTGACAGATTTGTTCATGCCTAGCTTATGCTGTTCTTTAAATTGCCATGTGGAATAATAGTTCTGCTGCTGGGGAATAGTGATGGCTGCTTATTGAATGAGTTGAATGGGCTCTGAGAGATTGTCTTCTCCCACACGAGTCCCTCTTGGTTTTAAGATCTTCCAGGGATGCCCAATTTTCAGTCCTGCTGCCACCAGAGATGCGTTTGGTGGGAACACGAGACAGACCTCCTTGGTGGTTACTCATGGGCTGTGGAGCTCCCAGAAGGAGCTGTTGGTTGTCCTGGTTGCAGGGAAATACTATTACTACTACTTCTGGAAATAATGTTCAGGCAGGGCTTTGGCGTGAATGGTGGTCTGTGGCTGATTTTTTTTTTTTAAACGATTGGGTCCTGTTTATTTTTATCTTTTCCTCTTTCGCTATGCTTGTCATGTGTTTGGTTTTATCATCATTTCAGTCTTGGTTTTGTTATCCTTGAGCACCATTTGGGGGTTGAAAGATGGGTCATAAATCACATGAATGCATAAATAAGGTTGTGTGTTTCATTTAACTCGTGATTCATCCAGTGCCACTGTGGGATTGTGGCCTTACTTTGAGTAGACCCCTTAAAATGAACAGGGCTTGTGTTCCCGTCGCACGGCTTGCTGTCTTGTCTCCGGCTGCTCACGATCATCCGAAGGCATCTTCCTCCTGCAAACAAGCCACATACTCTTTCTCCTTGCAGTTTTCTGCCAGACTCCCTGCATGAGTCTTCCTTCCGTCAAAGTCCTCCTCAAATCCCACCTTTTCCAGGAAACTTTTAGTGTTCAGACTCCACTCCAAGACAAGGGAGACACACTTGAACCAAATGCATCCTTCTCCTCTGTTTACCATGGCCGGCATTCCCATTCTCTCTCTGGCCTCCCCTTTGGAAGGGTTCCCAGATGCATCAGGAACTGCATTTCTATCCTAGAATCCCACCAGTGAGTCCTGGGAAAGAGGAGGTGGATTTCTCTCCTGCAGTGGAGGGCTGGACACGTTCCAGTGGAGCAAAGCTCAGGGGACCAAGATTGAGGTTGGAGGCCAGGAAGTACTTCCTGACGGTTAGGACCCCCAGGGTGTGGAATGGGCTTTCACGGGAGGTGGTCGAGGCCCCATCGGTGAGAGTGTTCAAGGATAGGCTGGACATGCACATGGTGGGCATGTCATGAGTGGAGCCAGGGTCAGACTAGATGGCCTGGGAGACCCCTTCTGACTCGCTCTGTTTCTGTGCTTTGCCATCACCAGCTGGAGTGTCCTCGGGCCAGTGGCCCTCTTCCTTGGGACTCTGCTTTCTCACCCCGTGGTTCCCCAGGGCTCTTGCTCCTTATCGCTTTCCCGGCATGGGCACTGCTGGCTTGCTTGGCAGGCCGAAGCCGGGGAACAAGGGGGCTGCAGCGGCTGCTCCTTCGCACCTGGGCCAGGTGAGGGAAGCAAGGAGCAGGCTGCCCTGGGGACGGGCCAGAGCGACAGGGGGCTCTTGTTCTCACAGCCCAGCCATGCAGTGACCGGCCCTAGGACAGGAGCGGGCCACCTCCTGCTCTTCTGGTGTTTTCGACTACAAGTCCCAAGATGCTTGCTCATGGACTTTGCTGGCTGGGGCTGATGAAGGTTGTAGTCTGAAAGAGAGCCTCTGTGCTGTTGTTGGTTAAGCGAGCGGGACCTGGGACTCAGGCGATCTGGAAGCCATGGAGCCAACTGACAAGCTTTAGGGGACGAAGATGGATTTGGGCCTGGGACTTCCCATTCCTCATGCAAGATTCCATTCCGCGATTTTGGATTGCAAGCCGCCAAGGCTTGGGACGGTCCTCTTGCCTTTGCAAAGTGCTTTTCGTGATGATGGGGCCACATAAATGATCATGGCAATTGTTTTATGTTTAAGAGAAATAAATGTGGAGTGATTAATCAAAGCTCTTTGTAGCAATAGACAGCCTTAAAGTGGTGAGACTCGCCCCAAGAATACAGACAAGTAGCAGCCTGGCAAAAATTGCACGGCTGACGGTTGCCTGTCAGTTGACAGCAAAACCACAATTATTATTTTTGTTTTTAAATCCAAGGAGGAGGACGAATGCCTCCCCAGAGGGCATGTAGTACCTTTGAAAGGTGCTGGAGGCACCTGGGCTGCGTCTATTCATCTTGCAGTGCACCTGAGGCATCCATGGATTTAATGACCCCGGGCTCTGCCTGCCCGGGTGTGATTTCTCTGAAAAATAAAAGGAGAGGGGTTGATTTATTTACAGAGCAGTCGGGTGTGAGCTTGACTGTTAACATAAGCCAGAAGTCAAACAGGTTGTGAGCCAGGCCTAATGTGGATGCCTTGGGAAATATGTGAGCAATAGGCTAGGAGCGGAAAGGACTGGGCAGGGGAGTTTAAGAAAGCAGAAAGCTGCAGAAGACAGGAGATCATTACATGCCTTTTTAACTAGTGGAGTGTAATTGATTTATTTCCTCCCTCCCTCCTGTCTTCTCCTTCTCCTTCACCTCCATTTATTCCTTCCCCTTCTCATTCTCTCTCTTTTGGTCTGCAACCCGCTTGTGATTTTGAATGCATGTTATCCATTATCCTAGAATGCAGTTGCATGAACTTTAAAGCAAGGGAGGGTTGTGGGAACACAGCGTGATTTGGGTAGGGTTTGGGAAGGGCTGCAGCTGACGCTCCTATCTTTTCATCGAGAAGAAAGGAAGGCAAACAACTCATCCACCTGTTAGGGGCTTGGACAGGAAGTGGGTTTTTATCTACAGGGAGATGGATGGGGGTTAAACACAGGGAGGATTCTGTGCTTATGAGGCCAGGCTGCACTGGAAGAAGCTGCTTTAAGAAGTTCTTCCCTTGAAGGTCACTTCTGCCCTGCATTTACCCAGGCCTGATTTATGTGGAATGAGATGGTAGAATTCTGTGCTGGACTATACCACCTTGATTTTTTAAAATGCAGCTTTGTAATAAAATACCCCCTTCCCCCCGAAAAAAGACAAAAAGCACATGCCTTTGCCCATGTTGTCTTAGGATTTGCATTTCTTTTTTTTCAAAACTTGAATTCCTCCACCTGTATCCTGAATGGGCACGGTGCATTCTGCCACTGCTGGACTGTACCACATCCAGCACTTGAAACCTGCCTGCCACTGGTCGACTTCCTATCCAAGAGCCCCAGAAAGCAGCCAGGGAGCCCCAACATTCTCTGGGACTCAGTTTGGTGTGTTGTGTCTTTTCTGACCCCAAAGTTTAGCCTGCAGAAAGTCACTGATTTAATTCCCGGTGTCGCTGCTTGGAAAGCCACCTGTTAGAGGAGAACATATGGATCTAATGTAGGGGTGTTCCTAGACAGGTAAAAGATTTGTGGACCAGGTCTACAGGACACAAAGTT
Source organism: Varanus komodoensis (assembly GCF_004798865.1). Taxonomy (NCBI): domain Eukaryota; kingdom Metazoa; phylum Chordata; class Lepidosauria; order Squamata; family Varanidae; genus Varanus; species Varanus komodoensis. Next base: position 6,373,097 of record NW_025335684.1, read on the forward strand.
GCATCTGTTGATTTAGAAATCATTTCTAGAATTTATTTAAATGTCACAAGAGGCAACACCAGTCCATGAATTTCTTATCTGAATCTTTCCAGATAAAATAATTCCTTCAATTAAATGTGTCCTTTGCCCTTCCTGACCCCAAACCAATGGGCAACTCCCTCTGCCCTCCCAAGTTAATTACCCTAATTTGGAGTGGAAGGTTTTGCAGCATCCAGGAGGGGGAATTAACCTTTCGTTCTCGAGTTGAGGGTACTGTTACACTCATCCTGCTTGTAGGTTTCCCACCTTGAACCCTTGGCTTAATCCAGCATTGCTCCTCTGAAGTTCTTATCTCCCTTTCAAAATTGATCCCCTGGGGCAATTCAACAGAGCAAAAATCCTTTCCATCGTGGAACAGAGCCAGAGCCCTGGAAAAGAGATTGAGGGTCACCACCCCAGGAACCAAGGGCTCGATGGACAAATGAACTGCCCTGGTACAAGCTGCTTGGCAGTTCCAAATCTTTTTTCTGCATTCCTCCATTGCGTCTCCATTCTCCCCTGCAGAGGAAGGCAGGATGTGCTCCAACAGAGCAAAGCTCAGGGAACCCAGCTCCATTTGGATGCCGGGAAGCACTTCCTGACAGTCAGGACCCTGAGGGTATGGAATGGGCTTCCACGAGAGGTTGTTGAGGCCCCATCGGTGCGGGTGTTCAAGGATAGCATGGACGTCCACATGGTGGGCATGTCATGAGCAGAGCCGGCTGGAACCGGGGGTCAGACTAGATGGCCCACGAGACCCCTTCCGACTCGCTCTGTTTCTATGTTTCTATACTTCCTCTGCAGTGCAGTTTTCTGGTGTTTTCCAGTATGTGTTGCAAAGGGCCGTGTCTAAGGATGCTTTGTAGAAGGCCGGCAGTTCATACAGGAGGAGGGGGGTGGCGTGGCTGTGGAAAGGCTGCATTCCACGACATCTGGGCTGGAGAGAGCTGCTCTAAAGACTGTTATTTTTTGATGTGGCAAACTTCTGAGGTGATGGTTTGATGCATCAGTTTCATGGGGGTTTCTTGTGGAAAGGTCATATAATTCCTGTATTATGACCTTTATATCTTTACCTTTTCCTCCTTCAAGGAATCCTTGGTGGCTTATACCCTTGTCTTCTAATCCATTTATCTTTCCAACAATCTTGTGAGCTCCTTTTTTGAGAAGAAATCTAAATGATGATGATATTGATATTAATACTAATAATCTCCCATCCTTCCGGCAAGGAAGATGGAATATGTGGTTCTCCCCTTTTTGCAATTTTTGGAAATATTCACAGCTTTCTGCACATACAGTTGCTTTTGGAATTGCACCCCTGCACGAGGGCACACTTCCACCTCCAAGTCTGCCTTTGCACACGTGGTAGGAAATGGCTAGTTTTTGGCATGCTTACAACCCCCCCCCCCCTTAAAATAAAAACTTCTCTTGCTCAAGAGGACACATGAAGCAAATCTCCAGAGAATATGTTCAGAAAAATGACGACCATTTCCTGGGAAATTTGTGAATGGGGCCTGACACTGCACCGGAATGTGGAAGGGTGTCAGACAAGGGTGGGAATTACTTCAGATCAAGTTTAACCATGTTGCTCTCCAAGCACCTGATCCTAGAGCAGAGACGAATGCTTCATTTAACCTACTTTTGGGCAGGAGTTTAGAGAACCTGGATGATCTGAACTTCTCCCAGACACCCATCTCTGGGTTTTGTCCTTAAATCTTAGGGATTTCTGTCATAGGGCTCAGCCGGTTGTGTGGTTTTTCGGCTCTTGCTGTGAAATATCCCATTGGAAAGGGCATTCTGCAGACCCGAACACGGACGAGGGCTGTGAACGCAGAGGGATCTAGCTAGTTTCCCTGCCCATTCTTCTCCCCAACCCCTTAATTTTGTTTTGCAGTATATACTGTCAAAGCACCGCTTTGCAGCCTCTTCCCGTAACAAAGCCAAACTCCTCCACCGGTTTGCCGCTGTCTTCTGATAAGCGGAATGCCAAGATTTCTCTCTCTGCCTTTTCTCATGGCCCTTTAACCCATGTGGTTGGATTATTTAGGAAACGGGACATGTTTGGATACCGTCCCAGGCTCTGCAGTTGTTTCAGATGCCACTCTGAAAGGTTAAGGTTCTCCGTAAAGGATTTGTTCTGCAACAGAGAGGCTGAAAAGGAAAACCCAACGGGTTGCTGCTTGTTCTCAAATTATTTGAGCTTTTTTGGGGGGGAAATGCCAGAGAAGAAAGAGTTTATAGAAGCAGCATTGTTACTGTGTGCCAAGAGAGCTGCAATCATCATGTTTTATTTTTAAAGCATCTCAGGAAGATACAAGCTATGATAATTAAACATTACCAGGCCCTGTCTGCCCCTGGGCTTTTGCTCTTAATGTCAGCGGTGCTCTGCTGAAGGCTCGCTCTGCTCAAGTGCCCCTTCCAAGGAGCGAAATATGGTCCCTGCAGCAAACCTGGGAGCGAGGTCCAATGAGAGATGGTGCCTGGATCCAGCAAATGCAACAGCTCACACTCTGTGCATGGTGTGAGGATGAGGAGGAGGTGAAGGTCGCCTCTGCTGCTCTTCTTGGCTTGCATAGGATGGGCGCAGGCCTCTGAGTTTGGGGGCTTAGGATCATCCAAATAAGGTTGCTCCCCAAATTTTCTAGCAGGAAGGTAGGCTTGGGGAAGTGCTTGGGGTATTCCTGCAACTCCCTCTGGAGTGTCTCTTAGTGCGGAATGGACCACCTTGCATCGGGGGGTTTTGCCCTCTTCGTAATGCTTTCTCCAAGTGTGGATCTTGGTTTCCCCTCCATAAAAAAGTCACTTCTGTCGGCCCATGGGGCTACCACCAAGAAGGCTCAGTGATGATTTGGGAGAAGGGATAACACAAACAAACTAAATATAAAGGGTAAGCTGGAATGAATGTGGAGGATATGCAGACGCACAGCTGCCTTGAGAGTTTTGTGTGTCAAAAGTGCAGATGCACATTTTAAAAATGAATGCAATGTGGGGCAGTGAAATTGCTTCGTCTTGATGTACAGGGCACTAGTCGGAGTAAAGGTAGTCTCCTGGGATTGGCGAAAGCCCACCTCCTGTGGGGCCAGAAGATGCGACCCACCTTCGCTGCGTCCTGCAGCAACAACAGCAAAGCGAGCGAACAAGCAAACAGAAACTGACGCACATTTTCAGAATATTCCGGGCGCGTATTCTAGTTTCCCTTTCTGCAGCCTGCAAGCTGATGTGATACAGTGGTTGGAGCACTGCATCAGGACTTGGCAAGCCGGGCTTCTCATTTCCACTTTGCTATGAACCTGTCCGGGAGGCTCTGGGGCAGTCATGGCCTCCAGCCTCCCTCGCAGGCTGTGAGGAGGGAGTGAAGAAGAGCAGAAGGATGCTTAACCCCCTCTAGAGTCCTTGGAGGGAAAAAGCTGGGCTACAAATAAAGCAAAATAAAAATGGCTGATAATAATTTGGTGCTACTTTTCTCCTTTCTGAATGGACCGGGACCATTTTTTTTTGCTTGCCTTTTTTCCCTTTGTACAGGTGTGCAAATGTGTAAACAGGTGCCCTTACAACCCTTTGGAGTGTGCAAAGAGTTATCCATCAGTCAAGGAGTTTAGCAGGTCCACCAACTGCTCCACATATAAATGCCTAAAACAACGCATGTTGAGATGTTACTTTAAAACAAGGAATTACGAATCAAACTATTCTTAAACAGTCAACAGTTGCTAAAACAATAGAGTATTTACATATATAAGAGGACAGAGTAGTACCGACATGGGGTACAAGGACTCACTAAAAAGAAATGCTCGTCTTTTTGGTGAGTCACTAAATAGGCATTGGATGTCGAGAAAGAACTGGCTGGCCAGCAAGAGAGAAGTTCCCAGGCAGTTCTAGGTCAGCTCAGGACTCCATGGGGCCACCTGCCATGGGACTGTCTCAACACATCACTGGCCCAGTGCATGAAAAGGGCGCACTCTGGACCTGGTTTTCTCGACGGGGCAGGAAGCTGGTGATCTGGCATGGAGGGAGTTGACCTTCACCCCTTTGTCATGGTCAGATCACTTCCTTCTGAGGTTTGAGCTCGGGGCCAGTTTCCCCCTCTGTAAGGGTGCGGACGCTATTAAGATGATCTGCTCCCGGATCCTGATGGATCCTCATGGTTTCCTGAGGGCTCTGGGGGTTTTATCTTTGTAATGGTCGGATGCAGTGAGTTTGTTGGTACTGTATGTTGTTGTTGTTTGTTTTTTGTAAGCCGTCCAGGGACTCTAGCATTGCACGGCATATAAAACTTTAGGTAAACAAGCACACGAAGAGCCTGCATGGTTATCCATCAGGCTTGCATGTCAGATCTCCTTTGCTAAGCTGGGAAGGTGCAGGCCTGCAGCTGGACGGGTGACCCCACCAGGAAGCGGAGCAGGGGCTTGGCCTCAATGGCTCGGCGGCCCCTCCATTTCTCCTGCTCTTCTCCACGGGTGGCAGGAGCAAGTGCAGGGATGCCCTGCTTCTGCTTGTCCAATGTGGCGCTCCTTCTAATGGAAGCAGCCTCGAGTGGCCCTGGATACGTGTAGATATGAGCTTGTTTGCTCAACACTCCCAATAACGGCGTGTGGGATAAAGGCACCGTTGGGCACCGTGGGGTGATTGTTTGTGTTGGAGCAGACCCATAAATCAGAGCGGGAATGTGTGCTTTGCCCGCAGAGAGTCCAAAGTTCAGCCCGCGGTGCTTCCAGTGGAAAAAGGGTTCTGCTTCCGATGGTTGAGAGCGGCGTGGAGGGGACGTGAGCACACGGGCTTGGCTGGCTTCATATATGGATGCGATTACCTGTGGCAGCAGGGAGAGCCCAGGAGACGTAAGGTGGAAGGTGTGGAGGGTTCGTTAGGTGGCTTGCGCTATGTTCGTAACTAGAAATTGCCCCAGCTTTGGTCAGGTTGGACTTGTTTCTCATTTGGTGCTGTGGTTCCTTCAACCAGTCATAGGGGTACGTGTCTGGAGTGCTGGATGGGGACTTTGGAGGTCTGGGTTCTAGTCCCTGCTCAGCTGTGAAGTCCACAGGGTCCAAAGTTCAGCCCCCGGTCTGACTTTGGGACGGTCACTGACTCTCGGCCTTACCTACCTCACAGGGTTGTTGTGAGGGCAAAACAGAGAGGAAGAGGGATATGGAAGCTGCTCTGAGTTCTTTGCATGAAAAAGTGGGGTATAAATTTACTAAATGCAGAAGATTTGACCACAGCAGGGGAGGTTGCAGGACTTAGACTTGCAAAACTCCTGCGGCTTCAGACCCCATGGCCTGCAGTGCTCTGTGCTGGTGGAGGAAGCTTGCCTTGGGGGCTGCACACAGCACGGAAGGCCTCCGTCACTTGGACGCATCTATCAATCCACCCGTGCCTGTCGAAAGAAGCAGGACGCCCCTAAGTGCCCTGTCCAAGGTAACCCTCAGTTGTCTGTCCACAGGTCCCCCTTGGTGTGCACCCAGAAGTTGCAGGTGCACCGGGCTGGACAGACAGACTGCATGGATGGACAGCCAGGCTGTTGGACGTTCCCTTTTCTTACTGGGGATCGTTCCTTCGATTAAAAACGAATTTAGGGCATGGTGGAAGCAAACGTGGGCTCCCCCAACAGAGGGCCACCCCAGCACCTGCTCGGCATTCCAGAGCTACACCCCCGGTTCCAGTGACTCCGTCTGGAAAGTCTCCTATTTCTCACTCTGGTGGTGGAGCTCCCGTCGCTCCAAATGAACATCGAGCTGGATCTTTTCTGCTAAGAGCAAGCGTGCTGCAGCAGATGGGGTGCTGGAGAGTGGCTTGGGGGGCTGGGGCGCATGGTGTGTGAAGTGGCCTGGGGGCTGGCTCTGTGGATAGGCAAAACGAGGCCGCCACGAGAAGCGCTGATCCGAGCCCCATCCCGCAAAAACAGAAAAGGAAAAAAATGGAAAAGAGGAGGAGGAGGAGAGGAAGAGGCAGCAGCTGTGTGCGTGAGAGGATGCATAAACACACAGGGTAGCCAGCAATTTATTTCTGGCCCCGTCTCTTTTTAAAAATATTTTTTCCTAGCCCTGAGGTGCAAACCAAGAAACCCGGACTATTCCCAGACTGCTCCTTGAAGCCAAAGCGAAGCGCAGTTTGATCGGATGAAAGTGCAGAGGCACCTGTGCCAGTCCAGGTTTCTCTGCTGAAACCAAGTGGGAAAAAACCAAAGCAAAAAACACGCAGTTTTGACATTTTGATGTTGCTGGTTTGCAAGAGCATCTCCCTTCCTGAACATTTTTTCAAAGGGGCTCTTTCTTTCTTGTTTTTGCTGCCCTCCGTCAGTTCAGCAAATCCTTGTATGGTGGGCATGTCGTGAGCGGAGCTGGCTGGTGCTGGGGGTCAGACTAGATGGCCCAGGAGACTCCTTCTGACTCGCTCTGTTTCTATGTTTCTATGTTTATCCTAAGAGCAAAGGAGGACTGGGGACAATCTTCTTACTCCAGATGCACCTGGTTTCTTCCTGAAGGACTGAGGGATCTCCCCTTCTCTCCTTCCTCTTCCTTGTCCTTGCATCTTGCATTCCCGGGGTAGCAGGCTATTTCTCTATCAGGGCACGTAACCCTTGTCTCTGTCAGGATCCACAGGGCTCTTATCCGGACTCCCGCAGGCTCAGGCCTGGTTTGCTTATTCCTCATGTGCCAATGGAGAGCACATTCTGGGAAGCACTGTTCAAAGCCACACCTTTCTTTTCCTCTGCGGCTACCGTGCTTGCAGTCGGAGGCCTGCCTTGTATTCCAAACTCCAGCGGACAGCTCAGTCCAAAAGTTGGAGAGAAGCTCCTAGCTAGTGATAGCTCAGACGCTTGGAGAGCCCTCAGGTCACTCACTGCAGATCCTTCCTCAGGGAGTCCTCTTCCTCTGTGTCTCCAGCTGCTTCCATGCCTCCTCCTCCTCTTCTTCCTCCTCCCCCTCATTGCAGCCACTGCTCACTTGGTTGGCTGGCACGGAGCCAGTCAGCAAACAGGAGGGGCATCAGCTGCTCCTCCTTCTCTCTTTACCTGGACCAGGGCACATGGCAGGTGAACGGGCAGGTTGCCACACTGCGGAGGCCGAGCATCTGCAGGGTCTTTTCCCCGTGGGCCCCTGCTGGGCCTTGTTTGTGCCCAACCATGCCTACCCTTCATGCTGGTCTCATTTCCAGCTATCCATCATTCATATTCATATTCCAGTCCATCATGCATTGGGAACCTTTTTGGTGAAACATCCACCAGTTTGCATGGGGCATTTGGAAGGTGGAGACCTAATTAACAAGCAGGGAGGCAGAGCAGTTGTACAGAATTGCAGAAAGGGTATTATTTTGGCCTAGATGAGATAAAAGTGCAAGGTAAAGACGCATTTCAAACATTAGATCTATACACAGTAGGCACGCTGAAACGAGTGGGAGTTGGAGGAACTGTTACCAATGGGTTATAAACTTGTGCCATTCTTTTCCATGGGTCTACTTCAAGTAGGACTAGTACTGGCTGCTACCCATTCTGTTGAATCTGCATTAGAGGGATTTGAGAGAGAGAGAGGGAGGGAGGGAGGGAGGGAGAGAGAGTCACATGTATTATTTTGTGCCTAAAATGGCATATCTCCATTCTAAAAGAAGCCCGGAGCTGTTGATGCTGCTAACACAACAATGAAAGCGTGTAAAACAGCAGAACGTGTTGCACTCCACCATTAAGCTCGATCATAAAGGGAGTGTGAACGCAACACTTTGCCTGAAAGTGCCTGTCGGAACAAGCATGTTCGTACTTGACTCCTAAACATTTCCAGACCAGACTCTCTGCAGAGGGAACCTTCGTCTCTGCCTTGTTTGCCCTGAATTCTACCTGTGTGGATTTTATCTCAAGCTACGGATGGAAAACAAAACACGGCCTTATCCATGAAGGTCTTTGCAAGCATAGCATATGTTGCGACTTGTGTGTGTTCTCTGTGTTGCGGGCGCCACAGTGCGGGGTTACTTTCGAGGCTGTAAAAGCCACTTGCCAGTGAAAACGTGGACTCGCTGGTCCGACGAAAGGTATTTGAGGTTTCCCCGTGGCCTGAAACAGCGCCCATTCCAGTTTACGAACCGCCCCCCCCAGAGGCCGTTCAGGTTTGGGTTTGTGTGTACTGACCACCCTGGACATGGCTTATTGTAACTAGAGGAGGACGATCCTTGGTTTGCCTACCAGGGGTGTTCCTGGCGAACAATCCATTGCTTCACCCTAGTGCAGGTTCCGCACAGCCCTCGATTCAGCGGCGACATACGGTCAACCCATATTCTGGGCTGCTTTTAGCTACAAACCAGGACAATGGGGTACATGGGATTGACTTGACTGGGGTGCCAGATGAGAAATGGACAGATCGGGGGGAGGGAGCGGTTGAAGTGAGCCTGGACTGGCCCCCAGGATGCCTCGGGACAGTTCAGGCCAGTATTATCATGGCGTAACTTTTAATGGGTTTTGTTCTGGGACAAGAACTGATAATGAGCTTCCACCAAGTGGAAAGAAGCAAATAGCCTTTGCATAGGATTTCCTCTATGGGGCTGCAGTTCCACAGGGCGGGGGGAAGGGGTTGTGTTTGCTCTCCTTCACCCTTACTTTCCATGCTTTGGGTGGGTCGTATTTGCGAAGGGTGACTAGCTGGGCTTGCCCTGTTCTTTGCAGCCCTGTCTGATCATGCTGTCAAACGTGGGGGGAACAGAAAGAACCAGCAAGTGCCCCCCCATCCCACGTTCTGCTCCTTGCAAGTGCAATTTCAGGAGAATGCCCCACAGTGGCAACCGTCTGTAAGGTTTCTTATCGGTCTGCATGCAAAGAAATGCCCACGGCAGCAGTTTCTTGCTCCGGCAGCAGTTTCTTCCTCCGTCTCTGCAGAAAGCTTTGTTGAGGAAGAGAAAGGGCCGGGCAGTCGCCTGTCTGACGGCGTTGTGTGTTGGACGCGCCATCTAGTTCAAGGCTGGTGGAAAGATAAAGAGCCCTTAAGAGTGGAGAATCAGGGCACTGAACGTGCCTGGCAACACTTAGCCCTGAGCAGCGAGATGAGCAGGGGCTCGGCCGGCCCCGCTATGGTGCAATGGATTGGCTAGTTAAGTGAAAGGATTTCTGCTTCAGTGCACATCCACACAGGCTGCGCCGACCTAACGCAGTAGGTGTGGTGCTTGTGGATGTGTCTCCTCTCACTCTGGAGAGGTTTTCCTTCCTCTTTGTAATGTGTGAGTGCCCACCCTGGTAGGTGAATGTGGTAACAAAGCCGGCCAGCCAGCCAGCCGCCCTTCTATTTGCAAAACTCTAAAGGTGCCGTTTTCTACCCAATGAACCTGTAAGAAGAGATAAATCTCCTGCCACTTTCCAGTTTTTGGCTCATGAATGCAGAGTCCTTGGGATGATTCAAGGGCTATGGAATGAGTGATTCTCTGGTACCCTCTATGGCAGGTGCGGCCCGGAAAAGCAGGGCCTTTTCAGTGATGGTGCCTTCACGTGGGGTTATTTCAAGCCTCTAATGAAGGAACTCACTCATGTTTTTGTTTCTGCTTCCACCATGTTGTGTGTACTGTGGTTTTAAAAATGCATGTAAAATTCTTCCAACAAAGCATCGCACGACGTCTCCAAATGGTATAGGAAGTAAGAACAGCTAAGCATCTAGTAAGATGCAGGTTTATGGCAAATGGATAACGTCTCACTTGCAGTTCGAAACAGGGCGTTTCTTACTGATAAAAACAGTCCGTGGTCTCCAGGCCCGAATTCCAACCTGGTGTTAAGTGACTGATGTTCGAAGTGCTGTTAAACTGACCGAAACGTCTCCCTCCATCCAGCTCTTCTCAAACTACTGTGCTTTGTTTGGTCGGGAACTTCCAGTCCTTTTTAAATGTAAGCTTTCTTCAGCCTGTGCCCTTCAGATTGCTATGCTGTAATTCTAAGCAGCACCCAGCCAGCCTTGTTGAGCAGGGGCTGCTGGGAGTTGTAGTCCAACGCAGTCAAAGAAGGCCCTTCAAGTTGTCCTCCGTCAGTATAAAAACGGCTCCAGACATTTCTCAGTCGGAGGTGTGTGGCATGTTTTAGATTATCCAGTGCTTTGCTTTTGGGGTTGTAATCTGCCTAGCAGGTCGTAAAGACGGAGAAGAGGGATGTAATGTTTTTATGTAAAACATATAATTCCAAGGATGGTTTGCTGGGGAAATGTTTCCTGTTTCTAGAATATGCTGACTTCAGAATGGCCATACGTAAAACTCTTGCCGAACCTGAAGCTGTTCTGCAAAGCTCCTTTCAGCCGAGGATCAGATTCGCTGCAGGGAAGCTCTGGGGGACCACTTTCTGGGGGGGGTGGAGCCAAAAGCCAAAGGGGCGGGGCCTCAAAGCTAAAAATTCCAGCGTATTTTCATTGAGAGCTCTTACTGCTAGCAACTAAGCTTCAGGAGAGGTGTTTCAAGCCTTTAGAATGGGCGAAGATGGCACAGTACCTGGGAACTCACCAAATAGGCAGTGGGGGGGTGAGGAAAGGGGTGTGGCCAAGAAAAAGGGGTGTGGCTTTCGGGGAGGGGTATGGCCCCTATGTTTGAAGTTCTGCACCTGAGCTCCTTTTTGTTAATTATTGGGATTTCTGGTGGCTTTCAGGATTGGGTACAGAGGTGAAATTTTGGCTGTGTTTGAATAGCTGGCCATTGGACTATTGGTTAATGTATTGCTTTTTTGTAATTAAAATCAGATAAATTTAATTTCCGAACCCAGTGCAAATAATAACAAATACAGTACCCTGAAGGTTTGGCTTTTTTCCCCACTTCCCTTTTAGGATATGATGATGCTTCGGAGACAAACTTGATATCACACAGTGTTCGCTCTGCCAAACACGTGCAAGAAAATCGCCCGAGACCCATTCGTAGGAAAAGGAGTGTTGGTAAGGAATGGGGAGATGAAATGTATTTTTCAAAATGCCACGAGCCTTGGGTGATTGATGGAAAGCTTTTGTGGCTGGTCCCAGGGGGAGAAAAGGGTCATTGTTTAAAAATAAAGGGCGGGAGGAGGGGGGAAAGACCTTTTAAACCCGAAGGGGCTGGCAGGGGGAACACTCACATTCACCCCCCCCCCATGACTTCTTATTTTCTGCTCCTTGTTGCACCAGCCCAGCCATCATCCAGAAGGGTGACACATGTAGAAAATCCTTGACATTCACTTTTGGTGTCGCGGCACGTTCTCTGCCAAGCGCTAGTGAAGTGGTGCCGGGCGGATTCAGTCCGGGCAGTCTCAGCGTGTCAGTGTTGATGTGGGTGATAAAGACACCCTCCAGAGAATGCTGAGCATCCCGTGAGAGCAAATGGGTTAAACAGTTGCCGGCCTCTGTGATCCTAGAGGCGCCCAACCATGGAAAGAAGCTGCCCGTTGTCCCTCTGCGTGAGTCGTCGGTAGCCTTCCCGCCAGTCAGATTCGAGGGGATGAACCTTTGCAGCAGGCCTGGCCCTGAGCGAGAGGACTGCCTCAGCCACCAGATGTGGGCAGACACAGTCAAGGTCTTGGGGTGTGCCAGGGGACCTGCCACGTCCCCCTGCACCCAGGTGGTCTGCTGCCTTCCAGCAGCATCCCCTTGTGTCGTGGGCCACCCCAATCTGCTCTGTACACGGCATCCATGAGGGCACCATCGTGCTCTTCACCAGCAGTCCCGAGCTGACCCTACTCTGCATCTCTCTGTCAACCGTGATCGCATCACAGTCCTTCCCAACATGCTGCCCTTCCAAGAGTGTGTGCGTTGCATCACTGCACGATTCACCACGTTGGGCTTGCTCCCTGTTCAAGCAGGGCGTAATCAGCAACACGAGTGGCAGCGGGAACATTTGCCGGGCTGGGGATAGCCTGCGAAGAACGCCTGTTGCCTTCCCTGGGGCCTCCCCTTGGCACCGCCAGAGCCAGTGAGAGTCCCGGGGAGAGAACGGTATGCAGTGCTGTGCCACCGACAGGCAGGGCCCTTGAGATCTGGGCACCATCAGCTGAGAGAGCTGCCGCAGTGGGGAGAGGAGTCACGAGAGCCCCCGTGCTTCTCAGCGTGTGTGCAAAGCAAGGTGCGGTCACAGTGTTCAATGCACCAGCCTGACACAAGCATAGCGAGGCCCTATGAGTGTAGTCGATACAAAAGTGTTGTAAACAGAAAATGTAGGAGGTGGTCTTAGAATGGTGATCTGGGCAGAAACCGGTCGTGTGGGTTTGGCTGGGCAGTTCTTACTTCTGAATAATATTCTTAGAAGATGAAGACGTGGAAGGAAGACGCGTCTGGGGCACGGAGAGCAAGCTGTGTGCCCGGCTTTTCCGTCAAGGCTCATGCTGGCTTGGTGACTGAGTAATCAGTAATTCCAGGAAGGCCCTGAAAAGCTGTGCATTTAAAAGAGAGTTCTTTCTGTTTTCAGGGGAAAAAGTTCACTTGGTTACAGCTTTTGGTACAAAAAGCTGTAAAGTAAATAGACAGGATGGGGCATTCTTGTGGAACAGCAATTCCCAAGAGGCTTAACTGAGGACTTGCTTTGACTGCACAGGAATGAGTGAGTGCTTGCCACTTTCCCTTTCACTCAACAGCCCAGGGACTTCCCACACTGTTCGAATCCAGGAACTCTGGGTTGTTTAGAGGTTAAACAACCTGGAGTTAACCCAACGAACTATGGGCGAAATGAGCATTCAGGGTATTCCTGGGTTGTTGATTCAAAGCAAAAGCAGTATCGAAAAACACGGAGGCAGTGTCCTTGTTCAGCTGCAGCAATTCCTGGGTTTAGACATCATGATAACAGGTTGTGGGTTCTGTTCCTGGGTTGCTGATGGAAAAAGGACGCAATGAGCATGCAAGAGGCAGCGTTTTTGCTCAGCTACATCCCAATCTTTGAGACTGCTGTTACATGCAAACCAGGTCTTAGATGTTTTTATTACATTTGAAAAAGGTTAAAATGTTACTCTCAGGGAATCCAAAATTCTGTCTGGCTGCAACAGTGAAAAAAACTCTTAACTCTAGATGGTCTTAGCTATTATGTTTCTTGTTTCTCTTTCTTTCTGAAGTGTGTGTATATATATAGAATTGTTGCGGAGTTTTTTAATACATATCTCATTGTTGCAGAGAAAAGACAGTAAAATAGGCATTTGTACAAACACACATGACGTAATGCTGAAAGCATGCATGACCTAAGGTAGGGATGGGCACATGAGATTCGGGATTCTGGGTTAAATCTCCAGCTAATCTTTTACAGACCACCAGGTCTGGCTTCATCATAAAGGAGCGTGTGTTATTTGCCTTCCTGCCAGCAGTCCAATTCTCGTTCGCAAATGACTTACTCCGAGGATGAAGATAGACATAACATTTACAAAGCAGTGGGGCCCACTGGGAAGCGTCCTTGCCACATTCGATACAAACACACACGCCGCTTCTCAGGGTCCGGTTCCAAGATGAAACCCAAGCCAGCAGCAGTAGTTCGGCAAGGATGCCACGAACCCGGGCTCCAAAGCCCCCCGGTGCCAAAGCCATCACCTCCCAGTAATTCCTGGAGCATTTTTGCAACTCTTCTGAAATGCTTCCTTTGTTTAAAAAGAACTGCTACAACAGAGCAACGGGTGGATGCCTGGAGAAATATGTGGGATATGCATTGTATACGGAAAAGGCAGACAAGTTGTCTAAAGCGTGGAGGAAGGGCCTGACTGTTGGACAGCCCAGTACCTGATTTGATAAACTGTGTGTCTGTTGTGGAAACAGGTGGAGCTGGGAGAAGGCCAAGCCTATGAAGAGCCCGCAATAATATGTTTTAAAATTTGATAGCTATCTTTACCCTGATAAAGCTTCATGTTTAATGCAAACGTTCGGTTATTGCTTTACATGGTCATAATACGACCTTAAAAGCAGAAGTCTTTTATCTATTGGTCCTACTGGGATTGGTTCCGCACCTTCTTTGCACGCATCGGATTTGGTATCCTGATGGAAATGAGAACAGAAAGGTGTCTTTTTGAAATATAAGGGCCCGTGAAGACGGATGGGAGGAGAAAAGCTTGAAATGCAGAATTAAAGTCTTTAAAGTCACATTATGCTAATTGAACAGTGGCTGGTGAGTCAGGGAAGGCCTGAGGAAAGAAAGCGCTCTTCTGCGGACACAGTGCTGGCTCTGCTTGGCCTCCACTGGCAGGGAAGGGGGCCAGTGCAGCGAAGGCCCTGCTCTGTGTGTGCTTCAACTGTACCACCAGAAGTGGTGCACCTGTGTTGGGCCAGGCTAGGAAGGGGGAAGGTGCTTAGGGCTTTAGTAATACCAGGAATGGAGCATCTGACCTGGCTAGGAGCACACAACCAGCCAGTGACCTGCAAAACACACAGACACTGCTGAGTTGTTGGCTTGGGCACCTCCTGCAGCTTCCAGGCCAGGCGTGTGGGAGCCCCGTGTGGCGTGCATTGCAGCAAACCTCACGTGAACCCACAGCTACAATGATCTAGCACATACCCGGCATGCTGGGGCAAAAGGAGAGGCAGTGTGGTGTAGTGGTTAAGAGTGCAGGTCTGGGATTCAGGAGATCTGGGTTCAAGTCCCCGCACGGCCATGGAGCCAACTGGGTGACTTTGGGCCAGTTGCTGCCTCTCAGCCTGACCTACCCTGCAGGGTGGTTGTTGGGATAAGATGGAAAGGAGGAAGAGGATGATGTAAGCCATTTTGAGTTCCTGTAAAAAGGTGGGATATAAATGGAATAAATAACTAAGATGCAGGGCGTATCTCCTTCCCTTTGCAGAGGAAGCCGTTCCTGCCGTTTGCAAGACACGGACCGTCATCTATGAGATTCCGCGGAGTCAGATCGATCCAACGTCGGCCAACTTTCTGATATGGCCCCCCTGCGTGGAGGTGAAACGGTGCACCGGCTGCTGCAACACCAGCAGTGTGAAGTGCCAGCCGTCACGGATACACCACAGAAATGTCAAGGTGGGGAGAACCAACGCACTGGGAGGGAGGCGGGGTGGGGTGCCGGGCATCTCTGCACATGCCCCGCTCGCTGTGGACAGGTGCCCACTTTTTTTGCCCCTTGCAGCCGCGTGGGGACGTGTCCCTTTTGCTCAGTGGACAGGAGCAGAGTCCCATGTTGATTTTTTAATTCCTGTGCTAGAGGCAGCCCCTGGCGTGAGTGAAGCTGATCATGCCTCACATCCAGCCTCTGTGCTTCCGGATGTTTTGCCCTCCCTTTCCAGCTAGGGACAAGGCCTTGTTGCTGGTGGCCCCTTGACTGCCACACCGAGGCCTGACTGGGGCACCCCCTTCCCAGATCCCCACTGCCTTCAACATCGACCCTGCTGCCCCAGAGGCCTGAGACCACTTCCCCAGCTCTGCATGCCCTCCAGCTCTTCCCAGAAGCCTTCCTCCAACCTGCCCCTCTTCCCTGCCCTTTTCCCCAACACAAATTCTCTCCTGTTGCCCTTAGAGGCTCTGCCCACTAGCTCTCACTGCCCCTTGTGCTTGATGTTCCCTCTTGGCTCTCCTGTGATGGAAATTCTCCAAAAGGGTGGCAATTGATACGGCACTTCATACTCGGGACGCTCCACATGCATCTATCCCCTTGTGGTCCTTACAACTATTTTTCAGTAGATCAGTAGTTTTCCTCCTGAATTTTTTGTGGGTGGTGCGGGGGGAGAGTCCAAGACTGTGTATCTTTCTGTGTGTGTGTGTGTGTGGAGGGAGCTGTCCTAAGACCACCTACTGAGTGTGTGCTAGAGGCGAGATTTACTTGGGAAGTATCCCGCGTCATAATTGTTTATTGTAGAAAGGCACAGATGGCATCTGAGGGTCAGCATGACCCCCAATACGAACGCCTATCTATTCTCATGGACTTCTGCTATGTTTAGCCCTGCACTGCCGTGTTTCCCCCCTTGGCAACTCATAACCTTGCAGAGGTTGCAATCTACCCTTTTATTATAGAGGGGTGTGCAGAGGATGGCGTCGAGCAGGTTAAGGGCCTGCTTGCCTGCTTGTGGCAGAGACTCTACCAACGACGAGAATGAAGTACCAGGAGTCGCCTTGAACCCCGGTGTTTTTAATGGCAGGATCACCCAGGCCCTCTGCAGTTACTTACGACAGCGTGCGACCGGGTGGTGGTCTGCACCACTAACCACAAGCTTTTAGAACATATACAGAGTGTTTTATAGTTTCTGAGTCACATGGGCCCAGCAGTTGGATAGTTGATGATGAAATAAAGGGAACACAGTCAGAAGAAGGTGAGAGGTCTGCAGAGCGGGCGCAACACAATGGCCTTTGATTGCAGGGTAGTAACTTCATGATCCTGGGATTATTGTGAGTCTTGGCATGCAAATGAGGGTGGTGGTGATGCTGTTAACCTGGCAGCCCGACCAGTTCTTACTGATCAGCAGAACAGCAGCCCTGGCAGCTTCCTGGGGAAGCCACCAGGCCCCACTTCTAAAGCTAACAGCAAATGCCCAACAGTAACCCGGCTTGGAATTATTGGGTGCTTCCTGAGAAAGGGGTGCAGGCATTTTAGAACACAAAGGGACATAAGCAACCCTTTTCTGCCAGGATTTATCCGAATTTTCCCAAAGCTTGCTTGCTTTTCTCCCTCCCTCTGTCCATCTGTCTGTCTGTCCTTCAGTCCCTCCCTCCCTCCCTCCCTCCCTCCTTCCTTCCTTCCTTCCTTCCTTCCTTCCTTCCTTCCATTTCTACAGATTTTGTTTTATACCTTCCTGGGGTCACCTTTGACCCCCAACCTGTTTGAACCCAAACCATCATGAAGAAACAGACAGAGCTGCTTTGGCCTTTCCCACAAGCGCACACAGCCCTGCCCTTGATTTTAAAATGATAGAATGGCTCCGGGGACATTTTGGATGAAGAAACCCCTCCACAGCCATGTTTCCTTAATTAAATATTATGTAGGCTAAATCGAGCTTTTATTTGTGGAAACATGGTGCTTTTGATCTGGAGAAATGTGTTTCATATCGACTCTCCTCTTGGGATTTGCAAATGCATATGGCTTAATGCCACATTTACTCATTAGGCAAAATCCAATTTTTCTGCCTGCCACAATCTATCAAACAAATATTTCACAAAATGGATGGTATTTATTCATTGGGTTGGGTCTAGTCCCTCTGTTGGTTTTGTTTTATATTGGTGCAAATCAACACCACCTTTTCAGAGGTAAAAGTCAGACACATCCATGGGGAATTGTGTTCTCGGAGGTGTTTAAAGTTCTCTGGGCCTTGTTTGTACAATCAAAATCCATAGGTTGCTGTCTCAGGATGGTTACTGGAAGGTGGAGGCCCACAACCGAGGCAGATCTGGCCTTCTGAGAGCAGTTGCTTGAATTCCCCAATGCCTGGTTTCGAGGCCGAAGAATTTGGAGCAATGGGGAAGTTCTGAACTGGATGCTGGAAAACAGGAATGGCCAAATGGATCCATTTCAGTTCCTCTCTATCGCTTGATTTTTCAATCTTAAACTCAGTTTGCCCTGAACTTTGAGAATGTTTTTTGTAAAAGTCTGGGCAGACATTCCTGCACATTTTGTGTGCATTTCTTCTAATATGTATGTGTTTCTGTACAATTCTGCCTAGCATGCATCGTTTTGCAAGCAGATTTCCTGATAAGACTTTTTGAACATTATTTTCACTAAAATATGCCTTTCAGTGTGCACAGATTTTCATCCTTTCTTTTGAATTGATGAACTCTGGTACAGCATTTGGAGAAGACCGAATTTTGAGGGCTTCTGAGCATCCTTTTGTGTGTTGATATGAAACTGTGAAACTAGCAATGCAAATTCAACACATGTCACTAGCTGAAAAATTGAAACACATGTCCATAGTTGAAAAATTGGCCTGACAGTCTCCAGTTATTCCCCAAACTGGCGGTCGAGTTTTGGACTGTGCCCTAAAGCCATAACATCTGTGGGTGACCCTAGTTCTCATGAAGGTTGTGGAATAGGATGCATTTGGTGTCTTGTGCTTCACATGACAGGTGAGGGCTGAGAGCACGGACTCATCCTTCATAGGTAGGAATTCCCTGCACATAGAAAGTCAGCATGTCAGGGAGAAAGCGGGTTCATCTTGTTGTCTTTGTGGAACTGTGAGCTGCTTTATATCAAGGCAAACCCCCGGCCACGTCGTTTGTCAAAACGAGGCAGCCAACCTGCCACAGCCAACTCACCAAAGGAGCCCGCAAAAAGCGAGGAAAGAATCACAAGACTGTGTGGACAAGAGGCCAAATTAATGCATGGCTGTTTATCTCTGGCCCCCGCTCAGTTCTTTGAGCTTCCAGGCCCTGGCACCCAGACCAAGAAATATTCTGAGGCCGCTCCTTAAAGCTGAGGCAAAGAGCAACACAGCCCTCAATCAGCACGAAGCACCTGCTCCAGCGTGTTTTCTAAGCTGAAAACAAAGTGGGGGGAAAAACATGCCGTTTTGATATTCAGATGTTGCTGTTTTGCAAAGCCGCCTTCCATTCCTGATAGCATTTTCAAAGAAGCGGTTTCTTTCTTGTTTTTGCAGCCCTCCAGAAGCTTGGCAAAGAATCATTATAAAAGCAAAGGAGCAGTGGGACAATTTAATTAACCTGCAGGCTCAAGAACAAACCGAAAGGTTTAGCAAGCTCAGGCTGCAGATGCTGGTGGCCCTGTTGCTTCTCTCCCTCCTGCTCCTGTTGGCGACAGGCCAGATCCCCTGTAGGCAGTCCAAGCTCGCCGTAGGCGACTGGGTGTTTCTGGAGCCTTCTTGAGCCGCTCCCTTGTAGACTGTGGGCAATTGCTCAGGCTGTTGCCAAATCCTTGATGCATCTTCTAGCTTTCTGATCCACTGGGAGGAGGGAGGTCCTCCTCCTCCTCTTCCTCTTCCTCATCCTTGGGTCTTGCTCTTAAAGGAGTAGTAGGCTATTTTTCTGTGGCAGGGTGCATCATTCTACCTCTGTCGGTATCCGCAGGACCCCTAACCAAAGCTTATTTCTCTGGTCAGGCGCATTCCGTTCTTCTGTTGCTGCCAAGGACTGGTAGTTCCAGGACTGAGGAGCAGGCAGTCTGAGAGCTAGTGTTGCCTAGTGGTTAGATTGTTGCTCTAGGACTTTGGGATCAAGGTTCTAGTCCCCACAGAGTCCTAAAGCCCCACTGGGTGACTTTGGGCCTGTCCCTGACTCTCAGTCTAACCCCTGTGGGGCTCCTTTCTTACCTTTGCACTAGTCCTGTGGGAATTATGCTGCATCAGCCTAACCTTCCTCGCAAGGTTGTTGTGACGAGAAAAATGGAGTGGCAAAGGAAGGCCGCCAAAGTGGCCTCGGGTTCTTGCAAAAGGAAAGAAGGTGGGATAAGGGACGTGATTGCAAAATCCTGATAAATCAATCCATTCCTCGCATTTCTGGGAAGGGCAGAAACATGCCAGTCCCAAACCCTGAACAGGTGCTGCTGATATGTTGGCACTACTGGGCTAGAAAGACTAACCTGACCTCCCCTTCCTAAATATATTTATTATTTATCTATTTAAAATATTTATATGCCATCCTATTCGCAAAAAACCTCAGGATGGCTTACAGCATAAAATATAACATACATAAATTCCCGACCCACACTGGCTGCAGTTAAAAACATAGAAAAGACAATATCAAAACTTACTAATATCGCTGGAATAAAAAGGTCTTGGGCTGGTGCCGAAAAACAAACAATGACGGTGCCAGGCGGACCTCTCTGGAATGCCAGGCGCATTCCACAGATGGGGCGCCACCGCAGAGAAGGCCCTCCTCCGGGTACTTTAGTCCTAGAGTCCTCTTGCAAAGCACTTTATGCTGTTTCAGACCCCTGCCAGCACAGTGCTTAAAGAGGGGCCCATGGGGGACGTTCTCCCTGGTAGTTTTAGCTTTTCCTGATCTGGTGACACTGGTTTGGTGCGAACTGCACATCTGGCTGACCTCTGGGTGTCTCCTCTGAGGGAGGCTTGGGAGGCAGCATCAAAGGAAATGAGCTTCTTGGTGGAGGCCCCCTAATTTTGGAACGATCTTCCTCACAAGAAGATGCACCCGGTGCCAATCTCATTATCATTTGACTGTCAGGTTAAGGCCTACCTCTTTGGGCATCAGGCAGCCTATGAAGATGAGTTTAATTTGGTCCCGGGTTTTGTTTATTTTGGAACATTTAAAATTGCTGAGATGTTTGTGTATCCGTGTGTGCACCGCCTACGTGTATGTGGAGATGTGTTTTTATAGGGCTCGGCAGGTAGTTTTGACAACTGCAGCTATTGAGCAGTCTGAAAGTGGGAAAAATGCGATCGACGGGTGTTGAGCTCACGGCAACTGACTTCAGATCGTTCTGGCCCGCACCTAACTCTTTTTGGCAATATTGGGCTCCAGAAGTTTTGAGAAAATCTGCTGTGCTCTAAGCCTTAATTAAAAGGAGAAGCCAAGCAGCTGGCATGTGCGTTTGGTGGAGAGGGGCTGTGTGACCTTCCTGTCACACCAGCAGTCTCCAAACGGAAAATCCATCCTTATTTCCTTTCATCCTCAGATGTTCGTGGTCCCCCTCTCTCTCGCTGTCTCTCTCTTTCTGGCTTTGATATAATTAATTGTTTCACAAGCACTTTGGAATTCCCATGTTCAGAGAAGAATGGCCCGTGTGTACCCTAATCGAGCAGATCCTCTTTTGGGGTCACACAGAAGGTGGGGAGGGGTGGAGGACTGGGATCTGTTTTGCTTATTCCCAGAAGAGAGCTGAGAGCGCCCCTTGTTCTGCCACGGCGATGTCAGAAACACAAAAAACCCTTTCGGGCCGACATTGAAAAGGCCTCCATTTCTCACCCTTGTTGTATTGACAAGCTGGTGAGATCATAGCTCTGTCCTCAATAAGCCCACTCGGACGGGAAATGTGTCCCGTCGGCCGAGAGGTCAGTGTGTAGGATGCGAGGCTGAGAGGCCAGCGAAAGCAGCAGAGGGTTGGGTGCATGGGGCCATTTTGAGCTGGTCCACTGCGGCGGGGTGGCTGCTGGACAAGCCCACTCCCACGCCCACGCCCAAGCCCTGCCCTCATCTGCAGAATCCGGCAATCCCAGGGCTGGATTTTATAGGGCAAACCACTAACAAAACCTTAGGTGATCCTTCTGACCTTTCAAATGGAAGATGAAACTGCCCAGAAGTCAGGAAAGCACCAAGCGACTGGAGACCGGGGCGAGGGACTGGAACCAGGAGAAGTGGGCAAAGCCTTGGTCTTTTGCGTGTTTAAGCTTTTTATGTATTTCAAGGCACAACAGCAGGGGCGGTGGGCACCAGGGCACTCCAGGGGTTGGCTGTGCGACCCCCTTGGGCGCGAGGCCTGATATGTGCCCAAGAGCACCTAACCTTGATACTGGACTACTTCTTGGCTCTCTTTTGGAGAGGTGGCCCTTTGCAATGGTTAAGTTCCACAGTTGTCCAATCTGTATCTTGTTTTATTCCAGTCCATTTTTTCTAAGTATAAAAATAACTGTGTAAGTTTCTTCAAACATCTCTAGGAAATGTGATCAGGTTAAGCCAAACTTTAGATTTTTCAGGTTTCTTCACTAGGGTCCTTCCATGATTTGGTTACTCATGGGAGATTATTACCATCCTACCTAATTCTTTCCGATTAGGGATATAGGGACCTTTTCTGTGTACTTACCTGGCTCATCTCATATGGGTCAAGACCATGGGATATAACTGACATGTTATTGTGTGTTTGTATCATGTCTGTGCTGAGGGGAAAATGCTTCATTGGTTTGTAGTGTGTTTCTGGGTTCAATTCAAGATGCTGCTATTCACTTTTGAAGCCCTAAATAGTTTGGGACCTGGGTGTTTGCACCAACAAATGCATATGCATAGAATATACATTCTAATGTATATGAGCTTGCCTGCAATCAGAGATCTATGTTGGCGAAGGAGGCAAAGGAAGAACATATGAATGAGGGAACAATCCTTGAAATCAGCAGAATTTGCCCAATGTCATTTTGCATCCAATTTCTATTTGCAATTGTTGCTTGCTATGCGCGAGTGGGAAACTTGGCCAAGTAAGCAGCAATCAAATGGGAGGTTTACTTGTTTACTGCTCCATGCAGCTCTCCCCTCGTTTGCATGGATTTCTTCCATAAAGTGGGACTGATTCGATCTATTGCGGAAACGTGCAGAAATGCAGAAATTCTTGCAGATCTGATTTGAAGTCTGGACAAGATGAACAGAAGCATGTGCTTGACAACTTGTGAATATTTTCACAAGACATATGCTCCTGCTTTGGGCTTTGAACAGTGTCCCTTCTGGTCCCTTCTGCACTTCGCGTGCCTTTTAAAAATAGTCCTTTTTGAATGCAGAAGGTTCTGCATTGCCCTGAGGGCTGGAATTAGGTTGGAGGGAAGCCACCAGAAAGGGAATGGGGATGAGGTGGGAGAGGGGGTTTTAGTCACGGTGTCCTGGTTGGCCACTGTTTGGGGGCAGAATTATGAATTAGAAGCCCTGTAATCCAACAGATCAATTAATATTGATTTAAATATATTAAACACAATTAATATGCATTTCCATAATGCCCTTTGTGTGCAGGTTCAAGCTTCAGCAACCCTTCTGTTGTCCACACACTGGGTAATTGGTAACAGTTCATCTTAGTGCTATCAGATATAAATCGCTCTTTTTTAATTTTTGAAAGAAACTTCTTAGCAATTAGTTTCTATAATACTGCCAACCTCACTGGAAATATATTTTATATAGATAAAATATACAAAAATAGTTTGAATGAAATAGCCAAATGGAACCCTCCAAAACTTATCTTGGAGTCTTCCGATCCGTTCTGATCTTTTCCAGTTCAGAATAATCGGGCCGATTTAAATTGTGTGCTCCAAATAGATTCCTTTTCTCTTGAGTCTTCAGCTGTCACCCCAGAAGTAACCCTTTCCCCCCTCTCTGCACGGAGCCCAGCAGATTCCACATTTCAGCATCTACTCGATTAGGCGCAGAGTGAAAGCTTGCAGGGTGTTGCTATTGGCCAACCCTCTGCAAAGCGAGCAAGTCCTGGCAAAGGCCTGCGGGTGATTAATCAATGGATGCCTTCCATTTACCAAATTGCTTGTTGGTAACCTGATCGCTTCGTATCTCTGCTGTCCACCCAGATCTTTCTCCCTCGTCATGGAGTTAAGATGCTGTCTTCTGAGCCGTGGTTTCAGTAGGATGGATGAATGTGGTAAATCCGTCCTGCCTTCCCCCAAGCGCCATCAGTGAATTCCTTTCTCCCTAAAACATAATCCAGCTTTTGCTCCTTGAGCCACTTAATGCAACATCTTCAGGCTTTCAGCTGTTGCCTTTGTATCCGGCTGACTTTGTGTTGTCTATTTAAACCCCGGCAGAATAGCAGACCTGCATCCCGGAGCTCTATCCTGACCCTCACAGCCCTTTTGGAATGGGGCTGTACCACTGGCGGTCATTCTGTAGCTCTGTTGTTAATCCGCTTGAGAGCCGCAGGAATAAATGTCTTTTGAGGAAAGTACAGCATTCCATCATCTGGGAGCTGCCGAGTGTCTTGTTTTGTTTCTTTTAGTGGTTTCTGAAAAGTTGAGGTAGGAAGTTTATTTTATTTAGAAAATTTCTATGCCGCCCCATTCGCCGAAGCCTCGGGGCGGCTCACAGGTTCCTCCCTCTGTTAGTTTTACATATATGCAGCTTGACTTTGCAAGTGCAAACTTGGATTAAGAAGATCAGCCGTGCCAGGCTGGACCAGAACCCTACTAAGTTAAGCATTTTCTTTCAATGAGCGTTTGCCTAGAAAGGCCAACATGGGATAATGCTCCACTAAGACATGCAAATGGATCCAGTAATCCTGATCAATGTGGGTTGGTTGTATCATGGCTTACAGCAAAGGAACTTCTTGGATATCCGTTCTGAGTGAAAGAGGCGATAGCTGACTGAAAGAGTGTGGCTTGTATCCTTTGAGAACTGGCTTGGCCAACTGTTTTTTGCAGCTGACTCTACCTGCTCCTTGACTCCATGTTGTCATCGCAGAACCTCCAAACACTCAGTGTTGTTTTTGGAGCACGTTTAGAATATGGAGCGTGTGAGTATATGTGTATGTGGTTTCTCTGCATTGAAAAATACAGGAATAACACAACAGTGGATTTCTGTTTATTTCCGGCACATGTAATTTTCGAGTGACATTGATTCATTCCATCGTCTGAAATAAGCACGGCGGATGTGAAAGTTGTCCCATTATTGCCGGAGCTCTGACTGTATCTTTGATGACAAAGGTCTTCGTCTGTGTTTTGCTGCTGTAAACGAGATGGCTTAGTCATCGTCTCTTGATTGTGGCTGACTCAGATTCACCGTTCACTTTCCTTCGAGAGTTGCACTTGGTAAGAGTCGTTCCTTGTGCCAGCGGAGGCTCGTTGCCTGTTGCATCAACCCATGGTTGGCCTTTTGAGCAAAGCGTTCTGATGAGTTGCAGCCTGCTGCAGATCTTGGAAAGGGTGCGATTGTTTCAGATGCTGCGGTGGTTGTCAAAAAGGGCAGCACGTTTGCCCCTAGAAGGCGAGTTTTGCCTCATCCCTTCACAAAGCAGCAGCTGCAACAGTTTCTTTGGACATCCAGGATGAGTTTTAAGAAGATTTCCTTTGCGCGGGTGCTGTGCTGTGGTAGTCCTCATAAGAGCTGAGCTCGGGGCAAAATCCTTGCTCGGAAAGGAAACTCTGTGCAGCTGTTGCTGCCAGTCCGTGTCTGTGCTATTGGGCCAGATGGTCCCACAGGCGGACTTAACTAAGGTAGCCTCCTATATCCCCACCCTCTTATTTCTCTGTATATTATTGTTATCTTATGCTGAGAGGATCAGATGGAGCAAGATTATAACCACAAATTAAACTATATTTTGAAGGATTTATATCAAAAATGCTTTTGATAGTGCCCCGAGGTCATAAAAGGCATGGCTCAGAGAGACCATATGGTGGGTTGCTTGCAGTGTTGGACTTAGATCTGGGTGGGGAGTGTAAGAAGAGCCCCAGTGATGGAACAGACCAAGGAAAGGGGTCCATCTAGTCCAGCCTTCCAGACACATTTGGACTGCAACACCCAGAATTTCTAGTCAATGGCCCCACTGGATGGGAATTCTGGGAGTTGTGGTCAAATGCCTCTGAAGACCACCAGCTTGGGAAGGCTAATCTAGTCCATTGATTTGCTTCTGGAAATACCTTCTGAGTAATATGGGTTAATCATGTGGAGTTTTGGGAGAGGGAGAAGGTCCTTTCTGGCTTGGGTAGAGCCTACAGCTTTCAGGGAGGGGAGCTCGTTGCTGGGGAATATGCGGAGGTGATGTGTGAGGAATCTGGTTTGAAGGTGGGAATCCACTGGATTTCCTCAGCTTGGCTCCCTGTACTCCAGTCCTCTTTCTATCTGCCCCAAGTTGCCGGGCACCAAGTTTTTGTGTGGGCGTCTGAGAGGAAGTGAGTTCAAGTAGAGTTCTGCACTCATGCCTTGTGAGTTTTGTGTACTTTGTGCAAAGAATTACATAATTTGCGTATTTTGCACAAGAATTGGTCATTTCTCCTAGACAGTCACTGAATCCAGTGCCAGTTCCTGGTCCCTGGGATGAACCCAGACATGAGCAGAGCAGGGCTGGCTCCCCCAGTCAAGACTCACGCCCAGCTCCTTTGCTCCTTGAGGCAGAAAATCTCGCAAGCATCTCTTCCCCTCCCTAGCAGGAAAGATACAGTCGCAAGTGACGATTTGGCCTCCTTTCCTGGCACACAGAATCAGCTGCCTGAGATGGATTCCTCGCCTAATGATAGGGCTGGCCCTTCTGCTCCCGTAATATTATGCCCATTCTTTTCCTGCACTACAGCCATGCTTTCCAGAGTTGGAAGGAACCCCGCAGTGTCTTGGCAAGAATCTTTGTTGCAATCCCTCTTTTAGATATTATGTTGAGCACACTGAAGAGGCTCTGTTTTGACTGGGCGGGACCGCATTCCAGAAAAGCAGATATCCCCAAATCTGTGCCCTTCAAGTCCTTTCTGGCTCGGAGGACACGTTCTGAGTGCAATTTAATTGTCTCTGGCGGTTCTCTGGTACCCTTGTTTGGACTGTGTTTATGAAAGATGGTGTCATGGACACAAACGCATCTGCTTCCTGTTGTTTGGAACTGCTCAAGATCAAGTCACACTGAGAATTCGTTTTCTGTTAGAGAAAAGAAAAGCCTGGATATGACATATTGCTGGGTCTATTTTAGAGACATTGAGCAGGGTCTCGCTAAACGATTCATTTCCATGGGTACATGCCACCGCTGTTTATTTCAGGCAAGGGTTCCTTCCTTCCTTCCTTCTTTAAGAAATGTTCCCATGCTTTGAAAAAGTTCCCTTTCATTCATTCCGCGTAGTGAGAGAGTGTGAGCTGGCTGGAACACGTGTTTGCCATGCTTTCCCTCCCGGAAGGAACTGGAAAGGCATCACCTCTTGGGTCAAGATGGAGCCAGAGTGGCACTCCAGAGCGCTGGATGCTGCCTTGGGAAGACCAGGTTCTAGGCCCCGCCTGGCCATGAAGGTCACTGGGTGACTTGGGCCTATCCTTGAATCTCAAGTCTAACTCACCTCAACACGGGGCTGTTGTTGTGAGGATAAAATGGAATGGCGAAGGACTGTGTTAGCTACCTTGGGCTCCTTGCAAGAGGGAAAAAGTGGCGTACAAATGCAATGTATTAATGATGCTAATAATGATAATCCTTCCCAACAACAGTTCTGAGAAAATACTCTTTGAGAAAGCCTCTTTTTCGGTGTCCAAGCTGCACTTGTTTGGTTCATCTCTGTGTCCCATCTAAGCTACACACAATCAAGTCTTATTGAAATGAAAGGGGCTTACAAGTTTTCAGTGCGACTTCCGTGTCTAATGACACAATCTGGTGCATATTGAATAAGGCTTACCATGTCCAGAATTCTCCAGCCAAGTGTGCTAGGATCTGTAGGACTTTTTTGTCTAAGCATGTGCAGGATTCCACCCTAATTTTGGTTGGATTCCACACTTGGCTGCTGTTGGTGATTTATTTATTTATTATTGTTTATTTATTTAAAGTTTTTATATGTTGTCCCCTTGCTGCATAGCCTCGGAACGGCTTTCAGAAATAAATAAATACAAAATAATAACAATTACAATTAAAACCCGGAAACACACTGGCTGCACAATTAAAATCTATAAATATTAAAGATTATTAAAATACTGTTTGAATAAAAAGGTCTTGGCCTGGCGCCGAAAAACAAATAACGATGGCGCCAGGCGGCCCTCTCTGGGGAGCGCATTCCACAGATTTAGAAATGAAGATTCAACAACTGTTGATAGAATAGCTGTTGGTTCAGAATGGGATGTGGTTCAATGGTTAGAGTTTGGGGATGTGGTTACAATCGACCAATCCCATTTGGTTAGTTCGGTTGGAGACAAAGAAATCCTGCATTTCTGCAGAAAGGGCCAATGTTTTTAAATGTTCCAGAATGATAGGCGTTTATTTCTGTGGCTTCTGCTGCTGTTTTTCCTTTGTCGTCTCCTCCTTCTCCCCCATTGCCTTTTATTGGTGTGTGTTCGCTTTGTGCTGTTGTTGAAGGTTGTTGCGGCACATGCTTGTCACTGTAAGCTACCTGTGTGCATACACAATTTGGTTTTGCCCGACTCCGAGTGCTTGGCTGTATTTCTCTCTTTTTTCACAGCTGGCTAAGGCTGTGGGGCAGTTCATTTTTCTGATCTGCAACTTTATTAGCACATTTTGTGGCTGAAGTGAGAGAAGAGGGAGCAGTTAAAAACAGAATGCTGCAAGTACCTTGGAAAGAAAAATGGCCAAAAATTCCAGTTCTTATATGCCACAGTTCCCCTTGCTTTTTTCTGATACCACAAATACCTTGGACATAATTTTCTCTTGGGCATCAGCTAACCCCATCCGTCTTCCAGTGAAGCAGCCCAGTGCTTCTTCCCTCTTTCTTTGTAGTTCCTTTTCCCTTTGGTATTCCATCCATTAGACTTCTGGCATAGACTTGCTTGTCTTTTAATATCTGTACGGTGCGTAGAAAATACTAGCTGAGACATCCAAATCTTACCAATAATTTATTGCGAGTGCTTATCAGGATATTTACCCATCGCTTAATGGAATTTACTACCTGCTTTTCAATAGATAATAATCCCAAAGCAATCTATAAACAAGAGAACACAATAAGATCAGGCCAGCTTGAACACCCTGCTCTCCCTCTGTTAGGGGAGAACAATAACAGATAAATAACCATTTATTTGATGCAGCAAAAAATGGAAAGGAGAGGTGGAGGGGACTGGAAAAGGGCATGCACACACAGCCGGACTTCTCGTTGCTCTAAAAAGGTTGTGAGCATCTTGGATTGTGGCCACTGCAGCAGAAGATTCCTTCTGCATGAGAGCAAAAAGCTATGGCAGGCATCCTGGTGGGGAATGATGGGAGCTGTAGTCAACACATCTGGCAGCACAAGGTTGGGGGAGGTTGTACTCTGGCATCTTCCTGCCCACTGGCTAGATTTGTTGGTTAAAACCGGCAGAATCTTTCATCATCCGGAAGTTTTCCAAGATAGTTCAACAAGCATTTATAATACAAGTGGCACTTGGCCAAAGACGGCGCAGCTCGGAGTTTCTCAGCTTAGCATGACTTCACTTGTGGGCTTGCCCATTTTGAAGTCTCCTGCTTTTTGCATCTGGGGTATTTTGGCAGGCAAGTCAGTCTGAATGCATCCATAAAATATTTCTGAAAATAAACAGCAAAGGCACCAGTCCTTATGATGAAAGGTAGTGAAAATACAGACCTCCTTGGAACTTCGCAAGCCTTCGTTGATGGGAAACCTACAGAATTGCACCCTCTGGCCCTGAGGACCGACCTGTAAAGGGATCTGAAGAACAAAAGATTTCCTAAGCAATTAAATAGGATCAGCATTTAATCAATCAATATCATTGTGCATTTGCAGTGTGATTAGCACTGTGGGTGACAAATTCCTTTCCCTTCTCTAGCTGAAAGGGGAGGGCTGCATGAGAATATCATTTCAGTTGTAAAGCAATAGTGCTTCTATTTCAAGAAACATTTGTTGGATCCCAAATTCGCCACTATACTAGACAAATTTGCATATTTTAAAATGTGCACACTGAAATATTCATGTTTTGGAAATGCACTTGTCTTTTTATGCTCAGTCAATGTGGGAAAGGGGCAAAATTCTGCAAAGATCCTGTTGGAAATGTGCATTTTTCATGTTTGAATGAAGCAAAAGAAAAAAAGGGGAAAAAACAATGAGCCTAAACAAGCTTTGAACTGATTCTTAGAGAATCTTGAGAGTTGCAGGTTCTTCCATCCCTGCCTGGAAGTGGAGTTGCCGATGAGGAATAAGGGATGCCACCTGAGGGCTTTCTGAAGAAGGGGCGCCCTGCGCCTCTCGCTTGTTCTTGTGATGTGTCATCAAGTTGTCTCCAACCTGTGGCAACCTATGGAAAGCCCTTCAAAATCGCCTGCCCTTCACAGCTCTGTTCAGCCCTTCCAAGTTCAAGCTGCAACTTCCTTGATGGATTTTTTCCATCTCATGTTTGGTCTTCGCTTTCAAATTCTGCCTTCAACTCTCCCTATTACAATTGTCTTCTCCAGGGAATCTTGCTTTCTCATGATCTGTCTGAAGTAGGAGAGCCACAGATGCGTCATCTTGACTTCTAGCGAAAGCTCTGGCTGGATTTGATCTAGGACCTGCCTGTTCATCTTCTCTTGGTCCAAGATATTTGCAGCTCTCCTCAGCATCATGTTCCAGACACATCAGTTTTCTTCCTATCAGATTTCTTCATGGGTATTTAAAGGGTGGAGTCCTATTGCTCCGTGGCCAATGCTTGGAAGCCCCCAAACTCTGCCACCTGCCGCATCTCCACTTCTGCCACCCTAAATCTTCTTTGGATGTCTGTTTTCAGCCATGCAGTTTTAGCAGAGGGGAGGGAGAGGGAAGGCGGCTGGGACCCGCCGTGGCTCCAGGCTTTTCCCCTCCCTTCCCCTAGCATAGCCCTTTCCTCCACTCCACAGTCCAGTTGCGAGCTGTTTTTTCCACAGTGGCTGCAAGGTGCTGGGATGTACATTTGGACTTCTGAGCTGCAGCTCTGATGTGATAGGATCCGAGGAATCCTTTGGCCTCCCGGATGAAGCCAGGAGGCCACTGGATTGCATCTTCAGTAAAACTGTTATTATATGTATCTCTTCTTTGCACACACAGAAAAGAAAACCAACCCCCAAAGTGCTGTTTCAAGAACTCTTCATTGTGCACGGGAATGTGGAACACAGTGTAGTAATATTGGAACGCCACAAGCCTCGGTCCAACATGCATCCCTGAGAGAGAATGGCAGGGAAACTACCCACCAGGGGGCCAAGGGGAAATTATCCGTCTGGGGAGCCCCAGGGGCCAAGCTGGTCCCCTGGGATTATGGTTCTGTGTGTTTGATCCAAGGTATAACCCTACGAAGGCTCATTTCTATGTGCGTGGCCCCTGCCCAATGTGGACCAAGAGGGTGCTGTGCAGCTGGACGTCTGAAATGCTGTACTTTGTGACATCGTGTTTAATGAGTCTCCATACTTATCTACTGTCTCTTATACTCCCCCCTCCCTTCACCACAGGTGGCAAAAGTGGAATATGTTAGAAAAAAGCCAAAATTAAAAGAAGTCCTGGTGAAGCTAGAAGAGCACATTGAATGCACCTGTACATCGTCGAATTCTAATTCTAATTCAGATTTTCGAGAAGAAGAAGCTGGTATGTTGTGGGGTATCTCTTGTTCGATGATACTGAGAGATCTGGAAGGGATCGGGCCCTGGTGTTCTCCCCGGGGAGGTCATGGTCACAGTCACAACCCGCACTGAGATTGAGCGTGGCTGGCTGTGTGCGAAGAATCTGGTTTGGGCTGGAGATCTGTTGGATTTCTCTGGCTCAGCAACTTGGCCTGGACTCGGGCCTGCTCGGCCTCTGCCCCAAGCTTACGTACCTCGTGCTGAGGGCTCACGTGGGCGTCCGGCGGGAAGCAAGTGCAAGCGAGCCGGTGAAGCTGTGCAAGTGGAGTTCTCCTCCTGCACGTCTGACTTGCACACTTGCACTCTCTGTGCAAAGGAAGGCAAACAGGTGTGCTGGCCGTCCTGCTGTTGGTGGACTGGATCTTGGCTTGGCTCGCTTCCGGCAAGCACAAGAAAGTGGGGTTCTGACCAGATCTTCGCATCTCTATATGTGGGAGTGAAGATAATCATGAGGAAAATTTCATTATTATTACTACTTCTACTACTACATATTATTATGTAATAATTATTATATACCGGTGCAGCTAACAATAATAAAAAGTTGTTAATATTGGAAAAATATTTCTATTTTGGTGGGAAGAAAGATGGGCTATGTAAATCTTAGTATTTTATTTATTTTAAAATACTCGTGTCCCAGCTTTCTGATAAAAGGCAGCTCACAATCTTTATTTGAATGCATTCATGTAGAAGGCAGAGAAAATAACTTAAAACCCAGGAAGAACTCAAATTAACAGATTCGAGGGCCAAACGACCTAAACTGGGGTGGGTATTTTATGGCTCTCGAGATGGTTTAGCGTACAGCCTCCATTGGTCCTTTCAGGCTTAGCCAGTGATGAGGCATGATGGGAACTGTAGGCCAGAAAAATGTGAATTGGCATCAATGGCCCACCCCTTTGAGATCTATGTAGAACGATGGAATCCCATCTGAGTGCCAGAGTTCCTGTGTACATCTGGCTGTCCCTTGATCCAGGGACAGGTGAATGGGTGATGTTGTGGGCATCTCCCCTCACTGGGCCTCTAGATTTCCTCGCAAGTAGGGCTGGGTTGCAGCAGGAAAATGTGGCTTCTTTGTGCTTGGTGGACTTCCAAGCTGCCTCTGAAGTGAGGAGGAGAAGCAGGATGAATCAGGGGGTCGCTCCATCTCTTAAGGCAGGTTGCCATTCACACTTCTCAAAAACAACAACAGGAAAGACCTCCCAATGGATTTTGTCCAGAATAAGGAAACGTGTGCAAATCATACTTCTCAAAGGCACTGGCTCCTAGCAGGATGTGTTCAAAATGGGCCACGTTCTCGCAGGTCACACTGGGATCGCTTGCCATTCAGGATCTCCCCTTGTGCAAATCAGCTGATTTCGTGCAAGTCATGGCTGCGAGCACTTTCTCTCCAGGGTGCTCTCTGCACAGATCAGGTGCTTTCATCCCAATTTCTTTCCTGTGCAAAATGCAGCCTGGATCCCATAAGCTGTTTGGACTCCCCTTTTGGCGATTCCTTGCCAGTGCAGAATGAATCTGGGAGACCAAATCCATTGGATTTTCACCCACTTACCAGGTTTCTCACACATCCATGTGAGATTACCGCATCAGCACATCATGTGCTGGATGGAGTGTGGTTATTTCGCCAGTGAAATGAATACTGCTGGCAAAATGGGACCTCTCCACCTGGATGGTCCTCAGCATCCCCTCCGCATCATCTCCAGAGAGTTGGGAGACCTTCCAGAACAGAATTGGAGGGGCAGAATTGAAGGAGAGGATGGGAGGCCCCATGTGGCCAGTCGGGTCCATTCTGGTAGAGGACCAGATCTGTCCCCATGACGTAAAGAGAGAAATGAAGGCAGCGAATTGTGCATATGTGTCTGTGTCTTTTTCCCACCCACCTCCTCTGAGGCACAAATAAAGAAAAGATTTCTTTTTTGAAGTCAGTGAATACTTTGCCTTGGGGTGGGGGGGAACATTCTTTGTTTGGGTTTTTTGTTTTACACCAACCCTACCCTTATGTCAACAGGAAGGCCTAGGGAAAAAAGTAAAAAACGGAAACGAAAAAAGTTAAAACCCTCATAAAAACACTGCTGATGACCAGGTAGGAAAACTACCATTAATAGCACAAGCAATGAAAACCACAATCATCTATTACTGTTCTCATTACTGTTCTCCGAATCTTCATCCGTAGCTGTCCCAGGGCAGCCAAGAAATCGGACATGATTGGATTGGTTAATTCATGTTATTTTCCCCTTTAAATCTATAACCCATGACAGTAACATCCTATATTCTGGAACTGTTTTCCTTTTCTTTCTCTGTCAATATTTATACGTTTAGGGGAATAATATTTAAATTCCTGTATACTGCAGTTCCTTGCTGCTAATCTAATTCATATTGATTACTGAGGGTCAAAGCATTCTGTAGTAATTCCAGAATTGATAGGGTCTCTGTCTGTGCAAATACGTGACTTTAAAACAGTGAGGTATGTAAAATCAATCTTAGAAGGTGTGCTTTCCATTTTCGTTCAGCCCAACCATGTGCTGCCTACAAGAGCATCTCAAATATAAGGCAGGCCAAAAAGTGCGTATTTGTGCTTTGGAATTGGCACAAGTTTCACTAAGGGCTGCCACCTTAGATAGCTTTAAAAACACAGGAGACAATTCCATGGAGAAGTTGGAAGGGGCCAAGAAGGCCATCCAGTCCATTCATTTTACGCCAGCCTGGTCTCCATTTTGTGAGAGTGCCCATCACACTCTCAACCTGCTAGAATGTCTGTTGACCCCAAAAGGTCGAGGAGCTTTGCCTTAAATGTTGTAGCGGTGCCATGAGAATGAAGCATGACCAAGTCGCTTCGGTGCCCTTGGTACCAGATAATGGAAAGCCATCCAATAAGGCCACCTGTGACCTTCCGAACGTAGAAGGCCGCAGGCATCCACAGAAGGAGCATGGAGGCAAGATTTAGCTGGCTGTGTTCAGCCAGCTAAACGTTTTCTCCTTCCACACAAGGAATGGGGCCGAAGCTGGATGTGATGGAAGCTGGCAGTGCTTGGACCCTTCCTGTCCCCCCAGAACACCCCACAGGCCTCTCCTGAAGACGTTCCTCCATCTTCAGGACCTTGCTCAGGTGTGGAAAGACTTGGGCCCACTGAGTGGGTGCTGGAGTGGCCTACAGAAGATGGAATTCCAGTTGTGACCTTGGAGAAGCCATCCAAGGTCACAGAAGGGATTCCGCCTTTTCCTGTGGCTTGCAAGAATTAATCCACCAGCCATAGGATCGTGGCCTTCATGCTTTGGTCTGGGCTAACGGGAAATGGGGTCTCCTCCACAGCAACCCATCCTTTTCTAACCACAGAATTACAGGATATTGTTTGTCCTTTTTTTTTCCAGATGTAAGGTGAAAATAAGCTAGAAAATATTTCTCTCTGGGACATGGATGTACATTGTTTGTTACATTCCTGAACCTACTGTGTATGGTGCTTTATTGACTGTATTCTTCATTCATTCTCCTACGTGGGGGGAAAAAAAACTGGCTCAAAGAGAGAAAGAGAGAGAGAGAGAAACAGTCTTCATGAGAACAAAAGAGACAATGTACATTTGTTTAATATGACATCAAAGCAAGTATTGTAGCACTCAATGAAACAATACAAAGTTTCCCTGTTCTAAAAAGAAAACGAAAAAAGAAAAGACGGCATGAAAGGAGGATACCAAGAGCAACGTGACGAAAACAAGAAAAAGAACACTAAGTTAAGACCAGATTTCCTCTTAGAAGAGCAGTCAACGGTGCTTTCTTCTGTTTGTTTTTGTCAAGAAACCTGCTTGCATTCTTGATGAAGATGGATGGACACTCATGGAGTTTCGGCACCCACACAAAAAGAGCAGGAATGTATCAAATACCACAGCAGAGATTATAGAAACAGTGTGATTTTTGCTCAGTGGTGTTTTAAAGTCTATAAAAAAATCCTTCTGGGGCGCCTTAAGTGGATGTTTTGTTTTGTTTTTGGTTTTTTTTTACACCATAAAGTTATTATTAAGCTTTCTTTTTACTCTTTGCCTAGCCTTTTATTATCTCTTTGGACTACATTTACCAATAACCCATATAGAAGACCTGCTGTAGGGAGGATGTGACGGAGCACAGAGACAAATACGGAATTTCTCCTAGTGGGATGCAAACTAATGAAATGTATTAAAATAAAAATGGTATACCTATGCATAATTTTCTAAATGTTTCTTGGTTTATGTTCCCCCCACCCAACCCCATATTCATACCCATTTTTTAAAACAGTGATTTTCAAAGTCTTTCCAGGAGTTTCTGAGTAGGAAGAGCAGCAATGATGGAGAACCTTCACTGGATGATTATGTGTCCGCCGTGCTGATAAATTCCCACGGCAAAGGTAGACAGATCTCCAGGTGTTTGGACTTCAGCTCCCAGCAATCTTAGCCAGTTTAACCAGCTGGCAAGGGGTTCTGGGAGTTGAAGTCTAAAACATCTGGAAATCCAGCTTCTTCTTGCCCTGCCCTACAGGGTAATAACAAAGAGGTAGGGGAGATCAGAAAGGCATATTGGGCACTTTCTATTCTGTGCATTGGGTTGGCAAAGAGGATCCAGCCGCACTTTCTGTTGTTTTGGAGCGTGCCCCTTGCATTACCCAGAATTCCTTGCAACATGCAGCCATCCTAAGGAAAGGAAGGGGATGGGAAGCTTGAAAGACACTGTTTTAAAAACATCACAGAAGGCCACTGATGTGCATAAGCAAACCTAAGCTATGTGCAAGCAGGAAATAGCATTTTTAAAGAGACTTACACTGGTTGCCCACGAGTGCTACCACGGTAGCAATGGCTGTTCCACGTCATAAATAACCCCCTTTGGCAATTTCACACCTTCAAGCTATGTGAGATGTAAAAACTCTTCTTGTTATCGGTATTGTATGATGTCACTGTGGCATGGGGTAACCCTGCCAGAAAGCCTAAAATTCTTTATTTTTGGTATTAAAAAAAAGTTATGCTTTATGTGTATTCAACAAAATAAGTGTTCTTCTTCTTTTTTTGTAAAGGTGACGTTTGTATTTTTTATCTAAAATTAATGGTTTTATATACCCAAGAAACCTGTTATGTTTTCTTGAACCAAAAAAAGGAAAGATGGAAGAAGCAGTGGGTGGCATTTGGGAATGCATTAAAGGAGTTATTTTTCTAGCCATGAGAGCCCTTATCTCTCTCTATCACACACACACACACACACACACACACACACACACACAATATAGCAGGGCAGGCGAAATGATGCAAGTCCCATCTTCCATATTTTTAAAGGATGTGTTTTACCAATTCACCTTTCTACTTGATAGTCCCACTTGGGCACTTTGAAGGAAGTTGACATGCATGTGTTGCCTGACACATAATGGAGTTCCGTTCATCATGGGTGGGAATGTTTCTAGTCCATATGGAGTTCAATGCATATTTAAGAACCTGTAGGAACAGACTGGTGCCTTCCCCGTAATTTTGGCTCAAATCACCTCATGCAATACATCATGTCCTCTTTGAAAAGATAGGACTATGCAAATAACAACAGCAACAACAGTAATTATTATTATTTTCCTCTGCCTTTTTTTCTGCTCCATGATATCCTCACAGCAAACCCGTGAAGCAGGTGAGGGTTCATGAGTGCCTCAAAGTCCCCCAAGGAGCTTTATGGCCCAAGTGGGGACTCGAACCCGGATCTTCTCAGCCCCAGTCCGATACACTCCTCACTACACGACACAGATGGGCAGCCTGCCTCCATCCCTTGGCCTTCACTAGGCTCCTTTTGGGGTTGCTCCCCAAACACTCTGGGCAAAGTGCCTGTGTCAGGCTAGACTAAACCAAAGCGCAAAATTCGCTCTGGCATCACGAGGGTGTGGAGACACGTTTTGTGGGTTCTGGATTTACGGCAAAGGCCTGCCCCTACATGCTGCACCAGCAGGGACTAGAATCTTGGGCTCCAGCAGGGCCCAAATTTGGCCCTCCTGTGTGCCTCCTCTAGCTGTCGGGGATTCCCTCGGGGACACCTCTGCTCTTCCTTGTCCACCTTTTCACCCTGACTGTCTGGTGGCTGCCCAGATGTTTGCCTGTTCTCTGCCATTGCTTAGTTCCTGGTGGCAAGAACCTTAAGCTAACAACTGCTGGGACTGGGGGGCATTTGCCCCTTCGTCCTTTTGCCTTGACCACCCATCCACCAAAATGCAGGCCCTGGGAACTTCCCCAAAATGGCTGCCGCAGTCTTTGCGCCGAAAGAGGGTTGATTCCCCAGCAGAGTCCATGAGCCACCCTCTTGGTCCAACTTGCTCACTCGTTATGTTACTCTGCCAAAATTAGGGGGAGCTATGGTGATGGTGGAGATGGCTGCCAAGTTGGACAGCTGTGTAACCTGCAGTACCTGATCCTGACTAATCTTGGAAGCTAAGCGGGATCCGGCCTGGTTAGAATCTGGATGGGAGACTGGAGTCCTGCAGTGAGCAGGGGGTTGGGCCCAGTGGCCGCCCAGGCCCCTCCCAAGCGTGCGATCCTAAAAGGTGCATGGAGAAGAAGGGAACCCCCTGACTCCTAGTTGTGATGGCAGGATGCACGCATGTCAGGCTGCTACTTTCTCATGGGTGCCTGGCCCAATCCGCCAATGCTTTTCTTAAGTTCTTCCATGTGCATGCTCAGCCCTGGAATTTATTTTCTTGACTTTGATAACCAAGTCTTGCATCAGTGCAGACTGGATTGTGAGATCGGGCATCGTGGTCATCGTTGACATCATCATCCTGTTTGGGAGCATTTGGTCTCTTCTTGTCAAATATGGAGGTGGAACCTTTGCTATGCCAAGCATTTGAAATCTCTGACAAAAGTCCAGACAAAACCCTTTTTGTAGGATGACTCCATTTACTATTTCATAAGAACCAGACACTTGCTTTAAGAAATGGGAGAGATTTATTTTTTTAATATGGTGGTGCACTCCAGATACACAAATCTGTGACTTCAAAAGTTGCAGGATAGTATTCATAGCCCAAGTAGAAGGCCCCGCACGTCATAAATTCATAATATGGTAAGCAGTGCATGATGAATTCAAATAGCAAGGAGCTTGGAATAAATGCAACTGTCCGTATCATTTCCCCTTTTCACCTCCCCACTACTTTTTTGGGCTATTTATTTATTTCATTCCATTTCTATGCCACCCCATAATCTGAAGTTTCTCTGGGCAGCTTACAAATGCCGTTATATCAGTCCAGAGAACTAAAACTCCTAAGTTATTTACGGAACGGTCTCCAAACAGCCTCATTTCCCTCATCTCTGAACCAAGAAGCCTCCACTGAAGAAAATGTTTCTGTCCTCAGTTTGTGTGTTGATTGTGGATGTTCTTTTCTGCACTTCATGTTGGAAGATCTGATTTTCAGAGTAAAACCTGCACCAAAGAAAGAACGAAAAAATACCTCCTTCCCTTCCTCTGATGTCAGCACGGAGGGCTTGCTTTTGATTTCTGCTTGGCCAAACTTCCCTGGATTTGGTGATTAACTTTGGTGGGTTTTTCTACCTCTTTCTTTTTCCACTTCCACCCTGTCCTACCTTTGCAACTTGACCTTAACAAAAGCAAGTGGATGGAAAGAAGGGGTGTTCTTGGCAAGGGGAGTTCAGGTTTTAAAGCAGGAGGTCAGAACATTATCCCGATGGGTAAATCTAGCTTTCTGGAGTCACCAATAGGTCGTGTCCTTTCCTCTTATCTGACCACCTTCATTGATCATTTGACATTTTTTGGCCATTTCTTCCCATTCAAAAGGTTGGGATATCGCGAATAAAAGCTTAAAAGTGAGATTATACCAGTATTCTGGTTTCTCACATTTTGCCTTCTGAACTGAAGACCCCAAGAGAGATTCTTTGTGGTGGATTTTGACACTATGTCTGACCGAAGTCCTGGATGCCAACTTTGAAGTCCGAATCCTGTTCATTGGAAAATATCCCAGAACCAGGGGGCGTCTATGCGGGGGTGTTTTAAGAAAATGGTCTGTGCTTGTGTTTCACTGAGTGTAACAGTCTCACAATATCACTCACACGAATGTTATCCATCTACCTGAGCAAGAAAAAATGCATAAAATTAATTTATATTTATGTCCTAGTGGGATGACAAGGATTTTGCTTTGATCTTGACTCTCCTTTTGACCCCATTTGAAAAGAATCTTACATATTTCACAGTTCGATTAAAAAGCATGCAGATGTGGGGTGTAGCGGGGAGAGAAAAAGCGGAAGAGCAGTTGATGTTCCTCAAGTGGTCTAAACTTTTCAAGCTTGCCTGTGATTCCATTGCATTATCATGAAGGGCATGCTATCGGGTAGTCACAACAACCCAACCGGAGTATGGAAAGAAGGGTGGCTATTTTATCTGTCAGAATGGAAGCAGTAGTCCATCTGTCCATATGGGGAGCACCAGCAAGGAGTGGGTCACCCCTGCCACCCCGGTTTTGGGGGGACCATCTCTGTAAGAATGGGTGAGACTGCAATCTTTATTATTTTATTTATTAAAAGCTTTTCTAACCTGTCCAGTGGAGATGTCTCAGGACGGTGTACAAAAATGAGTGGAATAAAACAAGTGCAGAACATCTGACCATTAATACTAAACCCCCGTTAAAATCAATTAAACATTAAAATAGTGGGAAAATAACAAGGTTTTTGCCGGATGCTGAAAAGACTATAGCATCAGCGCCAGGCGAAGCTCTCCGGGGAGTGTATTCCATAGCCAGGTGTGAATCTAGAGGGTGGCTCTAATGGATTTTCATGATTTGAACCTCTGGGTTCTGTTGTATGTTAGGACCAGTTTCCCCTTCTGTTTTCAAACTTCCAAGGCAACAGAAGCCTCTGTGCAAAGTAGCTCTATATTTCCAGTTCACAAATAGCAAGCTACGGCTACTAGAAGACTAGTCTCTAAGCATGGGGTGATTTGTTGAAGCCAAACTAGAAACTACTTCCGAAAACCCTCCTTTTCAGTCACGCAGGGGTCCATCCCTCCGGGTGGGTCCCTCTGGGGAAGGGCTCAGCTCCTGGATCCATGCAGGCCCTCTGAGTATCACTTATCCTGCAGTCAGGGATCAGACGGAAAGGATTAGTCTCCCTCCTCTCCTTTATCCCTCTTTTCTCATCCAAACCCTGTCTCTTCCCAGGGTCTGTTTGAGCACTGGGATGATGGCCCTGAGACAACCATGCCCTCCTTTGCTCTCTGCATTGCACACGCCCCACTTCCCGGCTTCGTCCGAAGAGTCAGCGCAACCCTGATCTGGGAAAGCAGGTGGGGTTGGTTATGGCCTCGTCCATTCCCAGCCACGTGGCAACCCTGTGCTGGAGCTGATCCATCATGACCTGGGGGCTTTTCGTCCTCCTCTTGGCTCATTGTGTAAATTGGAAGCCCGAACCTGTGCAGTTCTAGGAGGACTTTTGCAAAACACGCCGGAACAATGCCATTTCCAGCCTCACAACTGCACGAGTCACACCAGCCGCATGAATTGTGTGAGACAATGGCAAAAAGTCTATGCAAATAGTAAGATCTGCATGAATTTTCTCAGGATTCAGTCCCCTTTCACCGAAATAAGAGGCTGCAAGCCATCTGGTCGCACAATCTGATATTTGTGTGCTCAGTTTTTTTCCACCTCCCAGCAACAGCCCCTAACATGCAATGAACAGTTTGGACCCCTGCTGAATGGGGTGAACTATGGTGCAGAGGGACAATAGCTGAATTCCCCCAAAATCACAGGCATTCATTAAGCACAGTCTGCCTGTCTCCTGAAGCTTGTAGGAATGGGCAAATCTATCAGTTTTAGTCTCTTCAGGTTTCACCCACGTTTTCATTTTTCTAATCTTAAACTAGATTTGTCCTGAACATTGGGACATTTTTCTTCAGCGCTTTCATGAAAATCCACACTCGCTTTGTGCTTGTGCATTTGTCATAATGCAATCCCAGTTTGCCACAGTTTCATTTGGAGAGCTCCATTGCAAAATTCCGAGGAGTGTGCATTTCTCAGGATGAACGTGTTCCAGTTTGCAGACGGGTTCAACATTAGGCACGCCTGCACTGACTGGCAGCCAAACCGGTCTCCCCCATGCTCAGATCCTGTCCCCAACCCACCATCCTCAGCAAAGGCCTTGCTCCTTGGTAGCTGGGCAGAGCGCTGGAGAATCAGGTTTCCTTGCGAAGGAGAAGCCAAACTAGCTTAAGAAAGTGCTTAAGGTGCCACCAGAGTTTTGGTTGCTTTTGCTCTCAGTGTACTTTCCCCCGCCCCAATGCAAGTAACAGCACGCATGTTATCAGTGCCAGTCCAAGATTTTTGCCTTCAAAGGAGTGGGAAATTGAAGACTGGATGAAGAGCTTTTCAGTAATTATGTGTCTGAGACTTAAAACCCGAAGGCAATTTCAGAACCAATCCATCTACCCGAGCGCCTGCAAAGCCCTTTGGCTTTCTTGAAGGTCATAGCAAAACTCTTTGCAGAATCTTGGGTTCCTTTCAAGGCGGCGGCAGCCGGCTGGCTGATGAGCAAAGCAGGTGTTCCAGCCCAGAGGTGTGGCAGGCGGGTCACTGGGTAGACTCTCCCATGCCACCGTGTGTGATGGTTCGGGGCCTGTCAAAGTAGGTAAGATGGGGCACCTGCCAAGGGCCCACAGCCCCTGACCAGAGCTCCTGGAATGGGTCTCCCACTGACTCTCCTGGTTCATCCACTTCTAGAAGAACCAAAGTGGCCCTGATAGAAACAGAGCGAGTCAGAAGGGGCCTCCCGGGCCATCTAGTCTGAAAATCCATGGAGGATCCATCTCCCGAATCCTGTTCTAATTAAACGGGAAATGGGAAGGCATAGACATAGGAAATGTGAGGAAGAATGTTGCTGCTGCTGCTGCTACTATATTTCTATACTGCTCATAGCTGAAGCTGTCTAGGTGGTTTGCAACAATAATTGCAGAATCATACACTCAAGTCATCCATCCAGATTCTAACCAGGCCCGGCCCTGCTGATGGGAGTTGCAATCCAAAGCACTGGAAGGAAGGCAATAGTGAAGGCTGCTTTAAGGCATATCTTAAATTTCTAGCGTGAGGTTCCGTGAGTGCTGTTCCCCATGTCCCTCTCCCCCTTCCCACCATTGGCTTTTGTTGCATGACTGAGACTCGGGCCATGCCTTCAGGAGACGTCGCAACCCCTTCTGGCTGCAGTCAATGTGTACTGGCCGTATTTGCGGCCATCAGCTAGTCAGCTCCTGCGAGTCCAAAGAGCCAGTCCCCCCGACTCCCGTGCGGGAGAAGCGTCTGAAGGCAGTGCAGCTTCAGCGGGCCCGGACTCGTAATTCCTGGGACTCCTCCATGATTCGCTGGAGATGGCGTTGTACATGTGCCTTAAACATGCGCCAGTAATTCATTCCCTCCCCTGTTCGCCGGCTGACTCCACGAAGAAGGAATGGGTGCCAAGGAAGCCATGGTGGGTATTAGGGAGTTGGACGTGGTTGATGTGTAGCCTTCAGGGGACATTCTCACTGGGATGGATGCTGATTTTCACGTTATGTCACCCCGTCAAGAGTCATGCCCTGTCCGATGCTCCACCATGGGGTATTCTTCAGCGTTAGTCCGACTTAGGGTTATTATGATGAACCGTCAAGCTGCTCTGACTTATGGTGACCCTGTGAAGGAACGGAGATCAACCCTGATTGCTCCTTAGAAGGCCAGATACTGAAGAGGAAACCCAAATACTTTGGCCACCCAATGAGAAGGAAGGACTCACTGGAGAAGAGCCTAATGCTGGGAACAATAGATGGCAAAAGAACGAGGGGACGGCAGAGGATGAGGTGGCTGGATGGGGTCACTGAAGCAGCCGGCGTGAGCTTGGGTGGACTCTGAGATGGTGGAGGACTGGAAGGCCTGGAGGAATGTGTCCATGGGGGTCGCGATGGGTCGGACACGACTTCGCGACTAATAACAA
This sequence comes from Varanus komodoensis, assembly GCF_004798865.1. Taxonomy (NCBI): domain Eukaryota; kingdom Metazoa; phylum Chordata; class Lepidosauria; order Squamata; family Varanidae; genus Varanus; species Varanus komodoensis. Next base: position 6,415,752 of record NW_025335684.1, read on the forward strand.
CAACATGAATGAACACCCTCCTGAATGTCCTATCCATGACTGCCCTGCTTAGCTGTTCTAAATTCAAGGACTTTGTTTCCTTGATGGGGTCCATCCCTGTCTTGTTTTCTTGGCCTTCCTTTGCTTCCTCTGCCTCCGATGGCCCTGCTCAGCTACCAGCCTAGTGAGAGACCCTGGGTCCCTGGTGGCTTTGCTCTCTGCTTCTCTGACACTCTAGAACACACTTAGCACATTAAGCTGTGCATCCCATAGGAGGAAACTTAGAGTAGTCCCAGTGAAAAGAATGGATTTTAGAATTAGCCGTCCGAAACAAGTGCCATTAATTTAGCTCTCGGGATTAAGATTTATTTAGGATTTACCTCTAAATAAGAATGACAATGGATGTGACCCATGGACAGTTATGGATGGACAGACTGATGGAGGGAGGGAAGCATGGAGGGAACAAGCCACAATTATATGGGTATCTCTTAATTGTGTTGGGTACAGGTTGCATGCTGGACAGTTTCTCTGCAATATGAAAGACTGCAGGGACTTGGAGCAGAAGCTGTCCCTGGGCAGCACCCAGTACCCAGAGAACAATGCAGCAGATTGTTTTTAAGGCTGGTGCACAAGAATTTTGTTTCCATTTGCAGATTACAGGAACATGTCCTTTCCCCCAGTGTAAGTGTAAGGAGGAAGGCAAGAATGAAAATTCCCAAACTTGCTTTCGCATTTGAAAGTTGGCCCTTGCCCAAAGGCAAGCTTGCATAAATCCTTCCCCAGAGTTAGACAAATCTGGTTTGCAAGTCTGCTGGAGTCACATGACTTGGAAAAAGCTGGTTTGCCACAGAATCTGCAAGTTAGAGTCACGGAAATCTGAACTCCTTGGAATCTCTTGTGGATTTCTCCAACACCTTGACTTCAAATTGAAGACTGCCCTTTGCCAGACCTTCAAATAGAGGACTGCCTTTGGTAAAGTAGGACACTTGGCCATGCCACTGTGGGCATCACACCCTCAAATAAGAAGGTTACACCCACCTCCTTCAGCCTAATGGTATTCTGAGGTGTTCTCCTAACTAATAGATTATTTATATTTTCCAAAACTTGTCTTAGTCTAGACTTAATCTAGTCTTAGAAATTACTTTGAGAGATGGTCCTGTTGGAAAAAGGACTCCATGCTCTCTGGGTGCTGAGTGCTGGGTGCTGAGTTTTGCACTGGTGAGATGGGAGTTCCACTCCCTGCCCTGCCTTGCTTTTACTGGCCGGACTGGGCAAATCATGGCCATTCAGCCTCATGTGCTCGTAAGACCACTGAGGGAATAAAGCAAGAGAATTCCATGCAGGGTGCTGTGCAAAGCCCCCTTTGAGAGGTGCCAAACTACAATTCCCACCACCTGGGAGTCCTGGTCCAGCACATTAGGGGAGGGGGCACCCCACTGAGAGAGGCTGTCTCAGAAGAAGGAGAACATACAACAGACACTTCTCGGAGCATGTCGTCTGTCTGCACCAGAAAACTGAAAGACGTTGGCTCTTTTTTCAGCATCTGCTACAAGGCAATTCTCTGTTTTTATTATCCTGATATTATTAGCTCTGTAAAAATAGATTTAGTTCCCGGACTTGTTCGAATAGCCACATGCACTTTTTCCAGCTTCCCACAGAGGCTTTTTCAGCTGTACTAGTATGGCAACAGCGTGAAACTATTTCTCGTCTTCTGCTCCTTCCTACTCCCATGTGTAAAACAATAAAATAAAATAATTAAATACAAATAAAATAAGAAATGTATCTTTACAAAACAAAATGCAAAAATCAGCCCAGCCACTTTGTGCGCGAGAAGGGGTTTTGCTGTGTAAAATATGTAAAGTATTTGTGATTAGGCATTTCCCCCAATTAGTGAACAGAGCAACTCATGAAAATTGGTTTGTTTGGCACCCAAGGTTGGAATGAAAGCAAATAGACCCAGCATATCCCTTGTGAAATGAGGATTTATTCCCACAGAAACAGGCTAAGCCAGAGAGTCTGAGTTACTCAGTGTTCTGTAAATTCTCCGGGTATTCAGACTGGTCATTTGGACTCTTCTTTCTAGCTTTCTGTAGACCCTGGCGACCACGGCTAACCCACATTCTTTTAGCACTGCAATTGTCCCACTGGGATTGCGTTTTATTTTAGTTTTATTTAAAAGTTATTTTAATTGTTAATTGATTATTTATTGGGTTTTATATTGGGTTTTATACTGTGCCGAAATGTCTCCAAAATTTTTAAGGTTAATTGTGTGAATGATTCTGTTTTGTAAGCCGCCCTGAGGCTTTTTGCGAATGGGGCAGCATAGAAATGTTTTCAATAAATAGATAAAATAAATTGCTCTTTGTGTCTGTCCCCAACACCATCCAGGCAACAGGAAAGGGCAGACTTGTGGGGGCCATTTGATACTCCTACTCAAGCCATGAGATCCACCAGGCAGAACTTGGCTTTACGGAGGATGTCTGGAGATACATGTGAAAGCAAAATGACCCTTCCCTCCTCCGTGGATTTTCTGTCTGGTAAGGGGAAAAAAGGCTGTGAATAGTCGTGAGAAAGCCTGGGTAGGTTTGGAGGAGGAGGCCAGTGGTGCCCATACAGGTCTGTATTTGTGGCTTGGTGGCGGAAGGATATAACCCTACTCGGAAGCTCCTGTAGCCTTGGGTGGTGATGCAAAATTGGAGCAAACGCCACTCTTTTGCTTTGCAGATTTAGGGTAGCTTTCACTCCATCGTCTGGACACCGACAGACTCAGAATGTGTACAAATGCAAATACGTTTGCCCAAGTTGGCATGCATGTATTTGTGGAAATCAGTGACAAACGCACCATCTCCCCAGTGCATGTTTTCATGGTTTATTGGAGGCTGTGTGCATTCGCAGGTGTTTGTTTAATTTTGATGGCTGAATGTGCACAAAATATGCTAAATAGGTCTGCAGATTCTGTGCAACCTGGGGAATCCATTTGGATGTGGAAAGCATGGGGAACATTTGGAGAAATCTGGGCTGATTTACGTTCATTGCTCGTCTGTCAGACATCCCTAGGGCCTGTGGACGCAAGGGGCGGTCTGCACACTTGCTGGTTGGAATAAGTGGAAACTCAACGGGAAGAGCGTCGACATGCCCGCTTCCAGAGGGTGCCCCCCTCCAGAGACCGGCCCCGAAGGGTTCATAAGCAGAGCTTTGGGTGAATAGGGTCAGAGCAAGAGGTCAACTTTCTACCTGGAGTGCGTGTTTCGGAGCTGTATGGAATAAAGACTCTCTTAATAACTATTGAAATGCGTACTTCGTTCGGAAGGGATGCCTAGCTCATGACAGCGATGGCAGTGGCCAAGGGACAGTGGAGTGAGGCATCTATGAAGGCAAGGCACGTGCCTGCAGGACTACCTGGTGGCCCATTGCCTGTGGCCACCAGCCCTGGCTGCCCACTCCTTCTGGTGCATGAAAAAGGGGAGGGACCAAGACCCTCCAGAGGATCCTGTGTATCAGCAACGTGTCGCAGCGCAGTCTTTTGTCTGGGGTGGTGGTGGAGAGGCATGAATGGGGGAAATCCACGTGGTTGCTAGAACTTGTTGCAATAGCACAGATGCTGCAGGCACCTGTTTCGGGCGGGTGGAGGGGCTCTGACTTGAAAGAAAACCTTCACATCCCATGGGGACATTTTACATTTGTGAACCTTTCCTGACCTCCATCTAGTAATGAGGGGCTTGCGGGCTGCCTGTGATTAATATTTCCTCAAGTATTTTGTTTGCCTTTCATAGCACGATGTCTTTCAACATGGCACGAAGGATTTGCTGGGCTTGCATGGAAATTCACACACAGAGGAAGAGTCGGTGCTGCAACATTTGCAAGGCAGGTCGCAAGTTGGCGGCAGCATTCCACCGCTCTTGGCACGGCCTTCTGCGGCGTTGACGCTCACCCATCCAGAGTAAGGTCCCAAATGCAAGCTGCCAACCCTGCGTCACTTGGGGGGGCATCTCCGTGACACAACGTCAACCCATCAAAGCGGACCTGCTTCCCATGTTCTCCCATTTTTTGACAAAACTGTTGGACAAGGAGGCTTTCTAGGCTGTGCCATTTTGGTCAAAGCGTGAAATGAAACAGAGAAGGAAGGGGCGGAGGCTTGGGCAGGGAGGATAGTCAGAGGAAAAAGACTGTAGAGAAAATAAAGCAAAAAGATATTATTGCTTGAGAAAGGGTAAATTAAATCCTTTTGGTCTTCATTAAGTCAGCAATAATCCCCAGGATGAGAACAATTGATTCAGGGAAGAAATGAAAGCCATTCGGTCTGCAACTGAGGTCTTGGAAGGCATAGTCAATTGGCAGTTCTCTCCCCATTCTGCAAAAGAGTAATCTTGCAGAGCATTTCCCATTTGTCTTGTGAGCAAATGAAGACATGAGTAACAACTGGAGAAATAGAGCTGACAGGGTGGAAATTGGAAAGGAACTTCTTGGAGGAAGGAGGAAAGACAGACGGGGCAGCCCAGCCTATCTCACTTTGGAAATTTCATAACATAATGCTCTCCAAAACAAAAAATGAAAAAAACATTGTTAATCTCCCTGGCATTTAAAAAACCCAAACAAACGGGTCTTGATGCTTTTCATACTGTTCTGTAGCTGGTTTTATTTGGTTTAATTTACTGGGTTGGTTTTAATTTTTTGCTGCTGGCCTTTTGTTTTATTTTATTCTGTTTTTATGTATTGTATTGCATTTTTAAATGTTTGTTTTTAATGTACCTGGATAATTCCATCTGCTCCTGGGTGTGCAGAATAGCAGAGTAAACAGGTCAATGAATTAATATAAGAAGAGCTGGGCTGGGTGAGAGGAAATTCAGTTCCTCTAGTCCTGAACTTTACTTCTCATGGCAGCCAGAAAGAAGCTTGACCACAAGCAGGACAGGAGGGCAAAAGACCCCCCCCCCCAATCTGGGTCTGTAGTACTTGGTCCTCCAAGTTGCACCCTGGGAAAAGGGCTAGCTCCACAGTCAAAAGGGCAGTGTATCCATTCTGGAAAGTGAAGGAGCTATCCATGGTACTGATCCCAGGGCGGGCAGGGTTCAGCACCATGGACAGCCCCTTTAAAGTGAATGCGTCGCCCCCAATGCCGTTGGAGCCACCAGCATCTGGATGCACCCCCCCCCCCAAGCCTGAAACTTCAATTTCTCTGGAAGTCAACAACATATGGTGGCCACCTGTGAATTGCCCCCAGAGCGGACATGCTTCACCAAAAGAGAGAATGAAGGCACCTGTTTGCACAAAATTTGCATCTACCATTTGACAAGTGTCGATGCAACTTTAGAAGGAAGACTTATAAATGGATTAGCTATACCGTTCGTCTCACCAAGGTGTGGCAGACTGACCAGGTGGCTTCTGCGCCTTGCTGTCCAGGTACTGATGGACAGGTCAAGGACGCTCAGCTCTTTCTTCTCATAGTTCACAATCTTTTACTGGCCTTGGATTCCAAATAGAGGACCTCTAAGAGAGAGGAGCACCCTGTGGTGCTCCTGCAAAGGAAGGAGATATACTAGCCCTCCAATGCATCACCAAGTGGCCCCCAAAGGAGGAGATGGATTCAGGATGGTCTCCTTACTCTGCCTAATGGTTGGGCTGGCATTGAATGACAAGCACAGAGCCAGTAAAAGGAATGGTAGCCACTTTAAGCTCAACTTAAACTAGGCTTCCTCAGAATTTCCACCCCCAGTATCCAGCAAGGATGAAAACTGAGTTAAATTCATGGCGTCTCCCTTTTGTCTTTTCTTCTTTGTCTGACATGACTTTCCAAATTACTGTTGCATTTGCTGCCAATAACAGAAATTATATTCTTTTGCACACACAGACAGTGGGAAAATGAATGAATAAATAAGAACAAATTAAAGGCCTGTTTGATCTGAACAGGCAGCTGTCTGCTCTTTATCTAATCAGAATGCCATGCCTTTGGTGCTGAATGTGTTCCATTAATATTCTATGCTTTTGTTGTCTCTGGTGCCTCTGGAAACAGACATTTCAATTGGAAAATAGAGCTGTGAATTGCCTCAGTGCCAAAGCCACCAGAATGCTTGCATCGAGAAATGAAAGGTCACGATGGAAGAGCCAAGCAACTTGTCCGGAGCATAGGAAAGTTTCTCATCCTCAGTCCATTTGGCCCAGAATTGTCTAGATTAACTGGCAGCAGTGGGTCCCCCTCCAGGATGCCAGGATCTGGGCTGCTCTGAGGATTTACCTGGTGGCCAGAACCAGAACACCCACAGAGTCGTTGCAGGATTGGTCCCCGGCCCTGGTGGAGCTCTCAGCCTCCTGAGGAGCACCGGCTGGGAGCCCTGGGGAAGAGCTGCACAAGGGCAAGCTCTTCCCCCCAGCACTGAGTAATGTGGGGCTTCTTGTTTGCTGTAGTGTCTGTCCCCTGCCTGGCCTGTCTTCTGCTGTCTCACCTCAGCACCATCGGTCTCTCTCGCTGGCTGACCCTTGTGGCTCTTGGTCCCTGTTGCATCCTGCCGTGCTGTGTACCCTGCTTGCCGGGTAGCCTCAGCAACGCAGGTTTGCCTGCTCACCGTGGTCAAGCTCCTGCACCTTGTCTTGCTGTGCGTCTGCCCATTTATCTCCCCTTACAGTCCCTGCGCCTCTGCCTTGCTGTCCTTGGCCTTTGCCTTGCTCATGACCACCGTCCTGATCTGGACTCCTGGGTCTGGTGCGCTGTGACTAGGACCTGGACTTGTTGTTGATCCTGGCTCTCAGGCTTCGGGCTCCCCCTGGTCTCAGGGTCTGTTGCCCTGGCCTGGGGGCCTCTATTTTGTCTCCTGCCACCCACTTGTCTCCTGGCCCTGTTCCTGGAGAGAGAGTTTCAAGCTGGAACCAGAGGGAAAGTAGGCTAGAAGAGCTTGTAGCTCCCTCCGCTGCTGCAGATGTGCCCGGTGGCTCGACGTGCCTGAGAAGGGACCAACACACACAGACAGTCCTGCCCCATAAGACATGGGTCAGAACATGCACAGGCCTAGCCACATGTGCAAAGTCTGTGGATGCTCAGTCCCACCAATCCTCCATGTCAGGTCTAACTGCAGAAGGCAAGGACATCTGGAGAAGGCCTGGGCCATAGCACAGGTGGGCGTCTTCGTGTGGATTCAGGCAGTTCTTTCCACGTGAGAAGAACTTGAGGGACCTCCGTTGGATGAGGCAGAGCTTCATCAGGAGACTGATAGGCCTGGTCATTAGCACAGTGGTGGAAGAGGCGGCCCATAACCTATTTGATAGATCTATTCCATCACCTTCGTTGCAGCTTTTCATGGCCAGCATAGTTACATTCAGATAGGAAATTGAGCAGTTTCTGAGTAACTGGCCAAAGTCCTGGAGATCATGCCTGAAACTCAGTTCCTATTCCTATTGATCAATGATAATACACTGAGCAACCTAATTTAAGAAACTTTCAAAGATCAAATGGTTCCCTTTCCTGCAATTGATGAAAACCATCTTGCAGGATTTGCTGGACATACCAATGGCTGCCTTTGATGAAAAGTGGATGTTTTCCATGGAAAGCAACAATCGGCACACAGAATTCATTCTGTAATGCTGATAATATGTTCTGAAGGGGAAACATGCTATAGACTAATGTTCTAGCATTGTAAGGGATGGAACCAATTTCATTTCCACATTTGCTTGGCTGGGAACATGACTCCAAGTGAAGCAAAGCTTGCTTTTAGAAACGGGTCGCCTCATTTTGTTGGAATAATGAACTCATCCTCAGCTCTTTAGCAGCATTTTAAAAAATCCCTTTCCACTAGCAGACAATAGTATTTGCTTTATTTGTATCAAAGAAATTCGTTTCCAGGATTATTGAATGGATGTATCTGTGCCAATGCAGTCGACAGCATTGGACAATGTCACAAAGAAGAGCTATCAACTTGGAGAAGGAAAATGTTTTGATTGCAGCCAGCCAGGAGATGCTTCATGTTGGATAATCTTATGACCAAGAGATGTAACAGCGTAGAAAGATATAGAGCAGTGGTGCCTTGAAGAGGAATCTTCTGGTCCCTGGGAGGGCAGATTGAAGGGGTAATTTTAGGAGGCAATCATTCACAGGCAGGAGCCGCTGTAAGCGTTCGCCATCCGAATTTGCTATGAAAGAGGGCTAGAGTTTACTTTTAAGGAACAGCTTGTGTTGTTCCTGTGTCCCTCCCCTTTGAATTTCATTTTAGGGCTTCTGTTTCAAATATATGTATATATTTAAAATATATTTTGAAGGTTTTTGGGTTTTTGGGAGGCATTTAAAAAAATCTCCGATATTCTGGTCAGAGGACTTGTCTTAGGCAATGTCTATCACTGCAGCTTTGAAATGATAACTTTTTGTTTATTTTCATTTGCATATATTTGGTTATGTTTGCTATGTCATAGGACTTGATTAAAAATCCAGTTTGTGCAGAGCATGTAAAGTGCATCATTTTCAGCTCCCAGTTTGTACAAATAGCACAAGTCGTGTGTTTTGCTGATGTTGGCTTTGTGTTTTATTCATATGCAAACCATGGCCCATCTGAGAGGCAGAAGACCACAAGCTGGTTTGACCAGTACAACTCAAGTCAGCACCGTGGGATTAATGAACTGTAGCCAGAACTCCGGGTCCTGCCCCCAGAACCCCAGATCCTTATTGGTGAGCCATTCAGTCTTGCAGGTTGCTGATGGATTCTGAAGAAGGAGCGATTTCTTAATATGTGCATGTACACACATGCATGCGCACAAGCACAGAGAGAGGGACGGAGAGGAGAATCACCTATGAGAACAGTTTGGTTCCTCCTTTTGTGTTGGAAGAAACAGTAAAACTCAGAATGGTTGAAGCTTTTATTTGGTGATTATCCAACAAGAATTTACCAATTTCAGGGGCTGCATCTGTGCGTCAGTGTTGAAGGATCAGCACCAGTCTTTGCACCACTGTGGTTTTCCCTGCTTTTGAGTTCTGTCCAGACAGGTAATGCATGTGCTAAGACATTTCTATTCCAACAATATTTTAATAACTTTTAATATTAGCTATTCATGTTTTAATCTGCAGCCAGGGTGGATCTGGAATTTATTTGTATTATGTTTTTATTACTGTTTTTATCTATGTAAGCCGTCCTGAGGCTCTGCAGAAGGACGGCATATAAACTTTCTAAAGAAAGAAAGAAAGAAAGAAAGAAAGAAAGAAAGGAAGGAAGGAAGGAAGGAAGGAAGGAAGGAAGGAAGGAAGGATGGAAGATGGGTCATCCTGTAGTAAGGAGCCCCCCAGCTGTGAGGGCCCCTGTGGTCCTTCCTCTGCTGGTGACATGTCTGTCCACCAGCCCTTTTGGGACCAATGGCAGCAGCCTCTGATCCCCTGCCCTGCTCATTCTGGTCCTGCAAACTGGATTCTCCAATTATTTCTTCAATCTTGAAAGGTGGGAGAAACATGGCAGCTGCACGGACAGGGCGGATCCACTCCGGAAGGGCACTTGACTAAGAGCTCTCCAGTGCATGGACCAGAAGACTCCTTCAGGAGCATCTGCGCACAGCTGCTTCTGCGGGAAAGGAAGGCATGCCAGTGTCCCCGCTCTGCTGCCTGGAGAGCTGCTCGGTGCCCTCACCTTGGCGTCTTGCTTTTGGACGAAGTGGTGGAAAAACAACCCTTTGGAGGTGATGCTGGCCAGAGTGATGGATGGGTGTGGGAAATTTCCAGCCTGCCCTCCTGAGCCCATCATAGGCGGAGAGGAGAAGGCAAGCCGCAGGCTCCTGCCCTTTGCTGAAAAACCTGAGTATAAATAAACCCAATCGATAACGATCCAATGTTATTTACAGACATACTCGAAGGATGTCTCTCCTGTAAGCCATTAGTTGGTTGGATGCTGAAGCCACTGAAAAGACGGACGGATGCTTTGCACCTCCAGAAGAGCTTTGCCAGGACCAACCTGATGCTTTTCTACTTCAGACCATTCTGGGACGGCATAAAATGGACATCTTCACTTCAGACGACTGTGCCTTTTTGCAGGTGACAGTTCTGAAGAGAGGTGTTTGTTTGTTTGAAAGGGAGGTGTGTGCGTGAGAGTGTGTACGCACGCCATCCCCTGACACAGAACGATTGAAGGACCAATGAATTCAAAATAAGCCAGAGGTTGAGATGTGTTTGCAAAAGAACACTTGCTTGAAGAGGGAGAGGAGAGAGAGGGGGGAAAGAGGCTGTTATACAAGCGTTGCTGAGCTGAAGGAACTGCAGCTGTGTGCAGACTGGAGAGGCGACTCCTCTCCCCTCTCTGTTTAAAAAGCTTGTGCAAAGGCTTTGACCTGTTGCTAAGGAACCGCTGGGCACTGCACGTTCGCTTGACCTCCCTCGCCGAAGCTGACCGGTGGGTGCAAAACAGCGACCGCGCTCGCTGCTCAACAGAAGGGCCCTTGAATCGCTTCATGCGTTTGCTTATCGAGGGAACAATCCAGCCTTCCTGGGGAACCATCTCACCGGTGCAGGGGGAGGTTGGCCAACGGGGGGACACCAGAACTGGTTTATTTACGGAAAGCATCTTTGTCCCGGCCGGTATGAGGGCATAAAATGGGCCATGTTGAGATTGCCCGCAGTGGCCAGGAACACACGGTAGCCAAAACTCCCTCGTTCTAGCCCACTCACAAAATTGGCTTCAAATTTTACCTGTCAAGTTCTTTCCCACCAGTAGAAGGTATGGCAGACTCTTTCCCCATCCCTGCTTCCAGGGTGATCAGGTGCACCCTAGGATTAATGTGATTTAAGCAAGGGACCAACAGGGCTGATGTGGCTTAACATTCATGTACACCTGTGCTAATGCAAATGCATGCAAATTGACCCCCCTTCCCCAATCCAAAACAAAGATGTTCTACAAGCTTGTGGAATCTGCATGACTCACAATAAACAAGTACACTGCAGAATCCACAGGCTGGCTTCTTAAAAATGAAAATGTCTTCCCAGTCATTGTGGAGTTCTCTCTCCCACAACATTCCCACACACAAACACACACACACATGTACTAGTGAGCTCTGTATATCACTCTCTTATTAGAATTATAGCCTGCCTTTTTTCTTTTTTAAAGATCTCAAACTGGCTTACATCATTCTCTTCCTCCTGCTCTTGGTCTTATCCCCAAGAGCAGGTTGTTATAACAACAACCCTGTGAGGTAGGTTGGACTGGTTGTCTGTGACTGGCCTGAAATCCCCAGCTGGCACCATGGCTGAGAAGGGACTAGAACCCAGACTGCCTGAGTCCCGTTCCCACATCCTTAACCACTACGCCACACCGGCTCTTAAAATAGAGGAAAAACATCTTCCTTTCCTTTAGAGCAAGGATAGGCATAAGGCAGACAGGGTCTACTGGAAAATTCCCGGGTTAAGCGCAGTGAATAAGGAGTTCTGATTTCCAGCCCTTTAACAATGGCCATGCCCTTTGCTGCCGTCCTAAATTATACTGCCGAAATGAAGAAGGATCTGGATAAGCAGGAACGGATTTTTATCAGCTGCATCCAGCTCTGGATTCTCCAGTTCTCAGCACATGTCATTTGCACCTGGTTCTGGCCGGGGCATTTCAGAGTTTTGTAAATCAGAGAAGTTTCTGTAAGTGCACCTCTGCTAAGTATAAAAGGACAACGTCCGTGCACCAAAGATTTTGTGGCCAAAACTTCTGCACCAGAGAAGGTGGAAGAAAACAGACTTAAGGAGAATCAGGAAAGAATATTGAATGGTTTTAGTTAGAGATGCTGAGGTTGGGTCATAGGTTTAAGGTCAAACGATGAAATAAGGGAATCATATGTCTTGCCATTGATCCTGTTTCTCTGTCTTACTTACAATTAAGCTTGCAAGGGTTTTCCCAGTTGCAATATATGGCTGTGAAAGATGGACCATAAAGAAGGCTGAGCACCGAAGGTTTGAGGCCTTTGAATTGTGGTGCTGGAGGAGACTCCTGCGAGTCCCCTGGACCGCAAGGCGATCAAACCGATCAGTCCTAGAGGAGATCGACCCTGACTGCGCTTTAGAAGGCCAGATCCTGAAGATGAAACTCAAATACTTTGGCCACCTGATGAGAAGGAAGGACTCCCTGGAGAGGAGCCTAATGCTGGGAACAATTGACGGCAAAAGAAGGGGACGGCAGAGGATGAGGTGGCTGGATGGAGTCACTGAAGCAGTTGGTGTGAGCTTAAGTGGACTCCAGGGGATGGTGGAGGACAGGAAGGCCTGGAGGAATGCTGTCCATGGGGTTGTGATGGGTTGGACGTGACTTCGCAACCCACAACAACAATAACAAGCTTGCAAGGCCCTGGCATGGCTTAGCAATACAGCATGCAGGTGGAGAAGGTCCAATCCTGCCCTGTACAAGCTGTTTGTTACTCCAAATCACTCATTGAACCATCCCCCAAAGGTTCTTCCGGACATCCCAATACACCAGTGGTCTCCTGGCTTTAGACAACAATGAAACTAAGGTGAACTTGAACCCACGAATCCTGCCTAATTTTCTGGCTCAGCTGCAAGGCCTTGTCTTCTCCACGCTGGAAAACAAAAGCATTTTTGTCAGCACAGACAAGCTGCTATTTTTTGTAATCTGTCTCATTATCATTGCTAGAGGTAGGAATTTTGGTGTGTTTGCACCCAGCTCTTAATGCTCTCCTTATGCGCAGCAGCTTTCGATGATAACTTACAAACCACTCAGGGATACATTAGCAGCTTTCTCTTCTTGCATCCATCAGTCATTCCAGCATTTCTCCGTATCTTACCCCTCCTGGCCATCCCCTGCATCAAATCTCTTTTTGCTCATTCGTTTCTGCAGGCCTGGTGATCCTGCAATATTTATTTTATTATTATTTACATCAGCACAATGATGATTCCCATGGCAACATGTTTTTGGCGCCCTCTGAATGTGATTGCAAACCAAAGGGGGAAAGATGGCAGTGTGCAACATTTACTGTTTATTAGACGGGCGCACAGCTACATGGCCTCTCTTTTTGTTTTGCTCCGGGTGAGAGGCACTTTCCAAAGGCAGGGACAACGCAGCAGAGGGCATGAAGAAGCGCATCTGAGCTCTGGTCCGGCGTGCCGGTGGCTTGAAAATCGAGCGGTTAGATAATCCACGTGCGCCATTAAAAGAGGGGCAATGGCATGGTGTCCTCTCACTGCCACATGACTGAATTATTTCTGTCGTGCGCGTAATTCGTGGCGATTCGTGCCCCTTCACTGAGGCGGGACACTATGTGCCAAATGGCGACCACTGAACCTTGTCTGGCTTTGCATCTTGGAACCACAAAGTCCGTTTACAGTTTGCACACCGTGGTCCCCAAAACTGTACAAGGGTCCCCCTGTAAGCCCCTCCTGGGGCCAACATTTCTATCTTTTTGGTGTCAGGTTGCAAATTCCTTCTTTTCCCAGGCCTTTAATGGCATTTAGTGGCACGTGAAGTTTAATGCTTCTAAATGGAAATTGTTTTTGATGTTAAACTGTTTTATATTTTTGCAGACTGGGATTTTTAGCTGTTTTCCAGTTGCCCATTGGAATTGTATGCTGCATTCTATTGTATTTGCATTTTATTACCTTTTTTGTATTTGAGTAATGGTTGTGAACCAGTTGGAGAGCTTCGGTTGTTGGGCAGTATAGAAATGAAATAAATACATAAATACAGAAATGTGATTTTTGTTCAGCTTGTACACTTCAAATGCGACCCTCAAGAACGGAGGTTTGTAAATGAGTCTTGGCTAGCCCCTCCAGAAGTGTGGAGAAAGGGATGAAGAAGAGGCAAAAGGTGGGAATGTCGTGCTTCCACCTCCGACCCGGGAATAGGCTGGGAACTGGCCTGCAGAAGATCCAGGGGGATCCTTGGCATCTCTTGGTGGGGTAGGGAAAGATCCCTGTCCATAGCAACCAGTACTCCCAAAAAGCAGGACCGTTGCCTATGATGGATGGGCATGATGGGAGCTGTAGTCTGGCACTACCAGAGGGAACCAATCCAGGGAAGCCTGTTGCTGACCCATTATGGGCAGCCAAGTCTGTCCATTTCCAATCTTAAGTTGGGTTCATAGCAAATGTTAAGAATTCGTTTATAGCATTTTGCCTAATATATCCATTTGGGCAAGAAGTTTCCTGATATGATCCATAAAAGCATTTGCAAAAATGAAATGCAGAGGTGTCCTTTGGTGTGAGCAAGTTCTTCTATCCAGAGTTTCACACCCTTCTGGACTGGAAACTCTCTCGCCAAATTTGCAAAAGTACAAATTGCGAAAGGCAACTGACTTTGGTTCACCGAACGGTGAAAGGTGCCCGATAAGTGAAATTTGCATTAAGATTTGACCTGGTCAGCATCTTCCTCAGCTGAACAGATGCACCAAGTTGATGGTTTCTAAGACAGCCTCCTCTTTTCTCTTGTAGCAGCACTTTTGTCGTCCCTGATCCCGGGAGAGCCACAACTGAGCAAGAAGCAAAAGCGGCAACACGTGCCGCTCCCCAGGGGTGCCTGCCCAGTGAAGTGCATAGTGACAGACTGTGTTGCCTTTGATTTACCCCCAGTTCCTCTTGACAGCCCCTGTATCCTGTTTTCCTTTGCCTGTGCAATAAGGTGAGAGCCGAAAGATTGTTTTTCAAACCCAAAATAACTCGCCGAGGCATTTTTTTGGTCAGCCTGTCACAGGCTCTCCTGCACCATATTTCTCTTTCAGAAGCTGAGCTTTTCAGCTGGATGGGGAGCCAGGAGGAGGACAAAAGAAGAAAAAAGCAAGAACATGGACCAAACCAGAATCTCTGCACCAGTGGGAATGTCCCAGGGCGAAGCAAAGTCATGGGACGGTTTCAGAATCGTCCAGGTCATCCTGGTGTGCTTCCATGGTCCTGCAAGTCCCGCTGCTCCCAGCTGACTGGCCAGGAGGAACTGTGTTAAAATGTTTGTTTGAATGACTGCACTGAGGTTGGGGTGCATTTGTGGTGGGAGAGAACCAGGGATGGAAGGCCAGAGACCCCGGGAGGGGAAAAATGGCAAATCCAGCAGTTCGTACTCAGAAACAGAGAGTCAGTGTTGGACTGGGACACGTGAAACCTGGTCCTGATTCAGCATCAAGCTTACTGGGAGGCTTTGGGCCAGACTGGACTTACAGTCTAACCTACCTTACAGGGTTGTTCTGAGGATAAAACAGAGGTGAGGGGGGCTTGGGTTTGTTGCAAGGGGAAAGAAGGCATGATGGAAGTGTAAGAATAACATCAATAGACAGAGGAGGTAAATGAAGCTGGGTGGGCAGCTTCTGCAGTCCATGGGTTGCATCGCTTGGAGAGTGTTCCCTCATTTCTTTGGATGCTTTTGTGCCAGGTATAATTGCATTTGCTTTTTGCGCATATAGGAGCTCCAGACTTTGAGTGCTCAGTGCATGGGGTTCCTGGGCATTGGCTGGACCAGTACTTCCTTGGTCCATGGCCCCAGTCTTGTGCTACCTGCTGTCAGAGGGAGTGCCAACAGTGTTCAGAATGGGACAAACATCAGGAGAGTTCCTGTGGACGGGCCCAGGCAGAGAGCACAGCATGGGACTCTGTCTGGGCCAGTTGCATCACCACCATGTTTCAAGTCAATCTGGCTTGGGTTTGGTTCTGCAGATTCTCACAACACTACAAGCTAAGATCTACTGCAGGTCCTTCTGTAAACAGACATACTTTTCCTTAACCATTGAGACTCAAGAGTTTCCATGCATCCTTCAAGTTTCAGCAAAAGGAACTGGTTGCCCAAAGCCGGAGAGAGAAAGATTTTGATTTCTATCCAATGTTTAGGAGGCAAATTGTAATTGTACTTGTCTGGTGTGTGTGTGTGTTTGGGGTAAATTTGATCTGATTTTGGACTGAATTGATCAGACCCTCAGTCAATTTGTACAGGAGAAATTCTACTGACCAGCCAGTAGAAGATTGTGACCAGGACTCTTGTATGCTTCGAACAACCTCACTCCATTGCTCTCAAGGCAAATACCCCTGAAAAGATTGTGTTGGTATGCAATGCATTTTGGGCTCCAGGCTGCACAGCCAAGTCTGGGAAGAGGAAACAAGAAGAAATGTGCAATGCACTGGAAACTTGAGCACATGTGTCTGAGCTTTAGGAAATCTCCTTTCTTTGTCCACTTCTCTTACAATACCACATGTCAGGACCAGCGTGGTTGCGTATTCCCTTGCTAGGACACACCTCCCCAAATCCTGTTGCTCCTTCCCACTCTTAGGCGCCCACCCCAACCTCATTTCCTCCTATTCCATGCAGTGTTAGCAACTCTGGGTTCCTCAAGCCCTACCTCTTGACCTGATCATGTTCACAAGGCCATCCCTGAGCAGCCTGGATGATTCCCACAGGTCCATGGCCTAGCTTTTAGCACCAGAGACATTCGGCTCAGCCACCAAACAGATCCTGCTAATTTCCACACAATCCAGTTCTCCCTCCATCCACCAAGGACGTTGCGCCCTGGGGTGCTTATCTGATTCACGGCCCCTCTCAGTCAGTGAACGCACATTTGAAACTGGGGGTTAATCTTCTGCCTTCTTGTTTTGAGGAACCCAGTGAGTCATGGGTGTCACTGGGCTCTCCCTTTAGATGCCCTACTGTCAAAAGTCAACAAAGTCCCTTATGGAGGGCACGTCTGGAGCACATCTTGTTGTTGGGTAACAACAATCTTGAGAGAGAAGAAGAGAGAGAAGAGAGAAATGAGGCAACATCGCTTCCTATCCTTCCAGAAGTTCACATGACCAGAAAAAGGGATGTTGATGAAGCAGATACTCCAGAAAGTAAGATCTGTTTGGCAGTGGAACAGACTGCCTGGGAATGGTGGTGGATTCTCCTTTCTGAGATGTATCCAAGCATTGGCTTGAAGGCCACCTCTGAAGAACACCATAGCAACACCATGAGCTCCTGCATCGGCTGGGGGTTGGACTGGATGAACTCTGAGGTCCAAACCTACACCTCGGACGCCACCCAGATGGAAGCGGCCCCAGCTTACAGCAGCTCTTAAAACAAGACATTTTGTCTCTGATGAAATCAAACCGGGAGAGGTAAAAAGCTCCCCTCACCTCCCGTTCGCCCTGTCTCAAGCGCCCTGCAAGCAGGAAGAATGCCTGAACTATGCTCGCCGTTGTTCCTCAGGGAGGTCTCCATTTTTCCATGGACATAACCTTTGCCATGTTGGGATACGCAGTGTTTGTCTTGGCAGCTCAAAGGCCTGTAATTTCACCATGGTAACCATTTTTGAGTTTGGGTCTGGAGATGTTGATTATTTTAATCTGGCTCTTTTGGAAAGGAGAAGAAGGATCCAAATCACCTCTTCATTCACACAGATTAATCAAATTGCAGCTCTCAGACACCAGAACAGTTCTATTCATTTTGATGGGACTACTCTGGAGTTAATGGCTTATGATAAATCATCTTTCTCCTTTTCAAAACACACTGACACCCTGAAAAAAATTGTCATGTTAAGCTTTTTTACATGTTAAATATACATCTTGGGCCAGAAGGCAGGCCGATGTATAGAGTTCGCACCTAGGGCTGTGTGATGGTTTTGTTTCAGTTCGTTTTTCTGCAAGAAGCAACCTTCACAAATCCCTTCATTTTCAGAATGGACAAGATTTGCCAGCAGAAATGGAACCTGATGCTCCAAAGGAGAGATGCAAATGAGGGTAGCGCTACTGCGTGAACAGGACACTCAGACTGATCCTTTAAGAACAGCGGACATTTGATGCCTCCAATTAATGGGGTGCCAGATTTTCTTTTAATTGCTGTTTTTGATACAAGACGTCGATGTGGCAATTCCACCTGCATGTGAAATGAGAGGCAGTCAAGGTGGCCTCTGCCACTTCTTGGACTCTGCTTTGGAGGCTTGCAAGTCCCAAGGGCCCGATTGATAGGAGTGCACCCCAATACGGACCCCAATTCCTTCCACTGGGCAATAGCTCCGATGTGAATGTGTTTGCTACAGTTTGCCGAAGGAAAAAGGCCTTTGTCGTCCCCTTGATTGCTGATGGGGGTGTGTGTGAGTGATGTGGCTAACAGCACCCTGCATGCAGAAGAGGACTCGGGGGGAGCCCCACTTTTTGAGCCAAAGCATCTTTAGAACCTCTCTAAAGTGGGGAAGGGGGGCAGCAAAATGGCCCATTGAAGCCTGAACGTGTTCGGAGGCCAAGGAATCCTTGGGAGCCAGCAAGGGAGAATGGGGTGGAAAGGCAGTGGGGCATTGCGCAGGAAGGCAGGACCAGCTGGATCCTGGCTCAGCAAGCCGGCGCCTTCCGTGCTGCAACATCTGTCACAGTCCCGGCTCCTTTGGTCTAATTCTCAGGTGTACAGTGCCATGGCGTCGGCAGCATTTTATGAGTTTGCAGCTGATCCCCAAAGAATCCCCAAAGTCAATCCCCAAAGTCCCTACCAACCCCGTGGAGAGTTGTGTTAACCAGCAAAGACTCCAAGATCTGCATGGGCTTTGGCCAGGATGCGTCTCTTCTTACTGCTGCCGTTAATGGCCCCACGTCCTCTTTCCCAAGAGTGCCACTAGTTGCTTCCTGGGCTGGCAGAGAGCCAGGGGGCAAGTGGGCCGTGCCATCTGCTGCACCTCCAGCTCCCCGCCGCTGTCACCTGGGCCAGAAGAAGAGGCAGGTGGGCGAACAGGTTGCAGTGGGGAAGGGGAGCCACATGCTGGTTGGTGGATCCCCTCCGTGGTCTGGGCCGTTGGCAAGTGCCCAGCCCTGCCTTGATGCCCACTTGGGTGCACGCCTCTTATATTTGAAGTGGGGCCTCCCCTGCCTTGGGAGGGGGCCTCCCCTGCATCGAAGTCGGGCCTCCCCTACAGGTGCGTGGGGGTTCTATGGGGGAAAACTCTCTGGCGGCTCAGCTGATGCAGCTGGGTGAAGGCAGGAAGAAAATCACCGGCGCCTGGAATCGCACGAGTGAGCGGGGCGCTTGAGGCTGCGGGATTCGTTGCCGCATCCCTGTTGATGCCGCTGTGGAGAAACGCTGCTGAGATGATGCTTCCCTTCTGTGTCAGAGTTCTCTCTCAGGAAGCAGAAAGAAGCTGACATTTAGAAAGGGTAAGTGGGCGCTGGAACTTTCTAAGCCCTGCAGTTCAGCTCGGATAAATCCCTTCCCATTACAGAAAAAGGTCAGTGATTTCTAGTAAATCTGGCTAGTTTTTCACAGAAGTAAGTGGAAGTGGTGGATAGCTGCCTACCGTGCCAATCCTTTTAGCTATATCTCCCGTTCCCAAGTGCAAATGGTGCCTGGGTTCGCGTGCCGCCACGGTAACCTTCCTACAAAGATGCTGCTGTAGCGTTCCTCTGAGACACTGCGGGGAATTGAAGTGGTGGCCTGGGCAGGGGCCGAGGGTCAGTATGGTCAGGCATTTGCCAAGGGCCAACACCCCAGGGGGGGACACATGGAAAAAGTCCCTTGGACTCGCTCTTCCACTTCCCCATTGCAACACGCTTGCTCACCTGCACTGAGATTTCTTCGGGGACTTTGTGTGTCTTTGGTAGCACAATTTATTTCAAGGGAGCATGAAAGATTGGCTGGTTTTATGTGGAAATTCACACCCAGATGCAAAGCAGCACTGATGCGGCAACACTTGCAAGGCGGATCGTGATTCGGCAGCAGTGCTTCATCTCCCTCGGCACAGCAAAGCTCCTGCGGTGTTGCTGCTCACCCACCCAGATGAAGGCCTGGCATGCAAGAAGCCAACCCTGCACCATGTGGAGGAGCATTTCTGTGGCCCAGCTGGGTTGCCAGGGGAGGCCTACTCGGGCCCCTGCCGAGGGTCCCCTTTCCAGCCCACTGACAATGGGCCCCTGGACGTCCCCATGGACTGCGCCACAGCATCCTCCTTCTCCTGCCTCTCGTTCTGGCCCAGGCACTGGTGGCGAGGAAGGAAGGTCAGGAGATACCCCGGCTTCTTGCTCCTTGGGCGCAACGGTGAGGAAGAGAGGGAGGCGGAACTGGAGCTGGTGACCATGGCAGCAAGAAGGTCCACTTGCTGAGGAAGGGCCGCATTGAGGAGGCCTTGCCAAGGGCCCTCCAAGCTGGAGCGGGCACTGTAGGTCACCTTCCAAGCATGGATGCAGTCGCAATGGGGGGAAGGAAGACAGGGAGCAGGAGCAGCTGGTGCCCATGGGAGCCAGGAGGCGAACCCACTGAGGGAGGGGGCCATGGGGGCTTTCTTCCCTAAGGCCCTCCAAGCCCCGGAGGCTCCTTGGTGCCTCACAGGGGTGTTGACAGAGAACGCATGCAACGCACTCTGAACATCGGAAAGAACTCTCCAAATATGAAGCTTTACCATGAATGGCATGAAGATGGCCGGGGAAGCATGTTGCAGGATTAGGAATGGATTCCCCACACCCTCTAGCCGCAACCCAGGTCATCAAGTGTGTCCACAAGATGTGTGGAACCCCTGTGAGAAATGCTGTTACGCTTGAAAAAGAAATGACTTGCACAAACGTGTTTTTTTGGGGGGGAAGCAAAGTTGGTGTCAGCTGTTAAGCATGCAAAACATAGGCCGAACGCCGGGTTTCCAATTGGCGAGTAAGAGGGAATGGATGGCTGATGTTAGCCATGGTTTCCAGCCATGCAGATGTGATGCTACTCCAGGGTTAGGGCCAAGGGAAAGAGGTGTCCGGACAACTTTGGCTCCTCATTTTTGCAATGGATGCTTTGTGCAGAGCCAATATTACCTCTGCACTGGACCAGAATTGTTTACACCGGCTAAAAGAAAGATATCTATATCGTGATACAATCTCTGTGGGCTGCAGGGATTTGGATTCCTAGCTATGAGGTGGGAAAATGAGTCCAACTGGGGATCTGCAGTCAGATTCGCCTTCTTCCTTGCAGCTGGTATGGAAAACACCACGCCATCCGCTTCTCTGAGTTTGCAAGGGTGGTCTCAGAGGAAAGCTCTGTGGGGACAATCCGGGGGCAGGGTGAGAGAATCTGACCAGTGGTGCCAACACAGAGCAGTGGCATATCAGGGTATTCTCTCCCCCCTCTGCAAGGCTGCACTTGAATGCTCGTCTAGCAGTTTTGCCTTTGCGCTTCTCCTGAGCTGTGAACAAAGTCTGCAATCCACCGAGGGCTTGGGGCTTCCCGAAAGCATCGCACCCATCGCATCTGAAAAATAAAATGAAATACGAAAAGCATGGAAATAAATCATGTACCCTGCCCATCTGCATATCCTGTGATCTGTGCTTTCAAAGTCTTTTCCGAGGACTGCAAAGCCACGGCCACAAACATTTTAATGACCACGGAGATGGCAGCACCCCATCCTGCAGGGTTAGAAGAGCAAAGAGGCAGCCGTTTGAAGATTTCCGTTTCATGGGTGATACTTCAGTTGAACTGCAAACATTCCAGCCTCCCCTCTAAAATCCAGAAAAAAAGTGTGATATAAATAACTCTCCGTTTTCAAACATTTTGCCATATAAGGAATCGAGAGATTTGGGAAAAAAGCTTATTTTGCTTTCAGACTTCAAATTAAATGATGGTTGGGCCACGCTCTAGCAGCGGGTAAGTATTTCCAGTGCAAGGACCGCAGCTGCTGCTGACTTTGAGTGCAATTCCTCCCCCAGGGCAACCGTATCTGAAGGTCAGAAGATTGTTTCCATTTGTGAATGCATGTTGATGGGCTAAGCAACCGCCTGTTGGCAGTTTATGGGTCACACCAGACTTCTTCGCAGCAGATTTTTATGGGTAGAGGAACAGCAGATTGCTTGTCAAATGTCTGGCAGCCCTGATTTAAGCCTGCTGCAGTGTCCCACCCACCTTCAAAGGCAGCCCAGTGCAGGAGGCAGTGGGGCATCTCCGGAGAGCCATTCTGGGCTCTGGCCCCGTTTGGTAATTGGAGAAACCGCCAGGGCACCACCACAAGGTGGCTGCTATGGAGCATGCGGCCAAGGGCAAGCGATCTGCCCAAAAGATGGTGCCGGAGGCGGAGGCGGAGGCCGAGCTCCAGGGGACTCAGTTCCACAATTGCCTGGAATGGCCTCAACAGAAGCCCGTCCCAAAGCAATTCCAGCTGCTGGTGAGGAAGCGGGTTTGGTGAAGACATGTGGGAGGAGAAGGGTGGCAGGAAAGCTGCCTGGAGCCGTGCGTTGCATTCATCTCACTGGGCTGAGGCTTCCTTCCAATGATCTGGTCCACAACTCCCATCAGCCCTGCCCACTGGCCATGCTGGCTGGGGCGGATAGGTGATGTAGCCCAAAGTGAGCACATCACATACACAAGGAGCACGGACCCAGGCGATTTGGGTCCGGAAGAGAATTTTGCACGGGTCCTTTATGGCAGGTGGGGGCTGACTCTTGACCTGCAGCTCGACGTTGCTCTTTTAGGGGGGCCTCAGTGTCAGTGACAGAAGAGGGGTGCAAAAGAGGAGTTCAGTGGCCGGGAGAGAGACAAAATGGCTGCAGAGGGACTGAGACAATAGTGGACAACAATGCACTGGGAAAACCTTCCAATACCGGGCTGAATCCTTCTCTGAGCTCCTGCAGGCTGCAGCCTCTTTTCGAGGGGACTGGATGGAGCTCGGTTGTGTTGTTGAACAAGGACTCAGAAGCCCCGCTGTTTTATTGCAAGCATCCAGCAATCTACCTGGGGTTCCTCATCCTCCTCCTGCTCCTCCTCCTGCTCAGCCCACCTTGTTTCATCCTCTGCATATTGGGGTTGGGGGGAAATAATTAGGAGAAGATCCTTTAGCAGAGTAGCTTGGGATTCAGTGATACCCCCCGCCCCCCACAAGGGGTTTGGGAGGCAGGAACTGCAGCAAGTAACTGCTTCTGTCCCCACCCTGTTTTATGGTCATGATGATGCCATAGTTTAAAAGCTGAACGCTGTCTGCATGTAATTCTGTTTGTCTTGTTTCTGTATTGTCATGTTGCACTTTAATCGAAACCAGTTAGGGGGTTTTCTGCACCAAGGGTGCCATCCCATCATGACCCAGCAAGCCCCGGAAACCGAGAGGCGCGTCAGCATCAGCTGCAGAGTGGGCAACATTTCAGGGGAAGTCTTTGGCTCCGCATCCTCCTGCCCTGCTTGCTTGCTCAATGAGCTTTTCTGCCCAAGCAGCTGCAGCTTTGCAGAGGCCGAGAGAAGGAAATCTCCTTTCTCTTTGGGGAGCTCATATCATGCCCCTCGCAGTTTCTAGTCTCACCCTCTCTCACCTCTCTCCAAAGCTGCTTTCCCACCGCACTGTGGGGGCTCTTGGAGTGCTCCCCCCATAATACAGAGTCTTGCGAACGGCAGACTGAATGATTCCTAGTAGGGCAGGAGCACCTTTTTCTTTCCCCCCACACCACATCCCTAGCTTCAGAAATCTTTCATTCCAAGTGTGGGTCTTCTGCACCAAGCTTTGGTTGCCAGATCCATGGCAAATGGATTTCCAGTGGATCCAGCAAGCCTGAACCCTGCCTGCCCCTCCCCCAAGGTAGGAACCCCCAGCCTAAGTGATCCTCTTCACCTGGCCTAAGAAAATGTTCTGTGCAATGGAGTGCAGCCCTCATTTATTCCCACAGATGGCCTCCCTTCTGGACGCTGGTGTAACTTCCCCAGTATTCAGCTGTAAAATGGTGAGACAGATAGATAGATCGATATTTTCAGGCAGGTTTGGGGCATTCAACCTGCTCTGTCGCTGAAGGGTTTCCATGGATTGGTGCCTTTTATTTTCTTCTGGTTGCTCTTGCTGTGTTTTAAGGTTATGTTCTAATGAAAACATGTTGCTTTAGTCCAGGCGTGTACTACCAGCTGCATTCAGTGCCAGCTTTTTAAATAATAAATACACAAGTGCCAAGTCCCAAGCTTGCTCAAGCAAAGGAACATGTGCAGAGATCACAGTGTGCAAAGTTCTGCATCATAAGGAAGCAGAGATCTTTTTTCCAACCACAGGTTGGACGCAAGCCCGAGCATTTGCATTCTCCAGCGCTAGCCTGGACTCTTCGGCAAACCTGGCTATTTCACGGTCTGCTCACCAGTGATCGGCATGACCAAATGCCACAGCTTCCACCCCTGCTGCCCCTGCTGTGCACCTGGCCCACTTTCGGCCCATTGGCAAAAGGAGAACTTCTAATTTTTCTGAGTTTAAATTCGGTTCGGCCTGGCACTCCATCAATATATGAATTATAATGTCAAATGCATATGCATTTTGGGTACACTTCTCATAGATATACATATCTGTGTGTGCATGTGATCTTCCTGTGTGGGCATGCATATGTGTGTGTGTATACATGGCAAGCTATTTCCCCTGCAATAGTCCATTTCTTGGTGTTATGTCATGATTTTCTGCAGGGGAAGAATAGGGGGGGAAAGGTAGGAGTCATGTCAGTTTGGGGAGCCCCTAGAGGGCTTTTATGGGGACTCTTGCATCCAGAACCTCACGGCCCCCAGCTCTGAGGTTCTGGACCCCTGAGATAACCCATGACTTGGTTATGGCTTCGCTTTGCCCTTTAACCCAAGACTAACCCCTGCAAAACACAGTGAACCTTCTTCTGAGCAAGCCTAGAATTGCGCCGTCAGTGCTACAGCTTCAGTTTTTTCCTTCCGCTATCTTAACCGCAGCAGTAACAGCTAGTTTCTGATGTTCTTCTCTCCAAGCCCCCTTCCTGAACACAAAATAAGATGTCCACTGCCATTAAATTGCTACCTGGAGATATCATATTTACTGCAGTGGAAAATGAGGTACAGACGCAATCCATTTTCATACTATTAAATTTTATAACGCATCCCTCACGGCTCAGCAACCTAGATGATGCTAATCTATTTCAAAAATCGGTAACATGAAAAATTCATCCTCTGTAGGCTCGGTTCTCCAAGATGTGGCAGGAATCGAGATGGCTTTGTTGAAATTCTTCCCCATAGGCAAGAAAGACCAGTTCAAGGGAAAAGAAAGCCATTAAGGAAAATGTCAGGGTTACAGCATGCTGAAGTTATTTCTCCTACTCCCTCCATCGCAGCAAATCTTTCATCTCAAAATCCATTTCAGGCATTTGCATGCATGAAATGTTTACCAATTATAAAATAGTTAAATTCGCCCGATTGACTTCTGCACTGTAGCGTTTATCTTTCAGTGACAGTGAGAAGAGAAGCTTTGCTTGTGTGTGTGTATTAGCCTGCATTTTCTAGGGTCTGACTGTACTACTTGCTAGAGCTAGGGAATGTGTTGTTGTTGTTGTTGTCATTATCAATTTCATTTCTATACCACTCCATAGCTGAAGCTCTCTGGAGGTTTACTGCAGTGCATAAAATAGATACAGATATCATTAAAACAAAGCAACATTAAAATGAGCTTAAGAGAGCATTGAAAAAACCTTGCTAAGGGAAGAATCTCCTGGGTGACCAAGTGGAGCTTGTCTTTTGCTGGAGGTTTGCTCTTGGTGGAGATGAAAACTGCTGGACCCAGTTATTCCCATTGGAGCAACGAAGCTGCCGGCCTTCCCAGACTGTCCTTGACTGTCATGGGAAGTGCAACACTTCAGAATCCGCCATGACACCACGGCCCACCACACCCTCTGGCTTTCTGTCTGGCTTGTGGTCTTCTCTTCCCAGAGGAATCGGGTTGGCCGGCCACCTTGGGAAGCAGGGTGCTTGTGGCCTGAAGGCACTGTTGGTTCTCCTCCAGCAGGGACTCTCTAGATGCCTTTGGGTGAATACAGAAGGAAATCAAAATGGCGGCTCACGGCCCTTTAGTGCTACAGATCTGTTTGCTTGTTTTGTTAAAGGGAGGCCCAAAGGGATGCTTTGAGGTGTGTATCGGACCACCAGCCACTGAGGAGCGGCCATGGGAACTTACGGCCATGTCCTGCTTGTGGGCTCCCCACAGGCTTCCTGTGGGCCACAGTGGGAAACAGGATGTTTCACCCAGCAGGGCGCTTATATTTTGAGAGGAATCCACAAAGAACCTGTTCCTTTCCTTCCTCGTTTTGCCTTCCCACCTTCCCAATTGCATGTTCTGGGAACTCTGAGCTTCCCCCTCGTGGATCCAGCCCAGAAATGCTAGGACAGCCTCCTACAACCAGGCGCACTCCAGATGGCCAGGTGGGGCACACTGGGTGTTGCAATCGTCCACCTCTGGAGGGCGCCGATGTGGTGCTACTCTGGGCTGTCTTCCATAGAGTGGAATGACACCAGGCAGGCCTTGGCAAGCAGGAGGATATGTGACTGTGGGAGAACAATCAAGAGGAAAGAGGAGCCGGGAGCACCTCCTGCTGCTTCACCAAGCTGGGAACAGGGCCTCAGTCTGCCCCAAGGCTGCGGGAGCCAACTGCCCTGTGAGGAGGAGAAAGAGAAGTGGTGAACAGTCATATCATCTCCAGTTCTGTAAATAGTGCATTCCTTTAATGGCATACAGTTGTTCTAGCAAAGGCCTTGTGGACTTTTGGGAGGGGGAGGAGATGGGGCAGATGGAGATGAAGGAGAAGGAATAGATGGAGATGACGGAGATGGAGATGGAGACGATGGAACAGATGGGGATGGAGATGGAGATGAAGGAAAAGGAGGAGAAGGAGGAGAAGGAGAAGGAGGAGATGGAACAGATGCAGATGAAGGAGAAGGAATAGATAGAGATGGCAGAGGCAGAGATGGAGACGAGACGGAGATGGAGACGTGTTGCTGTGGGGGAAAGCAGACAGGCGCTGTGCATTGATCAACCTCAGGGCACTGAAACTCTTCTAGTTCAAAGCCTTATCCTCAGGGGGTGCAGTCCAATGGTGAGTGGAGCCAAAGGGGAAAGGACCATGGTCAACTGGAGAGCCCCCAGGGTCCAAGAGGGTCAGATGTGGTCCCCATACCACACGTTCTGCATCTCTGGGCTATTTCTTCCTGTGCTCATCTGTTCGCTCTGGTAATTGACTCTCCCACCCTCGGCCTGTTTTCTTCCCTGGAACCACTCTTTGTTTCCACGTCTGTCTGGGGAAGGGGCTGTATGTGTTGAACAGCGCCTGGGCTGGGGGCTGTTGGGAGGAAGACCCGGCAGGCTGGGGAAATGAGAAGCGGCTGATCCTTCTTCACAGACCTCCTTCAGCCTTACAAGGAAAACACGGCCCAGCGTATCCACATCAGGGTGGTCGACTTGGGGGTGAATTCAAACATGCATTCCTCTTAAAAGAAGCACCAGAAATACTTGCGCTGTGGGGAGGGTTATGCTACGTGGCTGCACAAGGCACAGCAACAGGTTGCCGAGTGGCGCTGAGCAGCTGTTCCCAACTTGTGCCATGAGTTGTCCACTCAGCAGTAAACATGTCCTTGTTTGTTTCTGGCAGATCAGAGGAGCCCACCCACGTATGTTTGGAGGAAGCATTTGTTCTGCAGAAGTGTCTTCCCATCCCACAGCAAGAACTGTCCTTGATGGAAATCGGGGAAGCTGGCACCGCAGCTGGCGTCGTTCTGGATACCGGCTGAAGCTGGGAGCTGCTCGCAGAACTTAACAGATGAGGGCTTCTGCAGACATCTTTGCCAGCTGACAGATCGTGCTTCGTGAGGGGCGCTGGGGCTGTGGCAAGTCCTCGGGGCAGCTTGCCACTGTGCCTTGGGCTTCTTCGTGTGCTCATCCCTCGTTTAGGAAGTGCGCTTAGGAAGTCCATGAATACTTGCCATCCGCAACCTTCTTCCGCAGAACAAAGGCTGCCAGTGACGTGTGCGGGAGAAGGAGGCTCCTTGTGCAGGGTTCACGTGGGTTTAATTCCTGGTGGGCACCTGTGTGCATGAAACATAGAAACAGAGCGAGTCAGAAGGGGTCTCGTGGGCCATCTAGTCTGACCTCCGGCACCAGCTGGCTCCGCTCACGACATGCCCACCATGTGGACGTCCAGCCTGTCCTTGAACAAGGATGCTTGGAGTGTTTGCCAGGAAGCTGGCCTCCTGGCTGTGAGAAAGTGGGCCAGTGCGGGGAGCCAGCGCGTGACTTTGGGTCAAGTGCTTGGGAACTTTGGCTGTTTGCTTTGGCTCTATTCTGTTCTTCATCATCTAGGGGGTCATAACTGACCATCAGGTTCCTCCTTCTAGCTGAGAAGCATTCCACACGTGGCACCAGCTCTGTTTTCTCCTTGTAACATTTAGATTTGTTAAGGTGAGGTGGGCAAGGGATCAGGAGAGAAAAAAGGAAAAGAGAGAAAAGAGAGACAGGAGTTTATGGGGAAATGTACTGAAGGGATTAGAGTTAAGGCTTGGTCGTTGTGGCCTACTTTATAGGAGTCAGTCCTCTACAAGTCCTTGACAGGCTGTCACAGGGAAGAAGGACAGAATCTCTTCTCAATCATCCCAGAGTTCAGGACTTGGAATAATGAGTTCAGGGAAGCCATATTCCAGCAGAACATCAGGAAGAACCTCCAGATTGTTGGTGCAATACGACAATAGAGCCAATGACCTGGGGAGGCAGTGGGCTCTCCCACACTGCAGGCATTCAAGGTGCAACTGGACAGCCAACTGGGAGGGATGGTTTAACTGGGAGTCCTGAACTGGGCAAGTGGTCCTTTCTGTTCTACTCTTTTATGGTTCTGTGATTCCTAACTTTGAAAGAATTCTTTGGAAGAGACCATGACTGATAACCTGTTTTTTTTTCAAAAGACTGAAATCAGAATAACTTTAGATATACCCAAAGGAGTATGAGATCCAAACGAAAGAGAGCGGTGTCTGTTTAAGACTGTATCCAATCTGCTGCGGAAGACTTCTTGGAAGAATTTAGATAATTCCTCTCTCCTCCTCCTCCCTCAGTAAGTGAATATGCTGTCGTTGGACCTGTTGACGGATGAACAGGCTAATTTAGTCACTGGTGTAACTATTTGCTAACGTGTTTATAGAAACTGGTATCCCCACCGACCGAATGTTGACCTCAGCTGGAAACGGGCCCCCTTACCCATTGTGTGAGACATGAAAAGGAGGCTGTTTGCCAACATATATTCCTCTCTGCCAGGCATATCTCTCTGCCTACCATTCACATGAGCCAGTTGCCAGTTGGCAAAATCCATGCTCATTTCTTCGCACCTTTCTTTTCTTCCTTTTTTTGGGGTGGGGAAGAGGGGTTTTGGAATCCATCCAGAGGAATACGTAAGCTTTCATCTAGCTAAGATAATGTTCTTGCCATGGGCCTCTTTCTGTGGGGCTCCATCCGTGGATGGGGGATGGAGGAGAACATACTTTCTTCTCAAGCTCAGTCACTAGAAAGAAAAGCTTTCAGTGGAAATATGGTGGTCTGTTTGTCTCCTGCCCCTTCCTCCCCGCAAAACCCACTCAAATGCAGTTCGCAGGAGCTTCTGTAAAATGGAGTCCAAACCTCAAGAGGTTCTGCTCCCCGATCCAACCTGGAAGTATCGTCCACTCTCGAATGATGGCGGATTTCTTGGGACTGAAGCAACGTCACCATTCAGGGATGTTCATGCGTAGAAATGCGCCATTTCCAGTCTCAACCCATCAGAGTGGGCAATGCAAAAAATTGCTAGGCAGGTCAGAGGGAAAAGATACCAGGACTTTTAATAGTTTTCCAGAGGAGGGAATTTCAGCAGCTGCAGTCTGTCATGCAGAACTGCACCGATGGGATTGGATCATTTTTACACAACGGTTGAATGCGAAGGAGCACTGTTTTCTAATGCGTCTGGCCTCCCGTATGTTTAATTCCTTTAGAGTTGCCTGGAGTTGCCTACCTGGGAGTAAGTCTGCTGAACCTGTCTGTGTAGGATCCTGCTGTACCTGGGCCTGCAAGGTTCTTGTTTATTTGCTTAAAACAGTGATTCTTTCCCCCAGTCTCATTCATACCATGGCACAGAAATAAATGCATTCCAGATTTATTACCGGCTTGCTCATGAGGGCCCCAGCCCAACAATAAAGAGCTTTTTGTTTTGTTTTTTAAACAAAAAAGCAAAAGTCAAAATACGCCACAAGGGAAGCAGAATCCCCAAATTCAGCATTCTCTATTTTGGGAGGGATGTGGCCTTTCTCGGTGGCTGGACGGTCTGTGTCTGTCACTTCGTGTTGCTGCATCTGCTCGGATGGCATGTCCATGAGACAGAGGAACTCCCAAGCAGAGACAGGGTGAGTGAACTCTCCCATCACAATGCAAACGTTCAGAAGGCTGGAGGAGAGCTTGCTCCTACTTTGAATGGCAGAACTTAAAGATAGGACTGACCTATTAAGTCATCTTAGACGTCCCCAGCTGACGGCATGCCATTTCAGCATTCCAAAGACCGTAATGCGAGCAGATGGAAGGGGCTCTGGAAGACAAGCAGGGGTGCAACAGTGGCTTGAGGCAAGGGAAGAGGGCTGATCCCACCCCAAGAATGTCACGAACGATGCGCTGCGGCGGAGGAACGACTCGCCTGATGTGCAGAATTCATTTCATGGCAGCATCGCACGCACACAAAAGATCTGCGAGCGTGTCTGCGAGGGACGCCAGAGGTTTGGTGGGCATGGACTGAAGGAAAATGAAACCCATGAGGACTAGAAACCATAGAGACTAATTCCAGCCTTCTGGAGTGAGGGGTTGTACTTCAGGTAGCCAAAACGGCATCACCCGCGCACAGGGAGCAGGTGTCCAAAAGCTGCATGGCAGCAGGTTTCGAAACTCAAAGGGCCAATATCAATTTTGGAAAGGTTTCTGCAGGACCACATAAACATAAATGGAGACAATCAGCACCAAGAGATGGAGAGAAAACTTCCTATGAATGTACTGTAAGCTTGACTTTAAATCCTCATCTTTGCTTAATTTAGAGGTGAGCTAACGCCACTGAACAAATTCAAATTAGTTCTGAGGGCTGTGCATTCAGTCTGTGGATTCAACAATGGGCCAGCATATTCCAAGTCGCACGTGGCCAGGAATCTCGTGGGCTGCTCTCTCACTTGGGGGCTGGAGTTACATCCATTCACACTCTTTCCAGTGTGTGTTTGCATAAATGTGCCGAGGCACATTACCTAAAGATGCCACGGTGGTAATCTGAATTAGTGCATAGAATTATATTAACAAACAGAATTTCTGTCCCTCAGTGAGTGCATGAGAGAATGAAAGATGCGTGACAATCCACTAAACAGAAGGTAGACAGGAATTCCTAAAACCCACACATTCCTCACTGTACCTGATGACTTAATCCTACACAATATTAGTTCCACTTAAATCCACTGGATTCAATGGGCTGAAGTCTGTCGCACTGGGCAGAGGACTGGACGGCAAATCAAATTGGTGAATGCCCCGGGCCAGCATCCTCCTTCCAAGTACTTGCTGATTCCAGGGACACACGGAGATAGCCTTAAACAAGCCCCAGAATCCCCCATCAAAGGAATCATCCTGCCAGCCGGGAGCTCCCCTCTGAGCCATGCACTCACTGGTTCTTCTTTCTGATTCCGTTTCCTTATTCTTTGGTTCAGGACACCATCAGTACAGCTGCTCCCACAGAGAGCCTCCTTTCGCTCTGCCTTGCTCACCAGCTGCTCTTGTTCCTTCTTCTTTCATCCATCACGGCTAGCATTTGCTCCTTCAGCAAGCAGGGAACCCGTCAATGGGACTAGTGTGGGCACCTGCTTGACCATCTAAGAGCATTTTCCATGGACAGGTGTTTGCACTCATGATTGGCACGTTAAATGGGGTGCACTTGCATGTTTTGCAAGCCACAGCAAAATTCTCATATTTTTGCTAGCATTTTTCTCCTGAAGAGGCAGGGAGCCATGGAGCAAGGAGGCTGTGGACTTGCCTCTCCTCCTCCTCACCCCCACCATTGTCTGGCCCAGAGTGAGTGGAGAAACAGGTTGCAACGGTGCAGAGGAAGAGCAAGGCCAGGGGGCTGGTGCCAGTTCCCACCGCTGGATGTGAACCCTCAGTAGGTGCCAGCCAAGGCTACCATGGATGGTAGGCCTGGATTAAGGCCAGGTGAAGCCTCCAAGAACTTGGTCCTAAGTTGAACTCCCCACATCGTATCGCACTGATCTCAATGCCCCAAACTTAAGCTCTCCAGCATAGTTGGCCACCTTTGATAAATTTGGCCCCCCGACCTGGTGCCACTGCAGTAATGCTATAGCAGCGGCAAGCACTGATTTTTATATTTATTTAATGCACTTTTTTACCATCTGAATATGGGACACAGGAGGAATTCCTCGAGGGGTGAGTAATCCAGCAGACATAAATTAAGCCGCAAAATCGCAACAGATTAGAATTAATAGCACTGTTAAAGGATTTAGGCACTCAGACAGGACGATGCGGAATGTTCCAAAAAGCCCATCCACCCTTAAGCTGCAGAATGCAGCGGGGGAGAGGACAGCTACTGTAAATGGTTTAACTGGGAAATTAAAAAGCACACCAAGATGTCTCTCCCACCCCGGGCCCTCCCTCTTTGCTGCTCCTCTTTATGAAACAAAGCAGTCAGTGTCTGGGCTTCTGACAACCAAAACATAAAGATGAATGATAAGTAATGTCTGTGGGATTTCTTTTATGGGGGAGATTTGCTTAGAAGACAGCATTCCTGAAACAGTAGTTTTCCCGAGTCCCTATAAACATCAGAGGAGAAGGGAAAATTCTTGGAACTTGGTGAAACCATGGCTGTGATCCAAGCCCACATGTTCATGCAGCATGAACCCGCAGCTGGAAAGGGTGATGGAGTGGCAAGATGCAAGCAGGGAGAGCCGTGGCATCGCCGGGCTGGGTTCCAAAGGACAGGATTGGAATTCAAGCACCTCGGGGTGCAAGCACAGCTGGGTTGCGCCACCCCAGCGGTGCACCCAGTCCGGCGCTCTGTTCACCTGGTGACAAACTGGATGAGTGCAGGGTCCCTCCAGCAGGGTGGCCTGCTCGAGTTCTGCCGGGCCAAGCTCCTCAGCGGCTGGTGAAGGTAGACCTGCTGGCCCTGATGATGGGGGGACTAGGACTGGGAACCCTAAAGACTTCAGCCAAGGAACAGCAAACCCGGTCCAGGGAGGGTTAATGCAAACTGGGAGGGTGTTAAGAGTAGGCATGTGTGGGCACCTGCCAAGGGCCATACCCCAGAGGGGCCCACGGCTGTGAGCCCTGCTTGTTGCTCCATCGATCTGGGCCTTCTCTCCTGAGAAGGAGGAGCAAAAAGACCACGGCCACCTTGCCTGTCAAGCTATCATTGTCAGCATACAGATTCTGCTTTACAGAATGACAATTTTGAGAGAGAGAGAGAGAGAGAGAGAGAGAGAGATTCCTGCCCCAATAGTCAGAAGGAGAGACACTGAGGAACGTAAGAGTCTGTTCATATGAACATGGAAGACCTCTCTTAAACACTGTGGTATGCATTTGGATTTTTCTGATGAGACTTACCATTCTCTGAGGGGTGGAAAGCCAGCGTGGTGCAGTAACTAAGAGGGCAGGACTGGGACTCAGGAGATCCAGGTTCTAGTCTCCATTCAGCCATGGAGCCAACTGGGTGACTCTGGGACAGTCACAGACTCCCAGCCCAACCTACCCCACAGGGTTGTTGTTGTGGGGATAAGATTGAGAAGAGAAGGATGAGGTAAGCTGCTTTGAGTTCTTTGCAAGAAAAAAAGGTGGATATAAATCTAATAAATAAACAAGCAAAACATTCTAACCACTGTGTCAAAGCAGCTCCCATTCTGTTTCTGGCTGGACTTGCAATGCAATTTAAAGAAATATTTATTCTAAATGTAAACGGATCACTCTGGCTTAAGGTTCCTATTTTGAGATGCAGATGGTCATAGATAAATATAAATAGTGTGCACTTGTCCTTTCATTTCACTGGGAGGGGCAGAAGGTCTTGGCTGACAGCATCAGCAATGGGGAGACCCAGCCTGGGCGTCAGAAGTGGAGCGTGCCATGTTGACACCGGAGAGGGAGAGCTTCTTCTCCCTCTCTCTTGGTAGTATTGCCCAGTGGGGTCATCCCACGAAGCTGATTGGTGGGAGATCCCGGACCAGTCAAAGGAAGCCGTTCATCACGTAACAGGGCATTAAACTTTGGGATCTGATGCCGTGAGATGTAGCAACGCTACTAGTTTGGATGACTTGGAAAGGGGGAGGCACCGTCATGGCATGTAAGGCGATTGGTTCTTACTAGCTGTCATGGATACATGCTGCGTCCAGGCAGTGTGCCTGGGTACCCCTGCTGCTGGGGAACATGGGTGAGGGGATGCTCTTGTGGTCCTGTTCTTCTTATGGGTTTCTGCTGGCAGCTGGTGGGCCCCTGTGAGCAGATTCCTGGGTCTGATCCAGTGTAGCCTTCCCCAGTGTCCTTAGGAGCTATATCTGAAAGCTCCCTGGCAGGGTGGGGCATCACCAGGTTACCCACCTCAGAGCAGTGAGAACAAAGCACCTGCTCCATCTCCCATCCCAGAAGGAGCCCCATGTCTCTTCCCTGAAGCCTCAGTGGAATCTGCCCAGAGGTGTTTGGTGTGAAGAAAGCAGGGAGGGATTTTCCAAAGCACAAGAGCCCAGATGGGTCCTCCTCTGAAGCTGACCGGTGGGAGCAACAGGAGAGAGGAAAGGAAGCGCTCCTTCACCCAGTCCAGAACTAAGCTGTGGAATGCACCTCATGAGACAGTCACCAGTGTCAGGACAAACTCAGCACAAGTTGAGGGTGTTCAAGGATGGGTTAGACAAGCACATGGTGGGCATGTCTTGAGCGGAGCTGGCTGGAGCTGGGGGTCAGACTAGATGGCCCCGGAGGACCCTTCTGACTTGCTCTGTTTCTATGTTTAAAGGGGGATTAGGCCGATTTGTGCCTCTCCATGTCACCTTGAGGAGCAGGGGCAGGGGGTCTCTGAACACTTTTGTCCCACTTGTGGCTTTCTGGGGGCAGCTGGTTGGCCACTGTGGACAGAAAGGCCCCTGGGGTGATGCGGAGTCGCTGTTCTCACATTCTTGCCCTTTGGTAAAAGGAGACTGCCATCAGGCACTCAGTCACCTTGTGCAAATATCTGAATTATTTTATATTAAATTCACAGGCACATTGTGCATGATAGAGCTATAATTGAATGGATTTATGCTAGATGAAACTCCAACAATACTTTGGCCACCTGATGCAAAGGAAGGACTCCCTGGAGAAGACCCTGATGCTGGAAACAATTGAAGGCAAAAGGAGAAGAGGACGGCAGAGGATGAGGTGGCTGGATGGAGTCACTGAAGCAGTTGGTGTGAGCTTAAGTGGACACCAGGGGATGGTGGAGGACAGGAAGGCCTGGGGGAATGTTGACCATGGGGTCGCGATGGGCAGGACACGACTTCGCAACTAACAACAACAACAACGCTCATTGCACTCACCACAGAACTGATGAAAATGGTCTCAGCTGTAGCAGGAAACAAGACTGGAGTTTAGCTGGCAGGGGCAACACCCAAAAAGCTCCCTTCAGGTAGAGGACTGCCCTCTGTAAAATAGGACACACAGCGACCCTAACGCTCCATGAGTAATCTTCTGGAGTTTTATGTGGTCTAACTTCAGCCAAAGTCTGCCTATATTGGATTGTTACAGGCTAAGGATCTTGGATCTTCTCCAACCTGGCACCTTCCATGGTGACAAGAATCTGGTAGACTATGTTCAGCAGTCCCATCTAAGAAAAGCTTCTAGAAAGGAGCATCCCATAGATGACTTTCATGCTGTATGGAAAAAATGCTAATTGACAATATGATGCAGCAGAAAGAAAACAGGTCAACACCTGCAAAAGCATACAGGGCAGCTGAGAACGATTTGGTAGGTTCATTGGCGAAACCTGGAACTGTCCAAAACACTTGTTTCTGTAAGAATATTAGTCCACTGTATGCACTCTCTCTCTCTCTCTCTCTCCCACGTTCTTATTTTGCACTGTTGTATTTTGCAAACACATACACACACACACACACACACACACACACACACACACACACAACAAGAAAACCTGTCCTTGGCACCAGAAGCCCGGGAATTGCTGTCCAAAGCCAGTGTAGGGCATCAGGTTGGGGATATCCTAGTTTCCGTGGAAGTCCCGTCCCACCACAGAAGGTGCCTCATGAATGAACTCCTAGAGCGGACGACCCCAGCTGTCCCGCAGTGAACTCTTACACCCAGGGCAGCTTGGTTGCCTGAGTCACCCTGCCAAGTGGTCTGGAGCTTCGGATTCCTATATCAGGTGGGGAGATGTGGTGCCGTGGTTGCTCGGAGCCCTGGGGAACCGGGCCAGGATCCACCTGGACGCCTTCCATGTGCTTGCTACCAGGGGCTGCGTGGCCTCTGCCGGCCCGTTTCTCCTTCCGTTGAGCTTCGCTCGTGTGTCCACTCCTATGTTGCATTTGGACATCAGATGTGAACGTGGGACCACGTCTTTTTTGCTCTGGCTTTCCAGGCAGCTGCCAGCCCGAAGCAGCTGGCGGTTTTCTAGGCACAGATAGGGACTATGCTGGGCCAGCAGCCACATGAAAGCCACCGGGTGCCCGTAGGAGAAGAAATAAAGGGTTGGCTGCTCAGAGCTCCCCCTATTTCCCCCTTGCTGCTTCTTCTTCCAGATCCCAGGAACTTCAATGGGTATGTCAAGAGCTTGGCTCCAGAGAACCCGCCCCTGCAGCCCACATGAAAAAGTCACTTAGATCCCACTGACATGTTCCTTAAGTCATTTTAGTGTATTTATTTTTTAAGCCTCAATTTATCTCCTTTTAAACCTCTCTTTTTCTTTCTTCCAACAAGCCTTTGGAAAACACACTAGTGTGTAATTACAGAGTCTGACTGGGATCTCTCTCTCTCTCTCTCTTTCTCTCTCTCTATATATATCTCCTTGCAAGTTTGCCCAGTAGAGCTTTCCTCAATCATCTTTGGAGATTAATGTTCTCTCTCCAAAATTCCACACTCAAACAACAAATTAAATTAAGATTAGGGACGATTCAGAGAAAACCCCCCATTAAATAATAGTTCTTGTACTGGGGGACCACGTTGTTTGCTTGAAACCACATATCAGCGGTTATGTCAGGGGGAAATCCAGGAAACCTTGCATTAGGACCTTCTGCCCCATGGCTGCATTGTGCCCCTTTGATAGGGTGAATTTGCCCCTCCCTCCCTCCCTCCCTCTCTTTCCCCATCAAGATATTCAGGATGGAAGCACACGAGAAGAAAGAGACCTACTGGATCAGGCCGAAGGTCCATCTTGTGCAGCGTTCCCTTCCCACCCTGGCTGACCAGCGGCCTGTGAGAAACCCATGAAGGTAACAGCACCCTCACCTACATTTCTGGTGCACCTTGGCACTTTGCTGCCTTTGATACGGGTGGGTAGCATGTAGCCCTCTGGCCTCGTAGCCATTCTACAGGAGCTATTCATGGTGCTGAACTCCATCCCGCAAATAAACTTGACACCATGGACAGCCCTTATGAAGCGCCAAAGAAAAGCTGCAGTGGTTCAGGAGCCCTACTGACCCTGGAAACACCATCTCTGGGGGGGGCTTCTTGGAGTTCTTTATCTTGCAATTTGCTCTGGTCCCACTGAGGGCCAAGTGAGGGTTCATACAGAGGATGGCGCTCTACCTAGAAGGAGGGAAGCAGTTTGTCATGTGTGTGCATGTGTGTTTGGATGGGCAAATTGCCCGGACCTGACCCTCTGTGAGTCCTAAGATGTCAGCAGGTAGGACACACCTGTTGATATTGCCTTCTACTTGTGGACCATTTGGCCTTTGTCTTGTGAAAAAGGCACAGAGAAAGGGACTTCGATGCGTCTGGAAGCAGCAGGCATTCCTTGTAGGACCAGCCAAGTCCCTGACCTTCAAATGGCGCACACCTTCCCCACGGACAATGCTGGATTCAGGTTTTGACTTCATGCCGGCAGCCAGGTTTTCCTCTCTTGAGTTCTTGCATCTGCTGATCGATTTGGTCATCCCTGTGATCGTGTTGTCCCACTCTGGTTGTCTGCAGTGGCTCCCTCCTCCTTATATTCTAATTATATTCCTCTTGCCTTTCCGATCTCATCACTCCCCTACTGTCACTGATCTACTCTCCCCATGACCCTTCTTACTCTCAGCTGCTTTTGTCCTCTGTAATCCCCAAATTACATCTTCCACTCCTTAACGATGCCCTTTCCCCCTTGCTGCTCCCGGCCTTAGGAATGCTAATCCCCTCCTGACTCCCCCCAGCTCCTCCTTTGGTGCATTTCAAGCAGCTGATCCATTCCATGGTGCAGTCAGGGAATTTCAGACTTCGGACTGAAAGGTCCTGCAGCCCTCCTGCCACGCCTCCCTCTTGCTGCAACATGCAAGTTTGCACGTTTTCTCGGGTGTGTGGGCAACAGCTTCATCGGACCTCCTTTAGCACTGGCCTTCAGCACCACACTTACTGCTG
The DNA here is from genome assembly GCF_004798865.1 of Varanus komodoensis. Lineage (NCBI taxonomy): Eukaryota > Metazoa > Chordata > Lepidosauria > Squamata > Varanidae > Varanus > Varanus komodoensis. Next base: position 6,453,939 of record NW_025335684.1, read on the forward strand.
AAGGCCCAGCTGTGGGCCCTGCACATGGCCTATGCTGAGCAAGGCCCTGGACTTGTGCGCTCAAGTCCTGCCCTGATGTTACCACCAGTCCTAACAGAAATGAAATGAAATGAAATGAAATAAATGAAATGAAATGAAATGAAATGAAATGAAATGAAATGAAAGCCCCTTCCCTTCCCTTCCCTTCCCTTCCCTTCCCTTCCCTTCCCTTCCATGTTTTCTTCTCTGACTTAGACTGTGGGGCAAAAAAGACCATGCAAAGAACCTGCCCTTATTCTTCTGGGTCGTGTTGGAAGAGGTTGTGTGTACGTCTCCGTCACTAGAAGAGGACCAGGCTGTGCCTGCAATGCAATCGCTATTCTCAGTCGTGAACCGGAAGTGCTGGGAGAGGCGATGTGAGTCATGGCTCCTTGAGATGGTTGTTGGCCCAAAGGCCCATAAGAAGAGGAAGTGTGAGTCACCCCAACTTCCTCCTTTCCCCCAGCCTGTCTAATTAAGTAATATCCAAGCTCAGCCTTTGAGTCATCTTGGCCAAGAGACTCGTTGCCTTCTCCCCTTGAACTGGAGCCAGATTGTGCCTCCACTGGCTGAGTTGATCAACACCCGGCTTGCATCAGGGCATCCGAATTTGGCTGCAGTTTAGCCAGGGGTGAAGGAAGGAAAATGACTCAAAGGAATATTTAAAGTTGCCGAAAGAGTCAGGAGGACCTCCAGACAGCCGCTGCATGGGAGAGGGGCATGAGAAAGGAGAACGAGTGAGGGCAAGTGAGTTTCCCAAACTGTGGGCAGGGCTCCTCTGTTTTCCTCTGGATTTAGTGCAGGAGAGTTGAATTTTTCAGCCCGAGGGCTAAACTCCAGTGTGGAGAAGTGTTTAGCACTCACGTTGCAGTGAGGAGCAAGGCGCATGGAAGAAAGGCTTGGGCTTCAAGCTCTCTCTGCCAGGAGAGGCTTTTTGACCATTAGCTTGGGGAAAGAACCCCACCTAGGCGACACCTAGTGGAAACAGCCATGGCCAGCAGAAGAAGGTGGTCCAGGGAAATAGGAGCGACCTGTGTGGAGCCTTGGTAGGCCACCGCAGAACCAGACAGCCCCGGGTGGATTTGGGATTCCACTCTCCTGGTTAAGGCGGTGTCAGATTTTAGCCTCCACTGCGGAAGAGGCCATGTGGGCTTCTAGAGAAGTGGAGGACAAGCGGGAAGCAGCCAAGAAGCAACCAGCAAGCTCACTAAGGGTGACTCTCAACAGATAGTCTAGCCTGGCTCGGTGCAGGAGAAATGATGCCATTTGGGTAGGAATTGGGGGCAGATTCCTGGGCCCTGCTTGCCAACAGAAGGGTCCCTGAACATAGGAAAGGTGGCAAACCATACACTGAAGTAACAGACATTGGCCAGTTCCAGAAAGTTTTGCATCCATGCTCCAAAAGATCTGTGTTTTGGCAGTTATTCAGTACAGGCAGGGGACCTTCTTAGGACTACCATCTTTTCCTGGTCTCAGCCAGTCCTGTCCCAGGCAAGGTTTTGCACATGGTTCTGCCAACTCCCAACTATTTTTTTGGCATGCACCGAACAAGCCGGGGCAACTCATGTGCAGCTAGTGAGGTGCTTTGCTGGTCTTTCTGAAGCTCCTGGTTGGGGAGGATTGGAGCTGTAATCCATTGCATCTGGAGGTCATCAAGTTGGGAAGGCTGGTAGAGCAGCTGGGCCATTCAGAGGAAAGTGGTATAGGGAGGTGTAAGATAGGAGAAGATGTTGGATAAAGAAATAGTGTAGTACCACCTACTGGCTGGAGGTGTTATATGCCTAATATGATTTCTTTTTAAGGTTGGCGTAGGAGTTCTCTTCCAGTCTCTGCTCCATTTCAACTATCACAAAAATGGCCAACTTACTAGGCAGTGGATTTTGGACACCATTAAAGGCCAAAAGAATGAGAAGTGGTGAGAGAGGAAGCAGGAGCCAGTTAGCTTTTCAGCCCTGGGAACCAAAATCTCTTTGGCCAGCCCTGCTTCAAAATTGCTAAATTTGAAAAAGGATCCGTCCTCTGAAATTTCGTAGAAGCATTTATACGACTGAGCACATGGAACTCCTTGGAACTGAAATCTTGAATGGGGAGCTCCTTTTACTTGAGGCAAAATGTGTACTCAGATGCAGCCTGTATGAAAAATGAATACATGCATTGAAAGAAGCAGATATTACAACAGAAAGTGAAGGAAGATATTGTGGTAACACACATCTTAAGCCAGATATTAAGAAAGTCAGCCCACTATAACACAGAACCCCCCAAAATGACTGCATCCTTTCTCCAAAATTATTATTCCAAGAGTGTATATGCACGGACCGTCTTTCAACAAGGCACAGAAATGCTTCCAGTGAAGCACAATGAAGCAGAGAAATACTAAACCTTCCTTAAATTTTACAGCGATTACCAGAGCACAGACATGTTCTTGATGGCAATTCATGCTCTGCTGAGTTCACTTTCACAATCTCTCTCATTCTCTGTGTGCGTGTGTGCGTTTTCCACTTGCCTTTGCATCTCACAGTTGCTGAAAGTTCTCCATTTCCACCAGCTTCATAAATCTCTCTGCTAGGAAAGGATGTTTGAAACTGGGCTGCTTCTTCTGCTTTTACACGGTTGCTCCCCATCTGCTGCCAGTAGTCACTCCCTGGAGCCATTCTGCACTGATTCTCTCTACAGGCGCATGTAAAGTCATGTTGTCTACATTCTGTTGCATCTGGAAGCACCAAAAAGAAGTGTGTCTCTGAGTGTGTGTGTGCGTGTGTGCAGGGTGGGGAGGAAAACCCTACCCCTTAATTAAAAACCCAACACATCAGATTATTTCATAATTACGGTAATATATAATCTTGAACACTCAACATGGCCCTCCCTGGAGTCACAGAGGACCTGAATGTAGCACTGTTTCATAATGATAAATTAATTAATGTTTATACATTACTTTGAAAGGAGCCACAGGCATCCAATAAAAGATCGACACCAGGGCGGTAAAAGTATAAAAGCAAGAAAGTTCCAGCTCTGCTTTTCCCCGGGACTGTTCGCTCCCCTGTCAGTTGCCCCAAGAGAGACCCGCAGGAAGGGAATGAATGAACACATGCCAGCCGTTTGCCTGTGATTTTGCAATGGTGAAGCAAGCGGCCATGCACACAGGTACAAGCACACCTGTATAAGAGGAAGTGATAGCACAGCACAAAGCCAGCTTTTTGCCTGCATCACTCCCATCGTGTTCCCAGGTATTCAGGTATCCCCTTACCTGGAAGAGGACCCAGATCCAGATGGGGTGCCCCACTTCATACAGAGCTCTGGGCATCTCATTCTTTAACATCCCAACCTACAGAAGTATAATTCTCCCATTACTGGACTCTTTTATTTTGTTTATTTAAAGCTTTTCTATAGTGTCGTCTCTCAAATGTCTCGGGACAGTTTACAATAACATTGATAAAGTAGAATAAAAATATAAGTAAGAGTAAAAATATCACAGCATCTTGTATTTGGTGTAAAACCACAAATTAAAACAATTTAACAATTAAAATATTGGGAGAATAAAAAGGTTTTCACCTGGCACCAAAAGGAAAGAAGCGTTGGCGCCAGGCGAACCTCTCTGGGAGTGTGTTCCACGCTTGGGGTGCCACCACAGAGAAGGCCCTCCTCCAGGTAGTCACTCTCCTGATCTTTTTCAAGGATGGCTCCTGGAGGAGAGCCTCTGACTCAGATCTCAAGGGGTGAAAGACACTTAGGGGAGACTCCCTGCAGTTTCTCCTGTCCTTCAGCCACACACAGGTGTATGTACCTGAAGAAGTTAATAGTAGCTCTTTAAGAACTTCAGTAGGTTTGTGTGAATCAGCAAAACTCAAGCTCGCCAAAGTTCTCCAGATTCCATCTCAAAGCTTACTGAAACTCATCTCTCAGAATTTCAGATAGCAACGTATCTTTTTGCATGAAGATCCATGCATGTTTCCATGTGCATTTCTGAAACATTTGGATTCTGTGCATCGTTGAAAGGAATGCTTTCTTCCCCCTTGCTCCATATGTGTGTACTTCTCTTCCAAAGCATGCCCTTTTCACGCACATTTTTCAAAGGTGGGAAATGCAGCAGCTTGGACTGCATCTGGTCTGTGTTCGGTCTTGAAAGTGCAGACCGGGAAAATCCCGATGGAAACAAGCTGCATTTCATGTGCATTCCGAGACTGCAGCCAATATCCAGTGGAGCTTCTGAAGGACCAGGATCTGCAAGAATTCTGAAGGCCTCTGTTATCTGCAGTCACTCACTGAGACCTTGAAGATGGATGGATTTGAGATAGCTACCGACCAAAACTTCTCGGAAGCATATTTAATGCTCCAATGGTACTGATTCAGGCTAGGAATAGATGAAGAAGTGTTGCTAAAGATCTTTCAGATTCATCATACTGGTCATCTTCTGCCCAGTTCCTGTTGTATGCAGTAACTGTTTACTCTGCATAAGAAGGTAAATGGTCCAAACCAAGCAGCAATCTAGTGTAAATTTGTGCAAATTTTCTAATTGGTGTCATTTTCCTGCTTATAATAAAGCAGGAGTTTTCATCTCTGACACAGGTGCCAACTAGGAAATTTGTGCAAAACCGAACACAGAAAGTTGCAGAAATAAAACAGGGTCACATTTGGAAATTTGCAAAATTTGATGGACTTGTTCTTGCTTTCAAGAGTGCGTGGATATTTACATATGGGTGTCAAAATGTATATTGCAACCTTCCAAGTGTGCTGCTGGTGATGGGTGAGGATTACAATTTCCAAAAATGTGTATCTTTGCCAGAAAATATTGCAAAATTGTTGTTCAGGGGCCAAATATAGTTTGCATCTATTTTGAGGGTGACCACATGGAAATTCTGTGCAATCCATGAAAAGGAAGGTACAAGTATTACAGGTTCTTAGCTTAGAGTCATTTATGCATGTTGTATGTTTGTCAGTCCTGATCCTCTTGGTTTGTCTTCAGAGTGAGCAAAGCTTTTGCCTTTTCTTTTTTAAAGTCACTCTTCCTGATCAAATCTTGCCCTTTTAGACCTTGTGATCCCCTTCTTTTCAATGACAAAATTCTCTTAAAGTAATAGCCGGATTCCTGAGGCCAATTGGAGTGTAGATCCTTTGTTCTGTGTTCCCAGATTGCTAAAAAGCACCTTCAACAGGTTTTGTAGCCCACCCCCTTTAAAGCCTTTAGGATTTTTAGCAGGGGCTGCGGAATGCCTTGATACCAAGCACTGCATTACGGGAGACGGCTGTCTTGAACAGATCTTCTCAGTTGGATGTTGAGTGGACCTCTCTGATTTCAGGGAGGAATTCCTGACAACTGAGCTGTCTATTAAGACTCTCCCACACAAGGCTAAAACGTGACACCTTTGGCTCAGACTCCTTGGAATAAAGTCTTCAAAGACAAAGGCAGGAGGGATCAATGTGTGAACTGACATCGCCATTGATAAACGGGAGACAAAGTTCTAAGCATCTCATTCATTCAGCGTGACCCATGGCAAGGACCCTTCGCATTGTCTATGCTCTGCTTATACAACATCATCAAAGCATTTTTGTTAAATGAACATGCTGGAGGGAACATACAGATAGTCCCCGATGTCAATTCTTGTTGAAGTAGACACATTGAAATTCGTGGCACTTGTTAGTCAACTTAAGAGCCGTTTATTTTGATAGGTCAACTCTGAGAAGGACTACCACTGGACATTACCCTAGGTTTGTTTACATTTTTGTTGCTATTAGTCAGAAAATTAAATGTGGCTGTTTGCATGCAGGCTTAGTCATTAGTTCTGTCATATATTTAACTTGTCCTAGATGGCTAAGATTGGTTTTCCTCTCATTGCTCCACAGCCACTGGTGTTTAGTGGCATAAGATCTGTCGACCTGGATGCTCCTTGAAGGGCCTTCTTCAGCACCCAACAGGGGCAAAACCTTATATTCTGTCAGCTGCTACTCAGAGATGAGAGATTTTCTTGCCAGAAGAAGTTCTGGAGCCTGGGGAAGAAGATGGCTGATCAGACTGGGGAGTCCCACAGACTCTATCTCTCCCACAGGCCAGATGTTTCTGGTGGAAGCTCTTAGGTTCAGACACTGTGGTAACCCATATGGAATGGTTCAGTATGAATTGTCAGCAAACCATCGGTTCTGTTGAAATGTGGTCTAGCATGTTGTCCAAACTGAGATAAGAAACCTGGTGAACAACCCACAGTTCTTGACCCAACAATGAACCATGGTTCTTTCCATGGGTTGCTTGTGGGTGACAAGCTGTTTGTTAGTACAGCTGGGTTCAGCGAATGCAATGATCTCTGTTTCATCAGCAACCAACAGTTTGATGACAACCCACACTCAACCCACACTCAACCCTTGAGTGTGGGTTATCATGTCATCTGAGCCAAGTCCTTCTGATCTGGCATCTCCAAGGAGGAAGCTGAAAGACTTCTCTGCGATGCCACCAACAGTGCGCCCAACGTTGAGGTAGATGGACCAGAAGTTTGACAGTGCATGGCAATGTCCTCCTTCCTCTCTCTTCTCCGAGTGAGAGACGCTTGACTCCTACCATCTTTCTCCAAAGCTCGATCTCGCAAACCCTCTAAGCAACATTTTCTTGCTCTTCTGACCACTTCTTTCTTCCATCTTCTCCACATCGTTCTTGCATTGTCACAAAAGAAACACAAACATTCCACCAGTTCTTTGATACCTGGCATTTGGGCTGCTGCAACTTTTCCACATCCCTATGGACCATGGCATCATTTGGATGCCCTTAAAACAGTGCCTGTGTGTGTGTGTGTGTGTGTGTGTGTGTGTGTGTGTGCGCGTGTGTGTGGCACAATCATTTGGAATTTTAAAGCCACTAATTATAGGGAACTGAGATTTGCCTCTTTCATCCTAGGAACTGCATGGCTGCTGGAAGAAATAAAAGGGAAAGCGGAGTGTATTGAAGTGCTCCGACAGTTTGGTGACGTGGGTTGGCATTGAGCAGAAACTGGTGCTTTCTTCATGCAAATTTCCATGGAAGCCAAGCGCAATAAAAGAATGAGCCTCTACTATTCACTTCTGGGAACAATTAGACTGAAACCCCTCCAGTATCGTCCTTTCGGCATAACGATCCCTACTCTCTGACAACGCCGTTGAACTCTTTGATTCCAAGAGTTGCAGACTTTCGGGAGGACAAATTATACCGTCTCAGGTTCCTTTTGCAGGTAATTGCAATGGGTAATTATTGCAATAATTAGAAGCGCGGCACGGCAATCTTTGAGCAACAATCCAATATCTGCTCTGCCCATGGACAGATCTTCCCAAAGAAAGTGATTCACTGAAAGAGGCCGCCGTCAAGTCAGAGGACCTGGGGTGACGGGAATATTGCTGCCAAAGTGTTTGCTTTGTACTCGGTCCATGCACCCTGGCAAAACATGCCCGATCGAGAACTTGGCTGTAGACAGTAGGAAGACAGAAGTCAAGAGAAAGACCTCTTCTCTTTTGATGGACTTGCAGATCAAGGCTGCTGGTTTTCTTGGTGATGGTTGGGGTAGGAGCGGCATTTATTTGGGTAGGATGGAATGCTTGGCTATAACTGCGACTCATTCTTTTCTTTCTCAGCTAAAGGGGGAGGGTCTCTTTTTGATGTTTCCCCCTCTGCTTCTCCTTGTGTTTTCGTATCATATGAGGAGCATCGGAGGATGCCGCCACCAGAGGCAGGGGAACCTGAAGGTGTTCTCAAGCTAATCTAACTTCTCCCTGCCTGAAACAGAGGAACCGTTCGGGTAGGACTTTGGGGCAGAGCCTGGTGCCTCATTCAGGAGGTCTCATGCAACAAGGCTAGCTTATGTGTATGTAACTCTGTGTATAAACATGGGAAGGAGCCCCATGATGTCCAGAGTCCAACATTACCTAACAGAACCAGAGGTTCATTGTTGGGCAATTTTATGGACGCCTCCTTGGTGATGGCACCAGCCTCCGGAATTCCTGGACCATGAAGCTCGACTGTTTAACTCGGGACCTCCCAACTTTGTGCCACTGAGAGCCACAGTAGTTAATTTCTGACCAGGGAGCCAGAAATTCTGGGTTCTGGTTCTCACTCAGCCAAGAAGCTCATTAGGTGACTTTGGGTCAGTCCCTCACTAACCAATTTCACAGGAGTGTCACCACGTGGATAAAATGGAGCTGGGTAAGTCATCTTGAGTTCCTCACAAGGAGAAAAGGTGGGATTTAAATGCAAGGTCATAATACCTTTGAAAGGTATGTGAAAACTACTTCAGCTTGCTCCCGACCCCTTCTGCAGGTCACTGGGATGGGAATGGAGAGCACAACTCCTCTTTCCGGAGGAATGGGAACCTGGATGTTGAAAAATGGTCAGAGCTGGGTTTTAGGCACCAGAGCTTCATGACAGAGCAAGTACCTTGCAAACAAAAGCTCTTGGATTCAAGCTGGGACATTCACATCCTAAAAGGATCAGGAGATGGAAAAAAACCACTCTTTTCCTGAGGTCCCAGAGCTGAGGAGTTGGGCTAGAGCAGGGTGGCCAGCATCTTGAAGCCTGAGGGAGAAGTCCCTGGTGTGGAGAATCATTTGTGGACTGCCTGCCAGTAGTGGGGAGGCCAGAGGCAAAACAGGGGAGGCCAAAATGCCAGCATATTTCCGTTTAGAGCCCTTGCTGCCTGTAACAAAGCCATAGGCTGGGCATTTTAAGCTTGTGGAATATGGGGGAAGAGCCACTCCAAAGCCAGAGACCAGCTTTGGGTCTGGACTCTGGGTCTGAGTTATGAGAAGCAGAGCCTGCTTCCCTGCAGTCACGACCCATTGGCTGTGGTGAGGACATATTCTGCTGTAGGCCCCCATGAGGAAGGGTCTCTCCATGGAGATCAGGTCTCCTCATAGCGCGGATTATTTCTGCTGAGCACTGAAGACACATGTATCTGCCCTGGCCATTAGCAATGCTTTATTACATTTTAAAATTGTTTTATTGATTGAGTTTATGGCATTTTATCTTGATACTGTCTTTGGAACCACTGAAAGAGAGAGAGAGAGAGAGAGAGAGAGAGAGAGAGAGAGAGAGAGGGGGAGAAGTGGTATGGATATTCTGTGGAATAAAATAAATGAAATTAGATAAAGTATGTAAATAGAATTCATGGGAAAACTGAAACAGTTTTGGAGCTGTGGGTTGTGGGGAGGACACACGCAAATATTTCCCCCCAGACACAGGTCCTATTCTGACATTTGCTTGAACATGGGGGTTTAGTTTGGGGAGAGGGTTGGGGCTATGCACACCGTCCCTCCCCCTTATCTCAGACCTTCTTATGCTGCATTCACAAGATCTTAAATGGAGGTCTACTTGGGTTCGCTCGAATGTGGCTGGACATCTCCCTGAGAGTGGGAATCCTCTTCAGGTGGTATGATTGGACCGAGAGCTGCCATATTGAAGTGAATGTGAGTAGAAGCCCCATTTAGGCATGGCCAATTCAACATGGGGCCAGCGTGCCTGGAGACGGCGCAGGTGCGGCTGGTGTGCATGGTCCTGATCCTGTACTCACGGGAGTCCCCATGTGTCCAGGGAAACACCAGATCAATGCTCTGTTCTGGATTGTACAGGCGGTCCTCAAGTTATGTACATCTGAGTTATGAACTGGTACTCATGAACAAACTGCCACAAAGCCCATTAATTTTTAAATTTTACTTCAGGAAATCATTGTCACCATAGAGAGAGAGGAAGTGAAAAGGGAGAGAGGGAGGTCTTCCTGCCCTGCCCATCTAGGGAGGGAAATCTCTCTCTCGCTGCAAAGAGGAATGGGTTTCAGTTGGGAGGGGGAGAGTTTTGCAGGTTTTCCATTTTCATGGGGGCCCTGCAAACATAACCCCCACAGATGTGGAAGGCTGACTTGATGTGATCTGACTTACACACAGTCTTAAAGACGAATTTTCATTTTCTCCGGAATGGAACTCATTTGTAACCTGAGGGCTACCTGTACATCACCCAGAGAGCCCTTAAGGGGTAAGGGAGTGGCTTATACATGAGATAGATAGATAGATAGATAGATAGATAGATAGATAGATAGATAGATAGATATTTTAAAAATGCCCTCCTGGAATTTGTCCTTTTATTTGTCCTTCAATGGAACCCTGCAGTCGCAAGAATTGAAGCTTCCACAGGGAAAAAAAAATAGCCCCATGGACGTCGTGGGAGATTTTGGTGGTGTGGATGAATGATAGCAAACTGGTCACCACCGTCGGTGGATCGCTCACCTCACTGGATGGCTACTCAGAGAAGACAATTGCTGTTGCTTGCATTTCTGACCCTCTCAGGGTGCTTCGCAGCCCAGTCCGCGTGTGATTCGCACGTGAGGGCCGTTGTGGAGCGTGGAGTCATCAAGGCAGCTGCAGCATCTGTGAACCGGTCCTTCGCTGCGAGCCAGAACCACTTTGGCAAAGTCGCGGAAGAAATCGATAGGATGGAAACCAAGTGTAAGTTGCCTCGACAGCAGCAGGGTGTTGGGCCACCGCAGCTTCAGCCATGCACTGTAGGTTCAGCGCCGTGGCTGCAGCATTTACTTTGCTAATTGCTCTGAACAAGGGTGTCCTCGAGCAGTTGTTAATGATTCACCTATTTATAGAGAGATCGAAAATCCATTGGCCGATGAAAGATGATGGGTTATTTGCTGAGCCACGGCTTTGGTGGTTGTAACAGAGAGGGCTGAAGAGCCGGGCATTTAGGAATTCCCTGGATGCCTTTGTTAGCTCGTTAAGGGATGGGTGTTTGTGTTTGATAAATGAGAGGATGATGTGCGGCAATTAGCAGGGCAGGTTGAATGGCGTGGGCTTTGTTATCTGTAAACGATGGAGAGAGGGGAGCCGGGCGTTCTTTTGGTGGTTAAAGCCTTGGGTCTCTGGCAATGAGTAACTATTTTGTCTGCCGTGCATTTAGTGCCCTCCTTTCCCTGCGCGGTTATAAACACACCCTCCGAGGCAGAATTCCATCCGAGATTTATGGCTTAAAGAAAGCTGAAGGTTTTTATTCCTTCTGCTGAGAAGCTTCAAGTGTGCCCATGCATGATAGGAATTCCAGATCATGGTGCATCCAAAACTCGGGGTTCCCATCCCATGCCCCTGCCCAGGCCAAGTGGAAATCATGCTTCCAAGTTGCAGTCACGCTGTTTTCGTTTCTGCTGCAGAATATGGCTGAATTCCCCATTGGATTTCTCCCTCTCTCTCTCTTTGATGCAAACAAATTGAAAACTATTCCCTATATATTAGATAACCCATGCAGATCCAAGGAGGGAGTGATGATAGAAGCATATTATACATACCGTGTCACTGTATGGATAACAAGCAACTACTGTATATATTGTGAGTAAACTTTTAATGCACATTGTATCCATGGCTGGTTTGCCATAGCAGCTAGGAAACTAGTTTTGCACCCAAGCAAAACAAATAAAAGCTGGAAAGAAGCAAAATCTGTGATTTGCTGAGATCGGTGAAAGTTTTCACCGATTTTAATTATACTGTTAACCATTAATCTTGAGTTCAGCCACAACCCATGTCATGAACATTTTTACTATATCCTATAGTGCTTGAAAGTGTTGCAGTTAGTAAGATCGTTGTTGCAGATGCTGTATTTCTATCTCACCTTTTCCTTTCCTTTTTCAGGGGACCCAAGAGAGCTTCCAGAATCCCCTTCCTCTCCATATCTTCACAACAACACGACGAGCTAGCTTAGGCTGAGAGTCAGTGACGGGCCCAAAATCACCCAGCGAGCGTCATGGCCCAGCAGGGACTAGAATCCGGATCTCCCAAGACCCAGTCCAACACTCTCATCACAGCACCACCTTGGGTGCCTTATGGCACAAGAGGGTGTAAATCTCTTTGACAATATGCAGTCGACCCATAAAAGAAATGATGCACAGGTCTATTTATTTAGAGTTTTTATATGCCGTCCCATCGCTTAACGCCTCCTGTGCCCTTCCCCCACGCCATGTACGGTTTTAAAGTAAAAGCCAGTGCCTTGAATTATGGTCCGAAACACACTGGGAGAGCATCACGTTCTTTCGATGCAGCTGTGATGCGTAACGCAGCTCTGTTCGCGAACCGACAGCTCTGGTCCAGGCTTCGGGACCAGCCAACGTTCCCGCACTGTTTTGGGGTATCTCCATGCATCGTCACAATCTGGCACTAGATGGCATGAACGCATGGGCTGGTGGCTGACAGACAGGGGGTACAGAACATTCACAGCCCGGGGCTGAATTCCATCGCAGCAAAACATTTGGGGTCTGCATTCCACCGCTGGGCAGGACAAACTATTCAGGGCATCAGCCTCGCTTGACGGTTTGTTCCTGGGGATGAAGCCTTAGGGGAAGCACCCAGGAAGGAAAAGCATTGCAGGAAAGCCAGGAAACCAGCAGAGGATTGATAGTCAAGGAAAAGGGCCAGGGCTGGGGCAACGGGAAGGAGGCATGCCTATCTGGGGAGGCCCAGAGGGTTAGAAGATCTCCATGTTTGTTCTTGGATGGCTTAGCCAAGCCCTTCCTTGGTTAACCAAAATATCCCTGCTCCAAGAGAAAACCTTACATGGTGGTGGTGAGGAGGGGTGAAAGTTGTTGTGTGAGTGTGTAAAGGGTACCAAACAACTTCTCTCCCAGAGTAATAGTTCCCCCTCTTGGTGCCCCATCTATTGTGGGCCTGAACCCCCCCAGCAGGGAGCTAGCAAGGAGCAAAAGGAGAACAGCCAGGCAAAGCTAAGGGTTCTGGTTGGAAATATATATTTGAGTTAATCTGCAAAGATCCTTCCTCAGAGACCAGAGCAGGTTGCAGATATATAGAGAGATAAATGGCTCCAGCGCAAATGCAGGGCTGCTTGCTCAGATCTGTATGAAGTAGGATTCAGCTCACATGTCTTGGGTCCCTCGGGGCGAATGGGGTGGAGCGTGGTGATACGAAGATCAAACCCGGAGAAGCCCTGCCCGGAGGCCTACAATCTACATGACTGATACACACCGTGACTGGGGGAGTAAGGAATTGACAGTTGCTAGGATTTGCAAATAAATAAAGGTGAGCAACAAAAGATAAAACCTGGAGGTAAATAAAATTCAAGAACATGGGCTGTAGGCTAGGAACTAAGAGAAATATTTTTCTGTTCATTTTCAGGCAAGACTTACCCAGTTGCATCTTCTGGACTGTGCACAGAGACAGGTGGAATCTGTTGCCAAAGTCCATCCCCTTCCAAGCTTGCAGTGTGATCAATTATTTTTAAAAATAATTTTCAAAAAGTTTGCCGGCTTGCATGCATTTGAAAAATGTAAAGGAAACCAATGTGGCCTCTTGAAAAAAATGTGCATGAAAAAATGTGCATTTACTTAATGAGAGAAAATCTGTACATTTCAAAGATGTGCACAGCAGAATGGGGAAAATATGCATGGAAATATGCATAGATTTTTAATGTGAAAAGACCCCTCTCCCCGCACACAGGACAAGCCCACCCCCCTCACCATCTGGTCTGAGATTGGAATGGAATTTGGCAGACTTTGGCTGCTAGTGACTGACTTGCAGTACACTGGACGTGAAAAGCAGAATACAGGGAGGACAGAGTGTTGATCCAGATCCTTCCAGCTCTAATCCTGGCGCCCCCAGAGTAGGGAAATGGAGGGATCCAGACTGGGCTGGGGACCTGGTGGATCTCCTGAGCTTGGCTGCCCAGGCTCCGGTCTGCTTTGTCTGGCCCTGAGTTCCAGTTACCGGAGAGCCACCAGGGCAGCCTTTGCTTCTGATGCTGCGCGGCACATGGAAGAATTTGCGGGTTGCACAAACTTTGTTCTGAGAGTGTGGGGGACTCTTCCCGCTCAGCTCCACTCACTCTGGAAGACCTGGCTGAGCAAGTGGCGAAGTCTGCCAAAGCCAGAGGATGGATTCCAGCAGTGTTTGCTGGATCCTACCCAGAGAAGTGTCTAAAGTGAGCAACAGTGGAGGGGAGGAATGATCTGGAGTAGTGCAAGCAAAGGGGAGTCACCCTCAGAGGAGAGGAGGGGCTCAAGGAGCACCTCTTTTCCAAGGGCCCCCAAACATGGCACTGGGACTCCAGAAGAGCTTTTCTGCTCTTTGACTCTTCTTTCCCCACCCATTCAGCCCTGTAGAGGAGCTCTCTCTCTCTCTCTCTCTCTCTCTCTCTCTCTCTCTGTATTAGATGATAGGTATATTAGATGATAGATAGATATTAGATTTCTATCCTTCCTTTGTAAAAGAACTCAAGGCAGCTTCCATCAGTCTCCTCCTGCTGCTCTGACTCTTATCCCCACAACAACAGCCCTGGGAGGTAGGCCGGGCTGAGAGGCTGTGACTGGCCCAAAGTCACCCAGTTGGCTCCATGGCTGAGTGGGGACTTGAACCCAGATCGCCCGAGTCCCAGTCTCACTCTCTTAACCACGACACCACCCTGGCTTCTCGCGCCCTTGAATGAAACAGGAAGAGACAGCAGTCGGGAACAGCCGACCAATGCTAGGCTTGGGGCTTGGGGGACCCTGTGATGTGGCACCGTCCAGCTTGGGGTCACCCCCACCCTTGGAGGTGGTGGCACGTGCTGCCTGCCCTCTGCCTGCGGATAATCTGTGCAAATCAGAATTGCGAGCACAGTTAGGAGTGGTGAGCCCTTCACCTGCCATGGGGCCTTGGCAGATGCCCAACCTTGCCAGCCTGGGGGCCCACTCCCAGGAGGATCACATCACATCCCCTCCCCTCACAGCCACTGCAGAACCCGGGGCCAAACTGCAGAAAAATGGGCCGTTCTCAGCCAAAACGCGAGCCAAGCCCACCAGGCTAAATCCACATCCCTTGACTTAAGATGCTGCTGGAACGAGCAGCTTCTTGTCGGGATCCCTTCCTTCCTGTCCCTGCAACTGACCTTTTGCTGAAACCATGACACAGGGATCCAGTTCCCCTAGTGACCTTTCCTCTCAGCTGCTTCCTGGGCAGGGATGCTCCTGGCCACCAACTTGAACTGCCTGCCAGCCTCGCAGTCCTGCAGGGCCCAGGCTGGCCATCGGCCCTTTGCTGAACTTGGAACCTAGAGGGAGGCATCGGCTCAGGCTTGCCTGCTTAAAAATGTCAACATTTTGGAGTGTGTGTACGTGTGTGTGTGCAAAGGAACTGCCGCACACAAATAGCACCAGATTGTCCTTCTTGGGTATCAAGCATCATCATCATTGGAAATAGAAAAGCTTTGCACTGGGCTGGATCAAGTTGCAATTAACTCTTACGAGGCGGAGAGGAAACGGCGACCTCGTGAAACAGCATCCTGCCAAAGCTGCGAGCCCACGACCGCGCGCATGCGCTTGCTGCCCCACGTGGATGCTAGTTTTGCATAAGCATGTGCCGGCACATTGTATCCATTAGTTTTCCATCAGGAATTGCCCTGTTTGCTTCTTCCTGGCGGAACATACACTCAGATGCAATTGGTGATTCCAGAACATTGGATTCCAAGCTTGCAGGCGAATTCGCAGAACACACTGCTGCAGAAACGTGCTCAGCAGAATGTTTGCATTTCAAAGAACGTGCATAAAAATGCATGCTTTGGGGAAATGCTCCCATCTAGGTTTTGGTGAGCTCAGCTGAGGAATATCTCTGGAAAAATATGCCTGAGAATTTGCAAGGGAGGTCAGGCAAAAAGGACCAAGAGAAGCTCGCCATCGGAGCTCGTGTCAAGCCAGCGTGAGCTGCTAGGTGGAATTTGGAGAAATTCGGCTAACTTGACTTGTGCTGATCGGCACAGACTGAAGTCATGAGCCCAGTCTTCCCCAGCTGGTGCCCTCCCGGTATGTCGGACACAAGCCCAGTGTTGCCAGCCAATGTGGTCACTGATACTGTGCAACTTTACTCACTGGAGAGTCGCCTTGACTTTAAGGACACCTGCTTCCAGCTGATGTGTCCAGGATTGTATCTTTACTGGTACAGTGTTTCCCCAGAAAGAAAAAGAATTCCTCCTAAGTTGCATGGCCTAACTCCCCAGGATGGGAAGCCAAGGTTGCAGCGGTGCTCTTTTGTTTGCTTCTGGTGGGCTTGCTGTAAACTTACATGACTGCCCGTTTGCACAGCCAGGAGTCAAGGAGAAGCATTTCACTCATTTGGAACAGGGAGAAGAAGTGTCGCTGAGGCAAAAGAACCAAGCAATAGTGGATGGATGAGGGTTGGTGGAAGCCACCTGGAGGGGGAGCTTAGGCAGCTCGCTGTTGCCCGGGGAGCTGTGGTTTGACACCCCTGCTGCAGAACTAGGAACCTTCAGTTTTGTTGTGAAGTTATCACAGCGTGGAGTGGCTTTCTGGGACGGAGACACTCTCAAGCCCTGGGATGCTGTTTTCTTTGCTCAAGCAAGGTCTTCTGGACAGTATCAATGATTTCAAAGGTTTCCTTCCTTGTGATTCCTGAGCTGCGTACGCTGCCTGGCTTTGGTGAGTTCTGGAGTGTTCTTCTCTCCAGCTTCCATCCTCTGGTGGCAAATCAGCTTAACCCTCTGCTTCTGACCTCTGCTTTATCTCTCAGCTTGGAGTCCTGCTGGATCCACAGTGCTGGATTCCTGGTTTGCTCCTCACTCATGGCTCCATGCCTCCTGGTTGCTGGTACCCGACTCATCCCAACCGGCTACTTATATGAGCACAAACTGAGCAACTTATGTTCTTGCACATCCCATCATGGCCTTCTACCTGTAGAATGAAGCCAATACTCCAAAGCACCCCCGAACGCTGGCATCTTTATGGCAGCTTTCCCCACACATTTATTTGGGGGAGCAGATTCCCCAGTGTGATGAAGTAACCCAGAAAAGCGTGGCAGCCCTTGACCTTGAGCAGAGTCTCCCATGTTCCTCTGGGGTGAAGGAGAAAGCAGATTCTGTGTGAACAGGCCTGCTGACATCAGAACTGCACAATCCAGGCTTCCCTACCCTGGTGCCCTGCCAACATTTGGGGTGCAGGAATTGCCACTGCCCTCCGGCGTGGCCAGCGATCAGGAAAGCTGAGTCTGCAGGACTCAGGAAAGGCTGCTTTAGCATGCATTTTGCTTGCCTGTGTCATAATTCCTTTGCATGCAGAAGAAGTACAAATGAATGCATGTATGTTGCTGATTGTGTCAGTTTTTATTTCTGGGTTCTGTTTCATTCCTCAGCAACCTTTAAACTCAGTGACAGAAGTTCTATTGATGGATCTCCTAAATAGCTCCTTCCTTCCTCCATTCCTTCCTTCCTGTAATTAGAGTTATATCTGCTGCAGCAAGTTTTGCTCTTCGGGACATCTTTTTAAGAGCCATCCATCACTGGAGAATCCTGACACTAAAGGTGTATTCAGGGTGGCAATTTTTCAGGCATTCGCCCCCCTCCCCACCTCTGTAGTTTTTAAAAAGATTGCACATGGAGCCATTGCGGTCATGCGACATGCCAGAATCTGCAGGCTGGGTTGGTCCAAGATATTTTGCTGCCAGCAGCTCTCCCTGAAGAGCACCTGGAAGTGTTGGCTGCTGCTGAGTGTGGCTTGATTGCCATCTGATGCACGGTGGGACCATCACAGCATCCTCAGACCTGCTCGGGCTGATGGTGGTTTTCCAAGGCTGGGTTAAAGGTTAGGGTTATCTTTGGACCTGCTCTGCTCTTGTGAAGCTCTGCATTTAGCAATGGAGCCTCTGCAGGGGAACCGTCAAATGGATCGTGCCCAATGTCCATGAACTTGGGTGCAGTTCTGTGAATTCAGTGGTGGGCAACTTGGGACGGGAAGGAGGGGAGTTTGGCTCCTGGACCCACCCCGCAGGCCACCTTCTGTGTGGTGCTATGAAAAAAAAATCTGGCAGCAGTTTTGGTTGGCCCACTGCTCCACAGTGCTCAAAGGTTAAATGCATCTTTGCCCCACTTTTTATGCTCCCAATGATGGCTTCAGAGTCCTCCAAGGAACCCATTAACTTCAGAACAAGCTGGAGTTGACTTTTTCATACTCCAAAAAGATATCATTTTGAGTGGGTGGAAACATTTCTTGTTTTGCCATTGCTGGATTTCCATGCAGCCTAGACCAAGAAGCTTTGGGCCTTCCCTGATTTTAGGTATTTAGCTACCTGGAACAAATGTGAATGCAGGTTATCTGCCAGCCACCCCCTGCTTCTTCATGGTATTGATTTCCAGCCAGCTGCAACCAAACAGCAAAGCAAATATGCCCACGATATGATGGATGGTCTCTCGCATGTGTGGGCATCTGCGCATTTATGTGTGACCAGATCTGCAGTCTCCAAACTTCTAGCTTGAAGGGGAAAACAGGTTCAGGGGAAACTCAGCGGTGGCATTTTTCAGAGTCAATGTGTGACATTCTTTTACCATCCTCAGCTAATTACTACTGCTACTAATTTTTAAAAAATATAGGTCAGCTGCAGTATGCCTGAAGTTGAGGGTGCCAATGTGGGAGCTAAAAGTGGAACTTAGTAATGTCAATGGTCTTCTGCTGAGACACCCCCAATTTCAGCCATTTTAGTACATGTAGCCTCCAACTAGCTTTCTCCACCTGCACTCAGCTGTTGAATGTGTGTTTGCTGCTGTTCTATTTCCACTGGGGAACCCAAGGTGTGTCCATGTGGTTCCTACGTGACTCCCCTCCAAGTTCTGGCCAGGTCCAGACCTGCTTAGCTTCAGCGTGGTGCATGTCTTATGTTCCTTCAGACCATACTCTGGGTTGTCATGTTGTCCGAACCCAGCTTGTGTAGAGCATGGTCAGGCAACCTGGGGCCAAGTATCAGGGGCCTACTTTAAGGAGGGCAGTCCTTTACTTGAAGGGGGCCTCTATTGGGATGCTTGTCTAGTTCAAGTCCAGGTTAAAAATAAAGACCCTGAAGAAGGGCCATTGACGTTGTCCACCCAGGTCGATCACCTGGACCTGGACAGGCCACCTTGTGACAGTTCCTTCCACTCTTCTTCGGGTCCTCTTCTTTATGACGCACAAATAAGCATCCTACCTGTGCCTCTTCAGATATGTTGGCCTACAGCTCCCATCAGCTGTAGCTCTCACAGCCAATGGGATGGACGATGGGAGTTGTAGACCAAACCATTTGGACAGCCCAGAATTGCTCTGATCCATTGCAGACAGTGCGAAGGGAGTCTTAGCTGAAGAGACGTTCCGTCCAGTTAGGTTTCAGGCCAGGTGGACTAGGTCCTGGTTTGTTCATGTAAAAGGTTATAGCCATCTTTCAGCCAAGAGTGCTAGTTCTTACTTTTAAAAACTCCCAGCTCTTTAAATGGTCGATGTCTCAAAAAGCTCACAGCATCTGCCTGCACGTTGCAGAAGAGCAGGGCCTGCTGAGCCCCAGTTTTGTCAGGTATCTTCTGTTCCCCAGCAGGGAAGTCTGACATTTGTGTTTCTTGCCTGGCAGGATAAGAGTACAGGACAGAAATAGGCCTTGTTTACAGCCCTGCTTTTGCAAGATACCTTTCTGCAGGAGGTGCACCACTGGCCCTGACACCAAAAGGAACAAGGTGTCAACTGCTCATGTCATTCTATAATGTTCTGTATCCGTTTGGCTTGCCTGCCATTAGAAAACTTCATATATATGTGGGGAGGAATGTGTCAGGATGGTCTCCTTTTCTCCCTTGAGTGAGTTGCAATGAATGTAAGAGTTGTACTGGATCAGTCCAAAGGTCGCCTGCTTTCCGTGTTCGTAATGGCCAACCAGACACTGTGGAAAACCCACAGTTGGGACATGGATGCAGTCACAGTATCCCAAGAAGTGAGTCTTTGGGGCATCCTGGTTCTGGGAGGCAAACTACCCATAAGGACCTTCAACAGGCAGAAGTTCAATAGATGCATCACTGACTCGGTCAAACCAAGAGGAAAGCTATCTTGACCAGGAAAACTCCAATGGCTATGCTTATTTATTTGATTTGCTCTATAGTGTCTCTAGAAAATCTCTAGACTGTTTACAACAATAAAAATACCAGAACAATTAACAGTATACGAAAAGGTCAGGGCAACATTTATGAGGTTGCTAGAAGAATGGAAAAGTTTGGGTGCAGAATAATATGATGAACAATAGAAGACTTGGTGGGAGAGATCATGAAAATAATAGACAATGATCCAACACTGCAAGGCTACAAAACTCCATTTCCATTATCTATATACGTATTTCGAAGACAGAAAAGAGTGTGGAGTATAACTGAACCTTATTCCTAAGTCTAGTACAGAGGCTGATGATTAGATGGTTGGCCTTCAGCTATGCCTCTTCACAGGCACATTTTAGGATGAGACAGAGTTCTTCAGAATATATCCAGAATGCAGTCCACAATTGCCAGGGTGAGCACTCTTAGCAATGGGGTAAGAAAGATTACTTCCAGATTTCTGCAGCAGAAATGTCCAAGCAGCAGGTATATCCCTGAAGAATTAATCTGTTTACAATGAAATAGATTGCTATTCTTTCAATCTGTTCTAGGAAGGATGCCTTTTCATGATGCTTCTGGTTTTCCCATTGGGGTATCTGGTTGGACGCCATGGGAACGGGATACTGGCCTAAGTAGTCTTATGTGCTTCTTTCATGATAGCAATTTCCCACATCTATTGTAGCTCTGGAGTGACTGGGGAACATCAGTAATTGGCATTGAGGCCAGGAAGAAAGACAGTTCTCTTAAAGGAAGACACCTCAAAATCAGAGGGGATTACTCCTGAGTAAACATGCATAGGATGGTGGCAAAGTCACCGTCACTATGAACTCTCCCTATAAGCCTAAAATAAGGACCAAAAAGGGGGCAGAAAACTGGAACAGTTGTTCTGTTGGAGAGGAATAATCAGTGAAAATCTGGAAAACCTGAATTGAAGGGTTTAAAAAAAAGGGGGGGGGATTTTTGTGCACAAAGTAGAAAACCTACAATATATATTTTTGACCCATTGAGTGAGAGGCTGGAAAATAACTGAGTGGAGCTGCCCCAGCCTTGAAGCATTTCCCCTTTCTTTCTCATGTTGAAGGATCAGATTTATTTGAGAACTTGCCTCTTCTCGTCTGCCCACCCGGTTTCCCTCCTCCTCCATGTTGATATCCATACCATTATCAAAACTTTCATTGTCTCTTCCTGTCAGTCAAACCTCGTGGCCTCTATTGCTTTCATTTACACATTCTCACTTCTGCTGCCTTAGCTTTCTCTTTGTCAGAGCTTTCAGGTGAAAACATTTCTCCTGCTTGACAGGGTGGGAGGTGGAAATTGCTATGTGAGGAGAAAACTGCAGGTTACCAAAATAATATGCCAGTTGGTGTCAAGCACTGAGACTTAACACAGCTCACTAAGTGGTTGGAAGCATTTGAAGGGTTTTAAACTCTACCGAATCAAATGGTAGCTTGTCAATAGACTCTAAGGGTCTCTTGTATCTGGGTATTTTAAGACTTCTGCAGTTCTCTCTCTAACTGCGATTATGGATGTCTTCCTATAGGTTCCCCCTGACTGTTTTTTAAGGTGCAATCCTATGCATTAGAAAAAAGTCCCACAACTTCCTGCATTCCCCAGCTAGCTTGAGGAATGTTGGAATTGTGGGACTTTAGATTCATAGGCATAGGATCGTGTCTCTGTCGGCTTGCTCTTGACTTTTTCCCTTTGAACACATCCCTAGCCTTAAGCCAAAACTGTATTCTGCTTGTGGAAAGGCCTTGCCTTCAGGTCTTCCTTCCGACTGAGATCAAATGTGCCGGATTAATGACAGTCCCTGATGAAGCAACAGTGTCAGAAAAGCGGCTTCTGGATGAAATGGGTGAAGTCTATAACGGAACACCAGTGGCCAGAGAGCAATGGGAGAACGGGGTTGCTTGGGGAATTTCCAAGAGGCATTTGATCTGTCACTGCAGAGAAAAAGGATGGTGGAATAGATGGACCACTGGTCTGACCGAGAAGGGCTCTTGGTCATCATTCATTTCAGAAAAGTCTATCCCACTTGCTCTGCAAGCAGCCATAGGTAGCACTTAGCTCCTCCACCACCCTGTGAGACAGTTTAGATCAAGAGGCAGAGCTCTGACTGGCCAATATATTTGATGAGCTTCATGGTTGGATGAGGATTGGAAACCAGGTCCCCTCACTACAGTTTGACACCATGGATGGTGAATGTCCTTCAGCCCCAGAGTCAATGCCAGTCAGTTTCAATTGGTGGCTGGGCCAAAGGCCAAGAGAGCAAGGCCAGATGATCCAAGCAGCCAACATATCTGGACCCAATGCCCTTATTATTGGACAAAAGGCACTGTGAGCATTACTGAACCCACCCCGGTCCAAAGCCATGCAGCCTGGACTGAAAACTTCAGCCACCAGGCCCTGTTTCAGCACTGGGCCAGCACAGCCCCTCCAGAGCACATGGTCCTACACTCCAGTGGGCCAATAAAGGTCCCACAGCCAGCACAAACGCTTTGAAAGAAGGAGGAGTGCAGTCAGCGTTGTCCTGCCCACCTTGCAAGAAAGGGGTAGAATCTGGCTGTCAAGACCTGTCTGATCTCAGTCCTCATTGGAGGACGTGGCTCATCAGGAGCTGTCCTTGGTCCTCCTCCTGAGGACCAGGACAGGTCGGATCCATCCCTTGGGCACTGGCTCTACAGCTCTTCTCCTTTCAGGCTATATGTGCTGATGCTGGAGGCACCAAGGCAACCTTTGCTTTCAGATTTTCCTCCCACTGCCACACGGCATCCAGGTCTAAACCTTTACTGAATAAGAAGCAGTCCAGTTGTTGACAGAAAACTTGGATGGATGATAGTAAGATCATCCATCTCTGTAAACCACCCAGAGAGCTTGGGTGAAAAAATCAAGGGATGCCAAACCATAAAAAGAATGAAACTTTGTGCCATTGGCCATTGTCGGCTCCAGGTTTTTGGGGGCCCTCGGCCAAGTCTACCTGCTCAGTGGGTCTACCTGCTCATCATCATGGTCACCACACGCTCATGTTCCCCATCCTCTTGTTCAATGTCACTCCTCCTGGATAGCTTGAGGGGCAGAGACCAAGTGAGAGAGCAGGTCATGGCATCTGGGCCTTACCTGGGCCAGTGTGAGATGAAGGTGAACCAGCAGGTGACAACAGTGGAGAGTTTGGAGCAATCTTCTCAGTGGACTCCTGATGGGATGTGACCTCTGGGGCATGTCCAACCATGCCTACCCTTGATAGTCCTTGGGCAAGACAGCCTCCATGGGCCCATCTCTCTGCAAATCTACCTTCTTGACACCATTATTCCCGTTTGGGAAATGCTTCTTCTTTCTTTCTTATTGTTGCTGCCCCTTGCTTTCTGGCCAGGCAATCCTATCTCATATCACTAGACTTCTGCAAAAGAGTTGGATAATGTAATATTGGGATGGAGGGGGAAGAATTGGTTTACCTTCAAAAGGAAGGCAAGAAACTGCAGAACCACACAATCCCAAGCTGAGGCAAGACTCCGAGGGGGAAAGACGAGAAGTGAATTCCCACTCCAGGTGTTCTGGATCAACAAGGTGACTTTGTTGCTGTATTTTCCCTGAGAGATCTCCCAAGTGCCCCTAACTTGACAGCAGCCAAGTCTGACAGCCAGTCAATTCCACGCTCATTGCACTCACTTTCAAGTTCCTTTGTAGCAATTAAAAAAAAATCTATAGCGTGCATTTTACTCTCTGAGATCATTTAATCTTTATGGCGAGAGGCTACCTTGCTTATTTTATGATATTCTTTTTAATATAGGCATGTCGGCTATTGATTGCCATTTTGCTGGACAAGGTGACACTGCAGAAAGTCGATTTTCAAGTGGGCGAGCTGGATGGAGAGTTCTGTTCTTTTGCAGGTTGGACAAATATTTGTTCATTGCATTTTGGGAGTCTTTCATTCCCCCATAACCTGAGAAGAAATAACGGTGATGCCATTCTTCCGTCATGCTAAATGGACTGTCTTCTCTTTTGGGGACACACACACATACTCGTGGAAAAAAATAGAGGAAATGCCCAGAGTGCACCCCGATCCAGTTTATAAGAGTAATCAGAATGGAATCGCCATATGCAGTATTGGCAATATAAGACAACATGCCCTATTCATGGGTATTTGTCCAGGTGAGAGAGAGGGAAGCTAACTTAGGCTCCACCACCAGACTCGGCCATGCCCCTGCCAGGCTGGACCCGCCCACTGGCATGCAGCCCCTGACTGCCCACTTGCTGCCACATGCAGCACTCCAGGGCCAAAAGGTTGCCCACTCCTGCTGGAAGAATGATCTTGCACGTGGGAAGGCAACTTTCATTCTGGCATCCCATGCTCGAGGCTGCCCTGCCTCTGAGGACCAGAGTCTGCAAGGGGGCAGCCACTCATGGTCAGCTATTGGGTGTAGGCCACACCTAAGCCTCCCCTTCCCCTTCCCCTCTTCGATATTTCAGCCCACTCAATTGGCCCAACTTGGCCACCCCTTTCTTCCTTCAATGCCCCTTCCCACTCAGCCCCTGAGAACTTCCCCAAAACTGGATTCAGTCCTTGGGCTGCAGTGCATTCTGCACTCATTGAGGCCCAGCCTAGGGGGTCGCTTTGGGTATCAAGATGGATGGCGGCCAGCATTGGCCCTGACCTTCTCGGAGGAAGAGCAGGCCAAAAGCTGGTGTACATCACACATACATGTAAGAGGGCAACGGATCTTTTCCCCTGTTTTTTAAGGAGTGCCATCCTTCGCTTGCGGGCATCCTCGATGAGGAGAGCAATCTTGTCCATGTCTGTAAGCACTGATCTTGGAACTCTCTGGGCAGGAACTTTGATTGCTGCTTTCCCATTGCTTTCTTTCCCTTTTGGGCCCTGCTCACCCAAGCAGATGCAAATTTAACTGCCTTTGATTGCACTCCCTTTAGGAAACATCCATAAGTGCCAGGCCCACGTCTGCTTGGGGCCACGTTCTCTTCACCTGTGTGGGCCTGCTTCTTGGGAACTGTCTAATCGGAACTGGATGTGCCTGGAGACATATTAAGGCTATTGAAAATGCTTGGCATTCTCCCATCCCTTTCTTACAAAGAGCAAAGGGCTGATCTGATGTTTGCCTTGCCTGGCATGCATCCTCCGTGAAGTGCCCTCTCTAGGTTGATCTTTGAGTAATACACACGAAGAGTTTCTCTTCGGTTGCATGGGCCCTGTGACCCTCCCGCTAGTTCAGCATTGCTGTGGCACGGATAGGATACCCCCAGGGCTATAAAAGGTTGGTCGTATGGGCTGTTTTTACAGAGGATGATCCTCTGTTTGAAAGGCTGCCAGGTGACTGTGCCAACTCGGAAGGGTTGCCCTGCCAGTTCCAGTTTGAAGATAAAGCAAGGGGCAGAAGAAGGGGAGCTCAAGGGCCTTCGTGGTACAGATCCCCAGCTGGCACTTAGAGAGTAGACTTTGCGGGCAGGCACACTGTTCACCCCCCAGTCCTCTGTTTCATGGTGAAATGCAATGCATTCCTATTTCAATCCCATCGATAATTTCTACATATGCATATGGATAAGCCTATGTACAGTTCATGCACACCTCTGCCCTCTTTTGGGAGTGCTTTGCAAGTGGCCATACCAAAAGAGGCAGATGCTCCAGGGAAAGACCTGGGCAAGAGTCAGGTTTTGGCCACCTGAGCCAGTATTTGCTCTGCTTGGATTGGAAAGAAAGCTCACATTCCAGTAAGAGGATCCAGGCTGTGCTGGGACGTCTCCATTCGGTTTCTGGGCACAGAAATTGGAGTGTGGGAGACTTTTGCTAAGTTTTCCATGGGAAGGAGAAATCCCGCAACAATTCCTCAGAGGTGGGACTGACTATGAGCAGAAACGAAGCCTCTCCCTTTTCTCCTACTCTTCTTTTCCAGTTGTCACCACTGCAACTAGACATGGTGGTGTTGGCAACCTGGCCAACATTTCATATCTTCCACTGTGCTGCGGACCAGGTGTCTTTCCAGGGCATTGTAGGGTGTGGGTGGGTGGGGAATGGCCGGACTCACCACAACATGGCGGAAGGCCTTTGGAGAAAGCACTAAGGGGGCATGGAAAAAGAAAAGAAGAAATCCCAGGTTAAAAAGGAAAAGGACTTCTGAGAAATTTTGGCTCAGCTCTACCCTACTCTCTGGCCATTTCTCAACACAAATGTGATTGGCACACAAGCTGTCTTCCACACGCCTGATCTGGAGAGGTCAGAGCTTTTGAACAACCAGGACTCATTAGCTATGCCTGGACTGGTAAAGAAAAGCAGCAATCCGGATAATGAGATAATGACATGCAGTCATTAAAGGCAACCAATCCGAATGGGCACAAGCATCCTCTGTGCTGTGTAGGCAGGAGATCTGGACAAGTTGAGACCTTAGACAAGGGAGAATGTGCTTGGGCACTTGCCCAGCACCCATGTCCCGGCAGCGGCCTACTCACAAAGGCCCTGATTTATTCATGGACAATCTTTCCATGCTCCTCTGCCTCCGAACGGCTTCCCACAGCTTCCTTGGCTTTCACGCCAGTCCAGATAATGGTGGGAACGTGGAACCATGGACGCTACAGCCTCCATGCTCACGGCCTTTCTGCAGGCAAGCAGCTGCAGCAATGGAAAGGAGGAGAAGGAGGAAGAGCAGCTGGTGAACATGGAGGGGAGATTATAGACTCTTCAGAAGAAGGGCCATGTTGAGGACGTCTCGCCCAAGGGTCCTCCAAAACCTGGAACCAGCACTGCCTTTGACAATCATCCATCACCTACTGCTGGGATCGGATCTGAGAGGGCTCGGGTAGCCAAGTTCTCCCAGGGGGGTAGGAAGTGCTTGTGTCGGCCTGCTGGATTGACAGAAGTTGCTACATGTCAGGGTTTAAGATGGCAAAAGGAGCCCTGGGGCCATCTTGGCATTTTTCCTGGAACACCAGCTGCTCGGATTTAACAGCAGCCAAATTTAACAGCAGCCAGATTTTCTGCAGCTTCCCCAGTGTGGTAGAAGAGGGATACCTGTTTTGGATGTGTGCATTGAAGAAATAACTTTGCCTACAGGTGGCTGAACGGTTTTGTTCTTTCTTGAGATCAGCAAAACTGATACGGCATCCATTTTCCGTTCCTAATTGGGGAGTGCAAAGGTAGGAAGTTGGTTCTAGAACCCAGCCTGAATTAAACCACAAATTGTTTCAGGTACTAATAAAACCCGCAGAGTCATGTTATTTCCACCCCCTCCCTAACTTCCTTGAGCTCAAAAGTAATGAATCCCACAGCAGGATTAGCAATTAGTGAAAGAGATTCTGGAAGTGGGGGAAGGGAGTGGGGAAAGGCGCATGAATCAGTTAAGAACAGCTACATCCTCTAATGTTTCATGAGCTTTATCCATCAAAGAACATTTATTTTATTATGTTTTTGCAGGCTGGGACCGTCTTCCTTAACAAATGGAAATGCATGTCATAGAATCATGGAATAGTAGAGCTGGAAGGGGCCGTTGGCTCCAAGCCCCTGTTGTTGCAGGACATCCATTTACATCACAAACAGTGGCAGGAATCAGGTACCGGCCAAGGAAGAGAATAATGTTTGGAGAATTCTGCAGATCTTGAGTGTCACTCATCCATCATCCCCAGAGAGCGATGATGAGAAAGCGGAAGTGGCACGATTGTCACTGGTGGCAATGGCGGTGAGAAGGCCACTTCATTGCAGGACAGGATCCATTAAGGGTGCCTTAAAAACATAGAATGATAGAAACAGAGCGAACCAGAAGGGGTCTCCCGGGCCATCTAGTCTGACCCCCAGCTCCAGTCGGCTCCGTGCATGACATGCCCACCATGTGCACGTCCAGCCTATCCTTGATCACCTGCATGGAGGGGTCTTGCCTGAAGGCCTTCAAACACTTGGGGTGGGCACTGTATGGGGGACTCGGCTTGTTTTCTCCATCACGGGCAACTCGTGTGGTGTGTGTGCACTTGTGTGTAGAAAGGCAGATGGATATGTGTTAGAAATAAATGCTGCAAGCTGCCCACAACATGGTAGTCACTGGACATCTGGAAAAGATGGCATCGCTCCCAGTGCAATACCAAATCACTGGTCCCATGACCCTTTACTGGGGCTAAGCAGGTGCCACTGGACAGTGCCGTACTTGGATACACATGGGGATGCGTCACTCATACACCCAACGGCCCTGGGATATGCTTGGCTCAGGTCATGATGCTCAAGTGTTCCCCTACCCTGCTCATTCGGATAATTTTATCTGCTGAGAGATGGATGTTCATCTGGAACTCTGAGGATCTGAAGTACCACCAAGGCATGGTTCTGGAGAGATGTGTCATGACTTTTTTTAAAGTTGCTGAATGGCCAGGTAGTGAGATAGGATCAGTGTTTGCCGTCACCCAAGACAATTTGCCTGTATCTGCACTGCCCATCTCAAGGTAGTTTTCCAGCCTTTGCCTGAATACTTCAGGGGGTCCTGAGTGATACAAGAAAAATAATTAAAAAGACACAAGAAACTGCTAAAAATAAATGCAGGGTCTAATTTCTCTGATTCAGCAGCTGGGACATCTTTCAGTACAGCAAGGTTTTCCAGCCTAATCACATTCCAGGCACCAGATCGACAGATCTGTCTTCATTCCATCCAGCGATGGAGATGATATGTTTTTGACTTTGCACAGGTGGGAGAAAAGAGTGCAGAAAGTGTGTGTTTGTGTTTGACAAGGGGTGTTTTGATGGTGTGGTGGGAGAGGTTGTCTTTCTCGCTTGCTTGTGCTCTGCCTGCTTACATGTCCCTCGCTTCCCCGACCTCAGCATACTTTCCTGTTGACGGCATTTGATTGGAACAAAATTAATTTCCGTGGCCTGAAAAGTGCTGAAAGAGGCTCTCTCAGTAGTGAGGGTTTCGAGACTTGAGATGTTCTCCTGTGCAGGGGCCCTCTAGAAGGAAGGGCAGGGTGTGTGCTAAGCACAGCGAGGTGAGCTGGGGAAGGTGGGGTGGTAAGGAGGCCTTGTTGGCACCCAAGAGGCTGAAATGTGGCAGGTGCGGGGAGGAAAAGAGCAAGGGGCCAGCCCATCTCTGGAAGAAATGGCATGCCGTGCAGAGTCTAATATCGTGGCTGAAGACCTTGGACAGAAATAGAAAGGCTAAGGTGGCCAGTTATGCATCTGCTATGATTGGTGGTTGGAAGAAAGAGGGCATGGATTTGAACCATGGATTTGAACCATGGACTGAGACTCAAGACACCAATTCAAATAGAAGCACAGTGGAACCTTCCAAATCTCCTCTCCTCTCCTCTCCTCTCCTCTCCTCTCCTCTCATTTGTCCTGAAACGTCCACCAATCGGCCATGGAATGACCCCGGTGGGTTCTAGCATTATCGACTGCCTGCATAGCTATCAATCAAGCT
The DNA here is from genome assembly GCF_004798865.1 of Varanus komodoensis. NCBI lineage: Eukaryota > Metazoa > Chordata > Lepidosauria > Squamata > Varanidae > Varanus > Varanus komodoensis. Next base: position 6,483,207 of record NW_025335684.1, read on the forward strand.
AGTATGTCGAGTCACCTTTGCTGAGCTGAAAAAACACAGGCTGCAGTTGGACGGGTGGCCACATGTGGAACCAGAGCAGGAGGTGGGATTCAATGGCCTTATAGGCCTTTTCCAACTCTACCTCTGTTTTGTTCTTTTCTGTTCTGGCTAAGTGGAAGGCTGCAGTTCTGAGGCGCATGGAAGGACAGTTGGTGGGGGGGGGGGGGGGTAGAGCCCTTGCTTTACATGCAGAAGAGCACAGGTCGAGCCCTCGGCATCTCCACAAAGGACTGGAATCTTAGGGAGTCATTGCTGCTAGTCTGTGTTGCCCATATAGGAATAAATGGCCCCACAATCTCAGCAAAACGTTGCTCGCCAGATTACCATTTAGGGCGGGACTTTTGCTATAGGAAACTCCTGTGCTGCATGCGGAGTGTCCCAGACTTAATTTCAGCTTCTCCAGGCAGGGCCAGGTAAGAATCCAGGCCAACCCCCTGGAGCTGCCATAAGCGCTGGCAATCCTGGGCCATGGTCTGACTCTGTATAGGACAAGTGCCTTTGTTCCTATTGGGGAGGGACAGTGCCAGCAGGCTCAAATAGTCTAGATTGTTTTAAAAAACCAGTTGTGTGTGACCTGGAGATGAAGTTTTCACCTTTTGTGTCACCAGAACTTTCTGTAACAATCTCACAGAGGGTGGCCGCAACGAATGTTCTTTCCATCCACTGTATCAACATCCAAAATGCATGATTGGCAGGTGCAAATACTGAGTCCTCCGTGTATCTGACAAGAGTGACCCAGGAGCAGGCGGGCAAGTTTAGCTGTTTATGTTTCGTCATGTGTCGGCCAATGAAGATGGATGCTCTTGGGTGATACTTTTCAAGGCCGCAGACAATGGATTCTGATCAAGTCTGACAGGAGGAATATGAAGATGTTGAAGTGAATCTTCTATGGGAATATGAAATTCTATTATGTGCTGCACTTGTGGGTAAAGGGAATGGTTGCTTGCACGCTCCAGTGAAGAATAAGAATTAGAAAATCGTTTGACATTTCACAGCCAGAAAATGTCATTCTGCACTGCCTTGCTGCAGTTACTTTTAACAAAACTGACTCCAAATTGAGAAAGTTTACTTGTCGGGCAAAGAGTTGACCATGACCAAGTCAACTTGCTCCTCTTCTTTATTAATATGCTGATATCTCAAGGTTTTCTCCTGCAAAAGTGAGGCCTCAAGATCGCTTCCAAATGAGGTTTGAAAAGCTTTAAGTTGGACTCCACAGCCTTGCAGGTCCCTTCCAACTCTGTTTCTATAATTTTGTATTTTAGAGCCATAAACAACAAAACGGCATGCTTTTTTAATTACTGGAGCCATTTAGATGAGGTTCCAAAGTCTGGGTAGCACAATTGAGAAGATCATGGATGGATCTAAAGCAGGGGTCTCAAACTCAACTTACCTGGGGGCAGTCTGGGTGAGGCTGGGCCGCAGCAAGTATTCCAACACCGCGGTGGAGGTGGGCCGCTCATCCCGCGTCACTCCTGGAGGCCGGCCCGGGTGCCGCCGGCGCTTTGAAGGCCACAGGGCCCCCCCCGTGCCCCGTCCATCCTGGCAATTGGCCCGCGGGCCGCAAGTTTGAGACCCCTGATCTAAAGTATTTCTGCTGCTCAGGTATGGGTCACAGGCAGAAATCTGGATCAGATTAGGGGCTGGGAACCAGGAGTCAAGTTTAAAGATCAGTTGTGATCTGAGAGCAATCCAGAAAGCAAGAACAGAGACGACATTAGGACTAAAGCCACTGGCCATGACAAAGTTCAGGTTGCTTTGTTTAGCTTCAGTTGCTTAAACAAAGATCCACAGAGACAGGAAACCTCCTTGTATTCCTTCCTGCCTAGAAGAAACTAATGGCAGACCAAAACCTGGGTACCATCAGCACAGGAGATTCTTCCCCAAGAAGCTGCAGTGACACAGCTCTCCACAGGGGCCTGTCCATTTTAGAAACAGAGAAACAGAGCGAGTCAGAAGGGGTCTCCTGGGCCATCTAGTCTGACCTCCAGCACCAGCCGGCTCCACTCACGACATGCCCACCATGTGCACGTCCAGCCTATCCTTGAACACCCGCACCAAGGGGACCTCAACAACCTCCCATGGAAGCCCATTCCACACCCTTGGGGTCCTGACTGGCAGGAAGTGCTTCCTGGCATCCAAATGAAACCTTGGCTCCCTGAGCTTTGCTCCGTTGGAGCGCGTCCTGCCTTCCTCTGCAGGGGAGAACAGGTCTCTACCCATCTCCATGTGACATCCCCTCACATACCTGTATGTCGCCAACAGATCCCCTCTGAGTCGCCTCTTCTCCAGGCTGAAGAGACCCAGTTCCCTTTTGGTTCCTCCCGACTTATTACTATTTTTTAAAATCTTAAGTTCTTTTTGTGCTGAAGCCAACCTGGATCCAATTAGCCCTCTTCCATCCCAACCTGCTCCTGCTTTGTTGAGGGCGTCTTGTAGGATGGAGTCTCCACTGAAGATCTGTGTGGACAACCAGGACCACGTGGGAGCAGATGGGCCTTACATATCATGGTCCCAAACTACTGAGGCTGAAAGCTGGAGCGAAGGGCTCAGAGAATGGTTGTGATGCCGTGCATCGCTCCATCTCAGTGGGGCCAGAAAATATGCATTTTTGCCTGATTCGGTCCAGATTTTAATAAGAACTTACTTAAATGATTACTTCCTCAAACTGAAACTCATTCAACCTGTGCAATGCATGTCTCACCCGATTTTGTAATGGAGTCCTCCTATCCAGGGCTTCAGGGAGGAATACTTGCTAAAGAACTTCTTCTAGTGGAAGGTGTCAGAAACCCGGTGACTACCCAGAGAAGGGCCTTCTCTGCAGTGGCACCCCAATTGTGGAATTTGCTCCCCAGAGAGGTTTGCCTGGCGCCGTCCCTTTATTCTTTTCTGCGCCAGGCCAAAACCTTTCTATTGCCCCAGTGTTTTAAGACCCGACTGATTTAATTGGGGTTTTATCGTTCGTTGAATTTTTAGGAAGCTGTGTTTGATTTTTACATTTTGTATTGTTAAACCATCTTCGGTAATGGGACGGTCCAGAAAAGTTTTAAATAAATAAATTTTAGCTAAATGAATAAACCTCACACAGGGCTGCCTGTGAGCCAAGGAGGCACTCCAGAAATGGAGCTAGAGCTCCTTTGTTTAACTCTCTCAGCATTTATTCCCTCGGCTCTCCTCATGCCACACTTGCCTCAGTGGCTCAGGGCAATGCAGCAACGCATGTTCTTGAAAATCTTGCGAGTGCCAATCTGCGGAAACCGAGCCCCACGGTCCGATGAGCCCTGTTCCCAACCTAGTCAACCGGACAAGAGTAATTAGACTTGCAGGAAGCCAAAGCATTGAAAAATCGAATTCCCGTTCTTCTCTCTTGGGTGCAGGAGATGCTGTACCGGCATCAGAAATCGGGGCGGGGGCACAGTTCTGCCCAAAGTCACACTTGGGGGAACTGAGGCTGAGAGAGCAGAAAAATGGCTCGACCAAACCACATGCGTGTGGGAATGCGGGGTCAGCTAATTGCAGTGTGGGAACAGACAGTGGTGATGGGGTGTGCTATTATTGGGCGATTCAGTCCCTTTTAAAAAAAAATGCTGCTATGAATTATGCAAATCTAAGCATCCCAGCCCAAAGTGAAAATTCCAAGTTAACCACTTGCTTTCACACCCTGCAAACAACCTCCTCAAAGGCTCTCTTTCCAAAAACATCAAAACACAGTTAGAAATGCCTATTGTCAGAAATAAAAAAGGCATTCAGGGCTCAGTCCCGTGTCTGTTTAGATCCCCACCCCCTCCTCCTACCAACAAGTCTTACATCTCCGAGAAATCTGCAGGGAATAGTGGAAGTCATAGGATTATTTTTGTGGGGGCGATCAAAACAAGCATGGGATTGGGCCCTTAGAAAGCAGCATGTCAAATCATATTTTTATGTTGATCATATTGATATGTAGTAGAACTGCATTCAAGTAGGCTGATTCACCTACTGTCCTCCTCCCCCTAGCATCGTCATCACCTTCATCGTCATCATCGTCGTCATCGTCGTCGTCATCATCATCTTCATCACCCCCACCACAGTATTGTGACACTGAGAGTCTGCTTCCACAGAGACCTGCCATGGAATTAAGAGAGATCGGGGCAGAGAGTCTATGCGGCTCTTTTGGAATTCCCCAGTTGAATTAATGGCCCAGTTTCGCCTTGAGAAAAACCTGCTCCTTTTCCACGTGGCCACATACCAGGCCACCGGAGTTAAGTATGCGGAGGTCTCTCCGGGCAAGCGAGCTGTAGGTGGTCCTTCTGCTAGTGAAATGCATGGCTTGGACGTATGGATGCATACTAATCGAGTTCAGCTAATCTCCTGAGCTGTTAGGAAGATAATTGGTTAGTGATCTTTTCAGGAAGGGTCAAACACATTACCGCAGAGTTTTCGTCTTCTTGTTTTGCTCCCGCTTTCTCAGTGCATTGCCAGGAGTTTGGATTGCAGGCTTCACGGCCGTAAAAACGGTGCTGTACACGGACTGCTAAAAAAAACCACCCTTGGTTTGTGTGAAGCCGTGTGCATTTGGAGGTCTGGAGGCCAAATGCTTTTTCTTTTGGCCTCTAATTGTGCTTTATATTCATTGGGTAGCACCTAGTTGAGAACAACCAGCTCTTTTTCAAACTCTTAGCGCAAGTGGCCAAAGCCTCAGTCTAGATGAGGACCTCAACATACCCACTAAACCCCTTCACCTTTTCCAAACAGCCTCCCTGGCAGTGAAAGAGAGAGAGAGAGAGAGAGGGAGAGAGGGAGAGAGGGAGAGAGAGAGAGAGAGAGAGAGAGAGAGAGATCCATTTTAGGCGGGGTGGGGGACATTCTCTGCCTCTTAGGTTTTCCCCCACAAATTATAATTTTGATAATCATTAAGCAATTAAGTCTTCCTATCACACTAATCCTAAAATAGCCCTATCCCTTAATCCTAGCCTTTAGATAATCTTCAGAGCTTTCCCCCTGGTACTCTTGTTGAATTATGTGAAGAGGGTGATTACTAACTAGAAATCTTTTCAGTGGTGGCACCCAGATATCCTTCTCCAGAAGAGGCTCAGCTGGTGCCAGTCTCTTGACCTGCTTGGTGTCAGGTTTGCTTCTGTTTGCATAGGGTGTTTAGTCCTGGGGAGCTGCATCACGGTGCTTTACATCTTTGCTGGGTTTTACTTTGGTTTTGATGTTGGTTACGTTCGGTTTTGATGTGTGTTTTTCTTATAATGTTCTGCTTACTGTGCTTTTACATTGTGAGATTTCAAGTTTTGTTTCATGAGTCAGCTATTGGGCAGTATAGGAAAGAGAGAAAGAGAGAAAGAGAGAGAGAGAGAGAGAGAAAGAGAGAGAGAGGGAGAGAGAAAGAGAGAAGTGTGAGAGAAGATTGGATGAATTATTCCATGCTTCACCTTACTTGAACTTGCTCTCATTCCTATTTCCCATCACTGTCTGGACCAGCCGGGTGTAGATTGTCTGTCCTCTGCCCCCTGGGGGAGCAACTATAATCACATCTTGATAAAGGGCTTACTAAAGCCCTGGAAAGATATGACACAGCGCTAGCAGGCTGTGTCTTTCTCATCCACCTCGGCCACATTCTGCAGAACAGAGAATCCGGCCAGCGTGTTGCTGATCCGAAGCAGACTCCTCGCAGATGTGCCTCAAACAGCCCCTGTCCCTGAGCGCTGGAAGGGAAAGTCAAACCACCAGGCGTGCTCTTGGCAGCAGGGAATCTGGTCAATTTCACCCGCTTACTCAGAGATGCGCACAGATGGACCTCTGCTTTTCCCTTTGGGCGTTACCTCCAAAGCAAACGTTGCCTACCAGTTAATCTGGCCCAGCTCTCCTGATGTATACCGTGGCCTCTTGCTGTAAACAAAGAGATTTGGCTGGATTAATTCCATCAGTGGGCTGATGTGATGGAACATTCTGGATGGAGGATTTCAGTCCAGGGAAAGGTTTCTTCTTCAAAGTCAGGGCTGATCATGTCTGCCCTTCCCGTTCCGCCAGCCGTGGGGGAAGCCACAGCTCCTTGATCATTAGTTAGCAACTTTTTTAGTTCGCAGCCTCAGCAATAGATTCTCCGCTCCCCTGATTCTTGCAAGGTCACTGGTTCTTTTGTGGCCTACCAGCAGCTTCTATTCCATTTGATTTTTAAAAGCCAATCCTAAGCCTCCTTTGCCACCCTTCTCATTTCTTTTCAGCTCTGCTCAAAAGCAGACGGTGTCGCTTTAAAGCCACGAAGACCTTTCCCAGATGGAAAAAGGTCATTTGTCTTTCGCTACTCAACACTTTCCTTCATGAGTTCATTTAAACACTGCCAGACATTACAGGAACACAAGCTCAGCTGGGGTGTTATCTGCTCCTGAAGTCACTCTCTTTTATGTAGGTGGCAAAAGCACTGCGGAACACCCCCCACCCTCCCGAAAATCCCTGGTTCCCATAGCAATTGACATAACAAGGTTGCCACCACACCGCTCACTCTTTTTCCCACCTGTTAGATTTCTTTCCACCCTGGCTGATCCACAGCTCCACCAACATTTGGTCGCTGCACAGAGGTGCCTCCAGCTAGGGGTCTGGAGCATTGTTTTAATGGATGAGGGACATGGCTTGGACGGAACCAAAGGTGTATGAGTGTCTAAAGAGTGGATGTGGCCTTTGAGTTCTCTAATGTTTCCTCCTCTGTTTACATAAGAGGAGCCATGCTGGGTAAAACCAATGCCCATCTAGTCCAACATTCTGATCACACATTCTGATCACACTTGATGTCCCAGTGGGAAGTCTACACTGGGAGTATCGAGGCCTTGTAAACTCCATCGGTTCTACGTTTACACCAATTCACACTCCTGAAAATGTGCACCCCACTCCCACAGTCCAGCAGTGCTAACGATGCATGGGTTGTTGACCACTAACGAACCATGAAGAGAAGCCATGCTCTTCTGTTGGGTGGTGGAAAGCGGGTCACTTGTGGCTAACAAGCCACGGTTCCTGATCTCAGATTGGTTCAGGCAACATGATGACCCATGTTTCAACAGCAACCCATGTTTCAATGGCAACTTGAGTGGGGGTTACCACGTTGTCCAAACCCAGCCCTGAGGAGCAATGGCCCCAGCAGGTGACAGAAGACGTGGCAGAAGATGTGGATGTTTCTGGGAGCCCTCCTGTAGGTGCAGTCATGGAAACGACAATGACCGCATCACTCCAGATGGTGTTTGTGCAGAACCCTACGGGCACAGCTGGCTTTCAGTTTGCAAGCAGATGCACGCGGAGTGAAGAAGTGTGATGCTAGCATTCAGTTGGATGGGATCAGCTAGTCTCTTTCTCTCCCTCCCCTCCATCTTGGCAGCCTGCATTTCTTGATCCAGGATGAGTCATCTGAATTAGTCATGACCCTTATCGTGTTGCGTGTGGCCCACACAGGAACATAGTGAGCCCGTTTCCACCTGGCTATCCAGAGGATGCATGCTGAATGCGTCAACTGGCTATCTCTTGAAAGTGTCCCTACTCATCTCCCCAATCTAGGGGTATCTACAGGCTACATCCCAGGGGACCATCGACTCTGCTGCCAAATCTGGAGCAAGTCCAGGGTGGTATAAGCCACCCTTTCCCTTAAATCAGCAGGAACAGCTGTGACAGTGAAAGCTGGCCCATTCTGTGCGTGGCATCATGCAACCATGTCGCTGCCGCTTGCGTGGGTTCGAATACAATGCTCCAATTTTTTTACAATGGTTTTTTGGCTTCCTTTGGCATGCCTGCAGAGGCTGCCTGTTGGAAAACGGAGCCTCTGGAAAGAGGAGGCTCAATGAGGCTAAGAGTATCCATTGTTTGGCCATGAACCTGCAGGCGACTCAGGGCTTAGGGGACCAAGGCAGTCCCTCTGACTGCTTGCGGCCGTTCAGGCATGCAGTTCTCCTAATCTTCAAAAGCTGGCAGTTAAGGGGACGATCCTATGCATTTTTGACCAAGCAAGCCCTACTTCTCCCAGCATTCCACCACCAGCATGTCTGGCTGGGGGCTGGTGGGAATTGTAGGATTTTTCTTCTCTTCAAACAAGTGGTCCACCAGCTCTCTGGGAGCTTCCCAGAAGGTCATCTTCCCGTCTATTAGCCATACCTAATTGTGGCTCTTCTTTGAAAATATTCATGTGCACATGTGCATCCCTATCTAAAGTGTCAGGGAAATGGGTCCCCTTTTGTCCTCTATGTGGGTGATGCATTTCCTCTGTCTGGGCAAGGTGGCTTTCTCCATCGGGGTGGCTAGGGCTGGCTGATAAACTCACCCTTCTTTCGTTGATCGAATTCTTCAGTGCATCTAAACTGCTCATTGCTCTCATCATCACCCCCCTACCCACTTTTATGCTTCAGAAAATAGCCCAGTCCAAGGAGCTCTGCCTATCCTTGCCGACTATTTTTAAAGGAAAGGCGTCATGGAGACATCTAATAGGAATGTCCACCCAATCTGGATTGGACCTCGTCTGAAAAGTCTCCCCCCAGGCTGCCATTTGCCCCTGAATGTGCCATTCATTTTAAAGCATGTTTGGGGGCAAATCTGTCTGGAGGAGGGTCCTTGATGGGAGCTGGTCCAGGTTCTGAAATGGTTCAGTAGTTTATTCTGGACCTCCAGCTATTGCTTTAAAATAGAAGCGGGTGAGCCTTGCCTGAACAAACTTCTTCCATGTCAGGGCTGGGACACTGGAAGGGGCAGCTGCTTATGCAGTGGCACCATTCCTGGTGAGGCTCCACAGGGCCCCATTCCTGGTGAGGGCTCCATAGGGCCCCATTCCTGGTGAGGGCTCCATAGGGCCCCATTCCTGGTGAGGCCCCATAGGGCCCCATTCCTGGTGAGGGCTCCATAGGGCCCCTTTCCTGGTGAGGCCCACTTGACCACTGCGTGCAGCAAATGGCTACTGCACATGGCATGAAAGGGGTTTTGGCTTCATTCCTGTGAATCCTCTGTGAGCAGTGGGCATACTTGCCAGGAACTTGGACCCAGGGCCACAACAAGGCAGACCAGAGTCTGGGGAGCCAAGCTCAGGAAATTTGTCAGATTTCCAGCCCAAATAGGGATTCCTCCACACCCCCACTTTTGGCTCCTCTCATCTTGGTAAGGTGCCCTCCCGGAGGATTTTCAGAGCTAGAATCTGAGTCTCTGGCTGAAGGATGGCCAGAATCCCGCAGGTATGATTTAGGACATAAAGAAAGCCTTTGTGGAGCAGGAGGGCCGCTTCTACCAACTGAAGGGAATGATGTGCTTGCGATACTTGGCTCTGGCTTGCTCTCCCTTGAGAAAACAGCATCTTGGCTTTGCCCGTGATCGTCCTGGACATGCGTTGCCAGTCTAGAGGAACGTGGGCATATCTGCAAATGTATGGAAACAAAGCCAGCACATCCGTACTGGATTCTCTGGCTCCAAGAACCTGTTATCTGCCTAATCTCTGTTTCCTCCTTGGGCCTGATGACAGGCACTGTGCACTTGGATAAATTTGCCTCTGGCCTAGTTCCTGTAACTGTGATCTTGGCTTTCTCCCTGCTTTTGGCTCCTTTTTGACAGCCTGCAGATACCGGGCCTGTCCCGCTAATAGAAGTGCGACCCTTGGCTGCATCATATCCTTGGATATCCAGCACGAAACGGATCTTCACATCAGCTGTTGTGTACAGCACCAGGTTTTTCTGAAAAGAGTCCTCCCACTGTTTCCTTCCTACTTGGATTTCCATTTTCTTCCCAAGAACTGCCAAGAACACTCCAATCTCAGCAAAGTATGCTGTGAAGCTTCCTTCATCTCGGGTGGCCCGTAAACTCCCCGGTTCCTCTGTCGTGCTTGTCAACCCCCACAGAGAGGGATCTGATATGGTTACTAATTTTGGGCAACGTGGAGTGCTGGTTGATTCAGAAACATTTCAGTTTCTGGTGGCTGCTGGAAATAGGGACGGAGAAGATAAAAAGGGGTCTCTGCATTTTTTACGGAGAACCTTCCTCTCTCTTTCTCTCCGTCACTCCTGCCTTTTCTGCCCTAAAACCCACCATACATTTTCATGACAAATATTTGAGGCCATGTTTTCTCTTAATCCTATCTTCTGCAGGTTTAAGTTCCTCTGAGCTTTCAGCTACTTTTCCTAGGGAAATCTTGCCTAAGCTGGATTCCTCAGGATGTTTCGGATATCATCTTCCATCAACCCTGACTACTGGCTATACTGGCTGGGGCTGACGGGAGCTGTAGTCCAAAACCTCTGGGGATAAAAGCTTGGAGAATGGCTGCCATGGGACCTCATCTCCAGATTCCAATAAAGCAGAACTGCAAGAGATACTCAGAGCTGTTTCATTTTTCATGGTCTGACTTTCTCCATCATGTCAAGGAAACCTCATGGTTATTACTTTATTATCTTTCAGAAGTAGAATTCTAAAGGAAAATACTGTGGTACAGACCAATCTGTTTTGCAAAGCATTTAAAAATAGCGACAGGAATAAAGGGTTTCATCAAAAGCCATTAGCCGGATGTCATTTGACCACAATGTACTGTGTTATAGGCAGATGCAACAGGTCAGAACGCTTTGGTAAACACACACGGCAAATAAGTGAGCCGCACTTTGTATTTATTCATATAGATGTGAGGGAAGACAACAGATCTCCTAGTGCAGAAGGGGCAGAAGCTTTCCTATGCCCCCAATGCCCCACAGAAGCTTGGTTATTTACAGAACTGTGCCCAGAGTCCATATAATGGTAGGAAATGGAAGGAAATTGCAATAACAAAACAGGCCTGCTCAGGCTAATTACTGCAATTAGCTCCAGTGCATTTGGAGAATGAAATGGCATCGGGCTACATTATCAAGGAACTGAAAACAACACAAAATAAAACTCTCTGTCTTTTTGACATGACTGAGTTATGAGGAAGGATGGGGAAATCAAATGTAAGAGGCGGAAGGGACAAGCAAGCAAATCTACTCCAACTCCGACTGAACTCAGCTTGTTTTTAAGTTCTGGGATGGTTGAATCTGAGGCTGGCTGGGATTGCCATGTGTCCTCTGTTACAGAGGACAGTCCTTTGTTTGAAAGGTTGCTAGAGGACTGCTTTATTCTGAAGGGTAGCGATGGATGAACAAGTAATTTTGCCATTCGCGAGTCTCTCCAAACACCACCTTGAAGCTCTCCTCACCTGTCTATCTGATTTGACTGTACTCTTCTTACATCAAGTCTGAACAGTTAACACATGCATTTTGAAAGGGAAAATTGGAAGGACTGTCACTCATTGGCCAGCCTTTGCTTTTTGCACTTCAGATGCAAACAATTCATTTTGGCTATTTTTTAAACTCTAGTCAGACCTGTGCAAGTGCGGGGTGTACACAGATGCCCCAAAATGGGAAGCTTTTCCTGGGCAGGTGCCCATTGTCAGGCATGGCAGGAACCACCCCTGAGCAGTAACCTGGACAGGCTGCAAATGATTGGATTTGATGGCAAAGTCATGTGTGAGCTTTTCGAAGGAAGGGGATCAGTGTCTTTCAGGCTAGATGTCAGGAAAAGCATCCTCACTGTCAGAGCAAAGGACAGTGGAAGCAGCTGCCTGGAGAGGTGGTGGGCTCTCCCACACCGAAGACATTCAAGAACAAACTGGGCAGCCACCTGAGTGGGATGCTGTAACGTGGTGTCAGTGAAGTGACAGTGAAGGAGAAGGAGAAGGGGAACTGGGCATGTTCAGCCTTGAGAAGAGAAGACTGAGGGGGGACATGATATCCTTCTATAGGTACCTCAAAGGCTCAAAGAGGAAGGTCAAGATCTCTTCTTGCTGGTACCAGAGTGCAGGGCACAGAATAATCAAGTCAAGCTGTGATATCAGGCTAGATATCAGGAAAAGCTTCCTCACTGTTAGAGCAATGAAACAGTGGAACCAGCTGCCTGGAGAGGTGGGGGGCTCTCCCACACTGGAGACATTCAAGAAGAAACTGGACAGCCACCTGAGTGGGATGGCGTAACTAGGTGTCCTTCAACAGCAGGGGGTTGGACCTGATGGCCTTCCTGGCCTCTTCCAACTCAACTGTTCCATGATTCAATAACATTTTCATGTCATACAAGGTCTTGGATAACTCTACTTAGGATTAAATCCTCCAGAAAAGAAAACGTCTTCCATGGAGTTGGTTTCAGGAGCAACCACTTTGGGCACAGTAATTTAGGGCTGGGATTGAGATGGTCCTACTTGGAATCCACCCTTTGTCTGTTCATTAGATTTCTCTGGTGCTTGACCCTAGCTCTGGAAGGAAGTCACAAGAAGTCAAGGCCAGGGGATCTGATAGATCCCTTCCTCTGCTCCCTGGGGATCAAGACACTTAACTTCTTTGCCATGACTGGAATGTGAATTTATCCACTCAGTGTGGGAAAAAATGAAGCCACCCAGCCACAGTTCCTCTGCTAGAAGCTTCCCTTGTTTTCTTTTCCTTCGCCAGAACACCTTGTACATTCTGCTCAGGGAGGGTATTAGTATGTTCCTAGGATGAAATGAACTTTGAAGCCTGGAATGGTCAGCCATGGTTCCGCGGAAGAGGGATCCTTTTAGGTTTTCTAGTCTGCAACAAATGATGTACGGAGCAACGCCTCCTTCGGGACGCCCTTCCCTGCCCTTCCTATAAAGTTTATATCCAGAGGTGTCCATTTCCCACCAGTTCTCTTCATTCCAATGGGTTTCTGTAATGCCCACTCTATTTAGAATATCCCATAAGTTCAGGCGCTTCATTCTGGCCCATCACAGGAGGGATCTGGCCACAGATTCTACATGTCAAGATGGGGCAGACAAGAACATCTTAGAATGATTCAGTGTTCCTGCCAGAGCAGAAGTTTCAGTATTTACCAAATAGCTTAACTCTGTTTTACTTAAATTAAAAATACAGTTAATAAAAAGTGCCAGGCTATTAATAGAACCTCTTTGAGACAATTTGTGGCCTGGATGGATCTGCTGAAATTTGTTAACATTTCAATCTCCTCTCCTCTCCTCCCCTCCCCCCTCCCTCCCTTCCTTCCTTCTTAAAAAAATCTCTGTTCCCCAAATTTTTAAAAAATGGTATAAGTAATCATATTTCAGAAATAGTTATTATTTCAGCCACTTCTTTATCCCTTGTTGCTCCTAAGGAACACCTGCTAGGATTTAAGAAACTGTCCACTGCTTTAAAGCATTAATAACATGATTGGGTGACAGAAATATTTTGTAGCAGGTAGACAAACTGAGAGCAGATTTTTCTTGGCATCTTGACTGCTGTAAAATTTTATTGAGATCAGAGTTCCATGGATAGATCTGGTCATGGGATTATAAAATTCCATCCCACACTAAAAATGAAATGTCTTTAAAAAATTACACTAACGATGCAGAAGCCAGAATAAATATGTGGAAACCTTACGGCTCATATGCACTTGCAAGCGTATTCCCCAGATGGTCATCTAAAGAATGTTCTTCCAGTGGCAGGAAAGGGGTTTGCAGCACGTTCAAACCAAAAGATACTCCACAGCCTGTCCTCACCTTGAGTCCCCAGATAATGATGGACTAGTGTCCTGGAGAGGCTGGGGCTGATAGGAGTTGGAGTCTGCCAGCCTATGAATACTCAAGGATGGTTGGGAAAGGCTCATTTCAGACACCCTTAACCATGCTTTAGCTCCCTTTTCCATCCGTACAGTGCCCCGATTCTCCTATTTTTTTCTCCCTTTCATGGCAAAATGGGTTGGAAGGTCCAAGCCCAAAAACACTGCCTAGAAAGGGGAAGAACCCTAGGATTTTAAAATATGGCTCTATATTTCCCAAAACACAACTGTTTGTGAAAGGGAAGACATTACTGAAAGAAATGTACAAGAGAGGAAGCTTCCAGTACAGGGGCATTATTTTAGTTGAAGGGAAGGGAAGGGAAGGGAAGGGAAGGGAAGGGAGGGGAAGGGAAGAGGTGTTACCAAGGCATTCCAGGTACATTGCTCTCCAAAGAAGAAATGCAATGTAGAGCTCCCAGCTTAAATTACATTCAGAGGTTTCGACCTCATTGCAACTGCGAGCAACTCAATAGGGAGGTCATTATATAAACCAGTTTTGAAGTTTTGCAAGGTGGCTAATGGATCAAGCCTCATGAAAAGCTTATGAGGCCCAGGTAAGGATGAGGAGATTTGCTAAAAATTTAGGGCAGATGAACTTTTTTCCTTTTAGATTAAAGAGGTTTTGAATCACCACATCCTATACATTGGTGCCAACATGTTGATGGCTTCGTGTTTTCTTTAAACAGAAGCTTTCTTGATACTTTTCAGTCTGATTTGGCTTTTCGGAGCTAGACACAGGTTGACACATGGGTAACTCGAACCCTTTACTTATCCTTCAGTAGGAAGTGGATAGAACTGCACTCATAAAATGAGGAAACCATGTCTGAATTCTCTCAGTTGCAATTGCTATAGCATTCAGCCCTCTGGGCGGCCTAATTTACACAGGGCAGCTCTCTGTTCGAAGGGCTACCAAAGGACCATTCTCAGTCTCAGGGTTCGGAACTCCCTCTCAGCCCAAACGTCTGCTTTGAAGAAGCTCTCAGGGATTGCACATTAATGATGGGTGGGGCTACAGGATAATGGGGTGTGGCCAAATGCCCCTCCCCAGACATCATCGTCGTCGTCAACCGTTCAGTCATGTCTGACCCTTGGCTGCTGTATGGATCATTGCTCTCCATGCCTCTCCGTCATCACCGTGTCCAACTCAGTGACTTTCTTTAAAGTGTCCGGTCAATGGGTGCTGGGATGCCCCCTTCTCCTTTTTCCACTGATCACTCCCATCATGATTGACCTTTCAAGTGAGTCAGCTCTCATGACATGGCCAAAGCGTGGCAGCCTTTGTTTGGTGACCTTGGCTTCAAGAGGTACTTTTGGTGAGAGTCGGTCTAGGATTTCTTTGTGATTTTTGCAGTCCATGGGATGTGCAGCAGTTGTCTCCAGCACCACAATGTGAAAGCATCCACCCTTCTTCTATCTGTCTTTTTCAGAGTCCAAGTTTTACAGCCATACGTAGCAATTGGAAAAATTATTGCATTGATTAATCCGCATTTGGTAGAGAGGTCGATCCCTCTACTCCTCCAGTTGTTATTCATGTCAGGCATTGCATTTCTTCCAAGAGCTATGCACCTTCTGATCTCAGGACTGTGGTCATCAGGTTGGTCAATTTTAGATTCCAGGAAGCAGCTAATTTTAGCTTGGTACTCTTATTGTCAATACCTATGTCTTAAGGGAGGCATTTTAGACTTCTGGAATGGGGGAAAAGGCTGGGAAAACACCAAAGGACTGCTGACTGGGGAAAAGAGGGTGCAGGGGAAGGGAGTGGTCTTCTGCTGGACCCTTCTCACACCTGCTCTGTTCAAAGGCACCTTCTATTTGAAGGACTCTGTGGCTCAAAATGACTTTGCAGAGAAAGAAACAGCAGGGCCTTGCAATGGACCATTGGACGAGTTGGCAGCATTTGAAGGTAATGAGAAAATCTTCACGTAGCATCAGGCTGTGTGAAGAATCCGGTGGTTCCCCCAGATTCCTGTTCACAGGGGATCCCCTGGAACTGACTTTCTGTGCCACAGGGCAAAGCAGCTTGCAGACTTTCCTCTCTAAGGAAGACATGATTTGCACACTTTAAAAAACAAAAAAGCTAAGGAACGTTGTGTCCAATGGGCTCGTTGTGCGAATCAGCTCCTGAAAAGCATGCAGTCCTTCAGCAAGTTGCTCAGATTGCCTGAGAACCACATGCGGTTCGGGTGCTGATTCGTACAAAACATGCAAAACCCTCTGATTTGTGCGAATTGTGTCAATTGCACAAAGCACACAAGTGGAATGATTTGCATCAGTTCCTTCCAGCATTTAAAAAACATTATGCAAACAGCAAACGCAGAAGTGCAGTCGGGGGAACTGACTGAACTCACTTCCCACCATCATATTGGAAGCAGGCAGGAAACCCGTCGCGCTCAGATAAGCCAGACTCCCTAGCTTGAGTGCACGCATCTTTCCAGGCCCTTGTTCAGTTTCCCCACTATGGTGGGATGTCTTGTATTTCTACTTAAATTCTGGAAATGAGGTCCCAGTCTAGGACATACCTATTAGCAGATGCTGAGGTTACGTAACTCTCTGCCCTCCTTTTTTTTGTGATTTGTATGTCATCACCTCACTTCTGTGGCTGCCCTCATGCCACACTGGCATCCCAGTGAAAAGGCCCCGTGATTTTCTGGTGCCGTTTAGAGAAGGTGTTGCGAGTTCCAAGTGGGAAAGGAACTCCCAGGATGGGATGGCACTTTCTACTGGCAGTTATTTTGATGCTTTTAAGTGAGGGTGATCCTTTCCCAGCCTGCATCTGTGCATCTAAATTAGCACATACATGGGTGTCCCCTTTCATCCTCCTTTTTGGGGATCCACTAGGAGTGGGGGCCAGATTTGGACTGGATCAGCTGCACTGAAGGACATGGATGCCTCTATCTTTTAATTGGCTTCTCCAGCACTAAAAAATCCTACACAGAGAGCAAGGTTGGCATCAAGGCTAGGATACTGTGGCACCTGGGTGGTTGGGCAGATACCTCAGCAGGGGCTCACAGAAAAGAAACCTTCAATAGCACTGCAACCCTCCTCGTGCTTGTGGTCCAGACAACGGTGGTGGTGAGAAGCAGAGACCATGGATGGTCTTGTTTGATGCTGCCCAGGGTGCCTGAAAGTCCATCACACACAAGTGGAAGCCAGGAAGAGAAAGAGGAGAAGGAAGTGCAACGGGGGAAAAGGGTGCGGGGAAGAACGTCTCATTCAGGGAGGGGTCCCAAGAGAAGTGATGTGGCCAAGGTTCCCTAGAATCCTGGAACTGGCACTGACAGGGAGGCAGAAAATTTTGCGTTTTGCATTTGCGTTTTGTTCAGCTCGCTATAAAAATGCTGCTAACACACACACAGGCTTGCACTCGGCGAGTCAGCGGGGTATTAAATCACATGGTAAAGAGACGAAGAACGCTCCTCTCCCTGTTTTATCTGCAGCCAAAAAGGAAATTGCTTTACATTTTTGCGAAATAGAACTGCATAGCTCACAGTTGCCCCAAAGGGCTGTGATTGCTCTCTCTCCCCCTTAAGCACTCGTTAATTTCAGATTTGACTTGATTAGACGAGAGCTGAACATGACGACCTGAAATGTCTCTTTTCATTCTTTCCTGCTGATATCTTGGCAGAGAATCCCTCTTTTCTGACCCACCTAAAAACACAAGGAAGAAAACTCCCCTTTCTCAAAGTCCTTAAAGCCATGTGGACCGTTGGTCAACCTGAAGGGAGCAAGCTTTGTTGTTCCTGCAATCTACATTAGATGGGTGAATGAAAGAGCATTTTGTAGCCAACATCCATGGGATAGTAGTAATCCTATATAATTGCCAACTTGGGATGGGAGGACAACAGGCAGAAAAGGAAGCTAAGCGCTTCTTTGTTTTGCCTCAGTAATGATGAAGGAATGGCTGTCTTCACCCCGAGACCATCAAAGATCCAACGGGAAATTCTTGTCTTTTCAAAAGCTGCCCCAGGAAACTCGATCCACATCACCTTCCAATTAATTTCACTAAACTGATTAGCCAATTGGAAGGCAGGCCGGCTGCTTCTAGAACGAACTTTTCCTCTGTTCCTTAGGTGAGGTTGTTTTTACTCGTGAATCCATCCTTTCAAGTTCTCTGGTCTCCTTTTAGACTGGATTAGTCAGGCCAAATGGATTACTCTTTGTAGGTATTAGGACTGAAGGTCTTTGCGCAGAAAGGCATCCCCCCACCCACCCCCCACGCACCCAATGGCTGGTTTCAACAGTAGGCTGCTAAAAGCTACTTAGTGCAAACATCCGTGAAGCTGCCGAGAGCAAGGGGCTTGTAAAGGCAACTGTATACGCACACCCTTGAGCTAGTGAAGAGACGTGGGATTAAAATGGAAAACAAGCCAACAGGTCCGAACGGAGCAATGGTGCCATGCATTTCCAGCTGTACCATGCTGACTGCGGGATTCTTCCCAGTAGTAGAGCTTGGGAAGACGCCGAAGAGCTCCTGAAAGATTACTCAGCCTTCTCCAGCCTGGAAGTATCCAGGTGTGTTGGGCTGTAGCTCCAAGCATTCTCAGCTAAGGTGGTGAACTGAACCCAGGACGGTCAAACTCTGGTTCCTGAAGTTGCCAGCCTGAGACCTTGAGGGCAGCAATGGTCTTCTCCAGGTGGATTGGCCTGCAAAATCCTTGGCTGGGAATTGGCCACTCCTTGGCCACACTGGCCAGGGATTCTGGGAGTTGCAGTCCAATACTTCTGGGGAACACCAGGTTGGGGGTGGCTGGATTAGGCCGTCTTGGGTTAGATGGACCAGAGATGTTCAGGGCTGAACTGAGCTGAGCCATCCCCTTCCCACCCCTTGGCAGTCAAGGAAAGGTATGTGTTGCTTTATCTTTACTAATATATATATATAAATAAAACAATCTATATGGTTACACCTTTATATATAAATATAAATGATAAATTACCTCCTTACACCTCAAAGCATTTAACAGGCTCCAGATTAATTAGAATTAAAATAACAATAACCAGCATCATTAAAAGGCATTAAAAAACACAGCAAATGATCCAAGAAAAAGCTAGGGAAGTTTCTACAAATGACCCAAGAAAAAGCTGGGGAAGTCAGCCAACCTATAATAATTTAAATTTCAATAGAATGAAATGCTCACTGAAGGAGAAAATGATCCACGCTGGGGAGAGACCCCGTTCAAGAAGTTCCTCGGGACAGAGCGTACACAAGTGCAATGTTGCCACAGGAAAGATCCTTCCATGCATTGTGGTGGATTGTACCTCCAAAGGCCTTGATGTGTAGAACTAGATGTCCTGCTTTATGGAGAACAGTCCTCTATCTGAAGGACTATCCAGTCCGATTCCAACTTAAAGATAAACAGCCACTGGCTTGAAGAGCTCAGGAGACTTCAGGTTGGCCATTCGTGGAACCAGGCCAGCAGACTGAGCAGACGCACATATCACTTAGCCCATCTTCCCCCAACCGTGGTGAGAGGTGTTGCATTTCTATTTCCATTTTTATCATCCCAAAATTACATTTCTACATAAGGATGAACCTTTGCCAATGTTATGCAGACTCTGCAACCTTCGCCTTTGGTGAGGCATTTTTGTGTAACGTGTAGTTGGGCATCCTAAACCCACAAGGGGGCATTTGGCCCTGGCCCCCTTCAGACCTGAAACCAGATCCAGGAAGCAAAAGTCCTTTTTTAAAAGCAGCTCCTTTAAAATGAAATTAATATAAGCTCAAAGGAAATCCGTGCTTTAATTTGGCCTATTAGATTCTCATTGACTGGGCCTTAAGGCCGTGTTTTCCTTGTCAAGCAGTTCCTACCCACCCAGCCTGGAACGTCTTCTTCAAACGCAGTGTTGAGCGTAAGAGATTCCACCTTCGCCTATTCCGTGGATTGACCTCTTCTCGTCCCTGGAGGGCAGAACACGTGATGTCCCTTTGAGGCTCTGTAATTGCCTCTTTGATACTTGCCAATGGAGTGTTCAAAGAGCAGAGAAGTTTTACAACCAGACCTTCCTCCACAAGCCGCAAGTATTAACCACCACAGAAAAGGAGCTATTCTTTATGTACCCTGGATGCAAGGAGAGGTAGCCGTTCCTCTTTCATTTCTGAAAGTTCAGGGGGATTTGCAGCTGCAAAATTTCCTTTCGAAGCTGCCTCGGAGATTCTGGTGACGTGCAGCAGCACGGCGTTGCAATCTGACCGTGTCTTTCGGCCCAGCTTACGTTGGACCAGGAATATAATCATGGCACATCCAAGCAGTGGCCCAATTTGGGTATGGGGAGTGCCTTTAAAAAAGACGAGGACCCCAGCATTTAAAATTTTGCATCACCTCTGAAATTACTGCATAGTCAAGACATTGGGAGAGGTCATGGAGTCCCATTTGGATGCTGGTCATTTGTTCTTCTTGTTTTTACTACTTTGCATTTATTTATTTAAAACATTTCTGTGTCGCCCCCATCGCAACAAAGCCTTGGGGCGGCTCACAAAGAATACGTAACTACATACATAAATAATGATAATAGAACAATTAAAAAAAAAACATTTAAACCCCCCCGGTGCATTCTCGGCTAAAAATTTTAAAATCCTAATTAATTCAATAATTTAACAATTAAAATAAGTTTTAAATAAAAAGGTCTTAGCCTGGCGCCGAAAAACAAATAACGATTTAGATCCCACCTTCTAATCATATAGCTTTCGCAAGGCAGTGTACAAATCCTAAATAATAATGCAAAAACACGAATATTGTAAGCCGTCCCAAGACATTTGTTAGGGATGGGATAGAAAAGCTTTTAATAAATAAAACAAATAAAAATAAAAATGAGATCAGCATGTATATACAAATGCCACTAAAAATGAACAACAGTTCTCTGTCGGACGATCTCAAGTTCTTCCTCAGTGGTGTGTTGACTTGCAGGTATAAAGAGCAAGTGTGGATAATTCCTAAATTGGGGTTATGGTAAAGACAAAATTAGCAGAAAAAAAATCATAGAGGCTGCCCCAAGCTCCTTGGAAGTATATAAATGAAATTAAGAGGATGTAGACATGCCAGAAATATGTGTTATTTAATTATTTATTTATGCAGCTCATTGCTTGCATTCTGGCAAAAATGGCTGCCACAGTGGCTGAAACTGAGAAAATGTTCCTGCCTTCATCTCCCATCCAGCTTTCCAGATTGGGCTCTCATCCTGTTTGCTCTTTGGTCCTGATACCTGGTCCCTGGCTCCTGGCCCTTTCCAGAAAGAGCTCTGTGGTCCAGTCCCAACACTCCGTATCCGGGGTGGGAGGCAAACCCAAGTTTCCCGAGTCCACAGCTCTGGTCAAAGGAAGACACTGCCTGGAATGAGAGGGGCAGCTGTACTTGTGGTGCTTTCCCAGCTTGGATCCCTGCCAATCCAGATGCATCAGAAGTGAAGGAAGAGGCAGAGGAGGGCTGGGAATGTGGGGACCCAGACTTTGAGATGAGAGAAGTGGAGGAGCTTATCTGAGAGCCCCTTCCCCAACCTCCCGGGCAGGCTCTGAGAGTCACCAGGATGTGCAGCTGGAGAAGGCAGGGGAGACGAGCTCTCAGGGGCAGGTGAACCTGGTATGGCTCTGGAGCCCACAGCACAGCATCAGGAGCGAAGGGCCAGCCAACCGGGGGCTGCCACACAGAAAAAAGGTGTGCTAAAAGGGCCCTTCCAAGGGGACTGGGCCCAGACATACCCAAAAGGAGGGTTTCCAGAAGTAGTTGTTTAGACTGGGCTCAACAAACTGCTCTGTGCATGCTCAGAGATACATTCTGTGGTGGCTTGAGCTTATTAGGCATACTTGATGAATAAAGAGCTTTTTGCAAAGGAACAGTCTGCTGCCTTGAAAGTGCAAAGGGAGGAAACCCCCGGCTCATGACAGACACAAACAATCCTCATCCCTTGAATGAACAAATTCAGAACACAACCCGGGAATGGCCCTTCAGTCTCCATAAATAGGATTAAAAGCCAACCTCTCCCACAGTAGCAAGGGAAAATCCTCCAACTGCTATTAAAAATCAAAAGAAACAAACAAAAACGATGAATACTGAATTAGGTTCTTAGTATAGGAGATGCATTTTGGTCTCCTGCTGAAGCTCACATCGCTATTTTGTCCTGGCAATAATGATAAGAATAAACAAGACCAGTAAGTTACAAAACACACAAATTAGATGGGAACATAAACGGCCTTTTATGGGGATCCCTCACCCCATACATTGACCAGGACATCTCAAAAGCCTACAGATCTCTCCATTTAGCTGTTTGCATGATCTTATTTAAACTTTCATGTTTAATATGTGCAGCTTATTTAGTTTGACAGACCGACAGAAAGCCACTTGCTAAATGCCCAGGACTGACTTAACTTTCCATGAGACTAAAATGGCTTTCTGGCTCAGGTTCAGTAAAGTCACGTGTTTGCAGAGGACAACGCAGGAGAAGAACGGAGGAGAGAATGGTCTGGTTCCTATTCTCACACCAACTAGCCACTTCTGCATTTTCAGATCACTGCATGAGCTGCCAGTTAGTTATCCTGTGTGACTCACACCTCTTCAATTTGGCAATGGAGGTCACCAGTTAGAAAATAAATAAACCAATGTGCACATTTTCATGAAGATAAGCTCCAGCGTGGTGCTTCAGAGGAGAATCGCTTTGTTTGCAAAGCAAAATTTCATATAAAATGCATAGAACGTGTCCGTATCGGGAGCAAAGTGCACCAAGATGCTTGTGAACTGTTGTCTTGCTTTAAAAAATATCTTCAGATGGGAGAAATGGGCAGAGTTCGAGTTGAACCAGACATACGGTTGGAAGAATGCCTTCTTGGAGACCTGAGCATGAGCATGAGCACAGGTCCACTGGCAAGGTTTGCAGGCTGCTGGGCCCACATGCTTGTTCTCCCACGTCTTGCTCTGGCCCAGATGTTGGCGGTGGGTAAGAAGGAGTAGCAGGAGAGACTCTGGGCCATTTGCTCCTTTGCAGTCTCCATCTGGTGTGAGTCTGCTGTGTGCGGTGGGGGTGTGATTCTTTTTAAAGCAGAGTTTCTTCAAGGAGGCAGCATCCATCTGGGGATCCTTCTCTTTTTCCTGCAAAAAACAAAAACAAAAAACAGCCTTCCTTACAGTCACATGTAAGCTGCACGTCACATGCTTAAGGAGACCTACGGGTTTTTCTGTTGCAGTGCATGTGATGCACACATGTGTAAGTCTCACATTGAAATCAGTGGACTACTTGAGTTGGGGTTGACAGGCCCCATTGCTTTCAATGGGGCTTGAAGTATAGTCCAATACACACTGACTCAGAAGTAAGAATTGCTGCTTTCTTGCGTCTAGAGTGCAACCGTGCAGCTTCTCCGAGCTGGATCAGGATCTTTAATATCAAGATGCTGTGGAGGGAGACAGTGAGTGCGGCCGGGGCTTCCTGCATGATCCCTGCTGAACAGTGACAATGTTATGAACGGGATGATGTCAGAATGCAGGAGAGCCTGTCACATTTAGCATCGTGGTGCCACCATGGAAGGCAAGTGAGTAAGAGAAGGTCAGGGACACAGTGGTGAAAATCCCCTTCTCCTTCATCCCCATCTATTCCTTCTCCTTCATCTCCATCTCTTCTGCCTTCTCCTTCATCTCCAACTATTCCTTCTCCTCCTCCTGTATTGAAAAATCCGTTTTAGTGTTTCTTAAAAAAATAGGTTCATCCTCCAAAGTATGTCCAGAAATAATTCATTGTCATCTTAGGCATCCTAAAACAAAACAAAAAAAATCCAACAGTTGGCCTTCCCTCCAACCATGTCGCAAATACCTGCCCCCCACCCCCATGCGGCCCAATGCTGCACTGCACTGGGCTCCCTCCCCCGGTCCTGTGTGCCCACACGTACCTTGCAGGTGTTCACCAAGAAAAGCTGCTGTGTCTGATGGAAAAGGGGAATTCCCACAGCACTCTTTGCTCAGCCTTTGGCAGAGGGAGCCCTGTCTGAACCCCATCCAGGCCCCTGGAAAGCCCCACAACTTCCCCTCCACCTGTTGGCAACCTCCCACGAAGGCAGGAGAGATCAGATCTCGGTGGACTTTTCAATCCTTGGATGGAACGCCCTCCAAGCTTTGGCAGAAGTCGGCAGCAAACGGAGGACCTAGGATACCTCTCCGAGCTTTTCTCTCTAAATGCTCCCCCCTCCTTCTTTCTCTCTCTCCCTCTCCCCAACCATTGGCAAATGTCAGATCAAATAGGCAGTTTCTAGAGGGTGAAATGCCCGGCAGGCATAGAAACCCATCTAGAAGCCAGGTGTGCTGCCCCAACATCTTCCATCTCCTTGTTCTCTGCTGAAAACCACTATTATAAGACAGCAGCTTCAAATCCTGGAAGAAGTATGTTTTCCCTGAGGGGACAAGTGATTCATTCTTTCAATGAGGTCAGTTCTGCTATAAGATCAACCCGAGTGGGAGCTGCCAACTTTGTTGAACTCTAAACAGGGATGATTATTTCAGAAATGGGAGGCCGAGTTCAGGGGAGCAGTGGGGACTCCTTGACTTTCCAAGCTCCAAGAATGTTCGGGGCAGTGGCCGAATTTGCTATTATTTTATTTCTTTCTTTTTAAAGAAGTGGGTAGGCCACCTTTATTGCGAGTGAATTCTCCCTGTCTTCCTTTATTTAATGGCACAGATGCTGGACATTTTCTGTATCCTTCTTTCTGTTACCTCAAAATTCCTCAGGTGATTCACTTGGAAAGTAACCAAACTTTTTATCTGAATTTTGGGGCTGGAGCCAAAAACCCAGCAACAGCCCAGGCAGGTTTTAAACCCTTCTTCTCTCTCCTCACCAAATTAATACTAGCAATAATAAATCATTAGTCTTACCAAAAATTTGGTTAGAACTTTTTTCTAGGAGAAACACTGGTGGCATCTTTAGATATGAAGCAAGCCGTCATGGAGACTGGTTACTGGTCAGTACTGGAGTTGACTGAGTTATCCTCTGAAGAAGCAAGTCTCTTTTTACCTGAGAAGGACCAGCTCCAGAATTTTTGGGGGGTTGGGATTTCGAACAAGAATCCCCTCAGGTGGGCTCGCTCTGGCCACTGGACTTTGTAAGGCTGACCTAGACAGAGCTGCATGTACCACTCCAAGCTATCCACCCATTTCCCATAATGCTCCAGAGTGACACCAGGTCAGGGAATTGTGGGAATTTCAGAAGGTCAGAGAAGAGCCAAAGGATCATCAGTAGATCATGAGAGGTCCCTGGGCCTCCGATGCCAAGTATTATAATGATGAATTATCCCTTGTCCCCCCATCCTCTCCATATTGCTGAGGGTTTGGGCTGCACGGCAAGAAGATACCATGCCTAGAAAAGGCACCCTGGTGGGAACCCATATTAAGACCCGTTGGAAAGAAGACCCCGGCTTTGAAGCTGCCCATTAGCATCACTTGGACAGCCAAATGAGCGACAGCCAGGTCAGATGGCACAGCCTTTGAAACCGTGGTGTGATGGACTGTATTTCCACTTACATTGCACCAATTCTCTTCAAATACACTTATTTTATACACATATAATAGTTGGATTGATAGGTGTGATCTACACATCTAAACTGGTATCTGCTTTGGGTCCCTTGTTTGAGGGCTTAGAAGTGGGAGCCCTGCCAGCCAGTCGTGGCCTAGCATGCAAACTACAACCCTGGTCTGATTCTTCAGGCGCAAGCAGGTTGCAAAAGAAGAAAGGTCGAGGGGAAACTCTTGGGTTATCAGCACATGCGTTTGATATTTAGTCAACCGGAGTTTTGATGTTCTCCAACCCTTTTCAGTCTAAGCATGCATAGAATTGCACTTGAGGTACAGACCTAGCTTAGACACATGAGGCTCCCAACCAGCCTTCTCCATCCGCTGTTCTCCTGATGCATCTACCACTCATTCACTGAGGGCCAGGGAATCCGCTGGTTCCAATGTTGGTGGAGTTCGGCATCCATGCCAAAGCACACTCTGAACTTTTAAGGAGC
Source organism: Varanus komodoensis (assembly GCF_004798865.1). Taxonomy (NCBI): domain Eukaryota; kingdom Metazoa; phylum Chordata; class Lepidosauria; order Squamata; family Varanidae; genus Varanus; species Varanus komodoensis. The sequence goes on from NW_025335684.1 coordinate 6,508,771, forward strand.
TGTCCAAGGCAGTGATCCTTGTTTGTGGATAGGAGGCAGCACCCTGGACAGCTCCTTGGAAGATCAGCCTAAAAGCTGGAGTGGAGACCCAGCCCCGCTGATACTGAAGTCACCAACCACCATCGCTGAGGACACAATCCTGAGCTTGTCTGGATGGGAAAAAGGTCCTCCAACTCCCAAAATTCTGGCTGGGGAAGACTGGGAGTTGTAGGACTACCTTCTTCTGTCTTAACATGTAGCAGATTGTGCCTTGATTTGATTTCTGCCTCATCTTTCCACTGAAAACTCTAGTCGAGAATAATAGCAAGAATTGGATCATATAATATTATGCAGTTATTATTTGATAGAATCACATAATACTATAGAATGTTATTCTAAGAATAGTAACACCAAGATTAAAATAAACTGAATGACTAAAAATTTATTTGAAAGCACAGCTAAAAAGCACATCAGTAAAAGAAATGCATCAACACTCAAAACAGGACATTTTGACAACGGGCCGCCTGCAGTGCCAAAGCCCTGCTTCAATGGAGAATCATCTTTACCTGCCTGTGGAAGGACAGGAACGAGGCAACCAACCTGGCCTTCCTTGGCAGGGGCATCAGAGCCTTGTCACCAAGAAGACATTCACGTGCATGCCCATCAAATGTTCCTCTGGTGGCAATAGGGCTGTGAGAAGGCCCTTCTCAGACGCTCTTAAGGCCCAGCCCAGCCCAGCCCATGTGGGAAAATGTTGTCCAACATATGGACCACACAGCATCCATGCTCCCAATAAAGCCCTGCTATTCCAGAAATCATGAGGATGGAAATCCAATGTACCTGGAGACCATTGGATTGAGAGGCCTGGAATAAACTTGTTGAGTGGCAGAAAGTCTCTGGTGAAGGTGTTGCTTCTCACTGGAATCTGCAATGCCATAAAGGTTTAGCCAACTAGGAATTCCACAGCTCCCAGCATCCTGGGAGCTGGATGGGGAGTTTTCGATGTTCTCCAACCCCTTTCAGTCTAAGCATGCATAAAATTGCACTCGAAATGATTCAGAGATCCAGGCCCATACGGCAGAAATCTGCATAGCCCTGACATATGTTGCTTGAGATCTACACATGCAAAGTGAAGAGAGGTGGAGGAAGAGATCGCAGTGGCCAGGCTGAAGGCTGCTGCATTCATTTGCGTCTCTACTTAAATACTCTTAGCAATATTTTTATTCTCACTGTTTTTGACTGCCGTTTCTGAGCTCCTCCATGAATGATTGGTGTTTTAGGGTGTGGAGAGGCTCAGTTTTTTATTCATGACTATACATTTTATTAACTACCACACTTTATTAACTGCTACACATATTGTGAACCACCCAGAAAGTTTTGGCTATTGGACAGTATAAAAATAAAATGAATGAATGAAGGAAGGAAGGAAGGAAGGAAGACAGAGAGACACAGAGAGACACAGAGACACAGAGACACAGAGAGATAGACACAGAGAGACAGAGAGACAGACACAGACAGAGATTTGCTTAGATTTCCAGCACGCTAGTATATTTCTCATACAACTGATGTGAAATAGAAAAAAAAAAATCATTTTGTTCATTGACCTCCCAGCCTGGGTCATCCCCAACTGGTGGAAAGTGTCTTCTAAGCTTAATCATATGCCAAGGTGGTGTTAAAAAATGTGGGAAGGAGGACTCAGTTTTCTGCTCAGCTGCTATCCTTGCGTGACAGTTAAGCGAAGCATAAGGCAAAGCAAAAGGAAAAGCAAAAAAACCATTGGTATCCAGTGGACTCTTTGGCATATGAAGAACAGACCTGAAGCCCTGCAAACTGACCCAGGGCAGGGTCTATGTGTCAAGACCTAACAATCTCCAAGGCGTTTCTAGGCACAGCCGACTCGGTCCATGCAAGCCCTGCACCATATACAGACCAAACAGACCATGAACCTTGGAACTGAATTTTCACGTAGCATTTCGAGAATTTTCACCTAACTGAGTGGAATTTCCAATAGGCAGGCCTGTGATTTCAATTAGCCTTTCCTCCTCCTTGGCTTTACTAAAGAAGCTGCACTATAAGCTACAATAAATGGAATTCCTCAAAAGGAAAGGATGTATTAAGAGGAAACAGTCTTCTTTTTAAAAGTCTAGCTGGATGCTCCTCCCACAAACCCACAAGGTTTCTAGAAGAAACCCATTCTGGGCCAGAGGTAAGGATTCCCTCTGAGAAGGAAACAGCAAGGACATTGATCAGAGAACCAGGCATGACCTCAGTTCTTCCTGGGAATTCTCTTGTCCTCCTTTGAGTGCACAAGAGGGAATCCGCCAATGGAGCTTTTCAGTTACTGCTCTTCACTCAACAAGTTCTTCATTAACAAGGATTCCTGGAACACCCAGTAGGCAGACATAACTCTCATAATTAAGTCATCCAGCGGTCTGGCTTAGGAAACTGAGCCAGATCAGAAGTAAGGAAATCCTGAAGTTCAAACCTCTCCCTTTGGACAATGTTTTCCTTTGAGTTCTTCACGTTGCATTGGCACAAAGCAGGGTTGCTCATCTGTGTGGTGCCATTCACACACGCTCACGCTCACACTCATGCAAAAACTTGGCACAGTTTTTTAAGCTCCTGCCTGACCTCCATCCAGCCTTCCCAAAGATTTATGGATGGCAAGAAAATAAGGGAAAGGGGGCCATAACCAACCCTCTTTCCCTGCCAGGTTTGCTACTGAGGACTCTTAACAGTCATTTCTGCGTGGAAGGCCCAGTGGGTTTTGCAGTCGGCTTAATTCCACAGTGTCAGTGTGGAGATCCTGCGGTTTTCTGGATCTAGGCAGGGCTCTGGAAGGCACTCCTAGTACTTTTAGCCTGCATGAACGAGTCTGGGATAGACTTACAGCAGGATGCAGTGGTTGAAGAGGTGCAGATGATCTGATGCTCAGGGGCAGAGCCCTTGCTTTGCATACAGGTGGTCTCAGGCTTGAAATGGCCAGGTAGGACCAGGAAAGACTTCTGCCTGCATCTCTGAAAGCCACGGCTGCCAGTCAGTGTTGACAACTGAGAGACCTGTAGGCCACACCTTCCTGAGATGAAGTAAGCACCACTGGCCCTGCTGACCTCGAAATGGGCTGATCTAAGGAAGAGTGGAGAGAAGCCCACCCTCCCATGCCCGGGGCAAACCCACACTTGTCTGTGTGGAAAGCAATCTCGTATCTCTGCAAAGGACCATCTGGTCAACCGAGGGCCCTCAACGGTGGATCAAATCTCAGGAAAGGAACATTGGAAGCAGCCTAAGACTGAGTAAAAACCTAGTGCCTTGAGGAGGGTACATATGGCAGATGTTGTAACAGGTCTAGAGTGTATCATAGATTGTTTTAGCCTGAAATTTTAGATTTTGGGAAAGCTTATGGCTTTGTATTGTATCACCTTGTTTTATGAATTGTTGTAAACTGCCCAGAGAGCAACGGCTATTTGGGAGGTATAGAAAAGAATAAGTAAATAAATAATAGCTGGAGAATTCAATATTACATGTGCTTGTTGTTGTTGTTGTTAGTTGCAAAGTCACGTCTGACCCATCACGACCCCATGGACAACATTCCTCCAGGCCTTCCTGACCTCCACCCCCCCCCCCCGAGTCCACTTAGGTTCACACTGACTGCTTCTGTGAGTCCATCTAGCCACCTCATCCTCTGCCGTCCCCTTCTTCTTTTGCCACCTATTGTTCCCAGCATCAGGGTCTTCTCCAGGGAGTCCTTCCATCTCATTAGGTGGCCAAAGTATTGGAGTTTCATCTTCAAGATCTGGTCTTCTAAAGAGCAGTCAGGGTTGATCTCCTCTAGGACTGACTGGTTAGATCTCCTTGTGGTCCAAGGGACTCGCAGGAGTCTTCTCCAGCAAGTGCTTGCTCAGAAGTAAATCCTATTGAGTTCTATGAAAGTAACCCTCCCCCACCACCTACGTATGAGCCATGCATGTTGTCCCACTCTATCATGGAATATAGGAATGCAGGAAAAATTCATGTCAATTCAATTTTGGTTAGGATTTACCAAGTTTATGTCTCACAGGTCAACACAATCTGCACTGAAAATGTGTACATTTCCAAGTCTGTGATGTGATAGATGGACTCCCCAAAATAGTGCCCCCCAGCAAGTGCACATGTACAACAGTGTACATAAGAACACACACTTCTGAAAAATACACATAAACCTGCTTTGACCAATGGGAAAAGGATACCTATATTTTGAAGGCGCACTCTCAAAACATACATTTAGAAATGTGCGTAAAGTGCCATTCCTGGAGAAGACTTCCCCCTTTCCCAAGGTCACAGTCTGATATGGACATGAGGTGGGATGAGCATGAGCTGGAATCCGGAGAACTTTGATCAGCCCGAGTTTGGCTTTTCTGGGTATCCCTAACTGTATGTTGGCCTAGGCTTACCTGTGCATTTCTCTGCAATAAAACAAGGATCTCTGCAGGAAGCCAGATGAGAGACAGGAGAAATGGACTGTATCCTTCCAAGCTAGAATGGCTGTGTGAAGGTGAAGGCTGTTTATGCCTTCTTCATGTCCCCAATCAATCATAAGTTGTGATTTCTTTCAGGAATGGAGCCTCGAGCAAGCTCGGAAAGCGAGGAAGGAAAAGATTAACAGCCTCTATCTCTTTGGACAGCAGCAGCAATTTGGTTCTCACTTGTAAGGGCTGGTGACAGTGGGTAGTGTCTGCCTTTTAACCCCCCCCCCCAGCTATTTGTGGAATGACTTCTGAAAAAGGTCGTATTGGACCCCCGAAGCAATATCTGTGAGTTGCAGGGAAGGGTGGGCATCACTTGCTTTTAAACTATATCCACACTTTTGGGGGTGCAAGAATCAGGAGTCCAAATTTCCAAGCTCAGTTTAACACACCCAGTTTGACCTCTAAAGACTTGAACGCTGTGGGACCCCATCACTTGAAGGATTGCCTACCCATGGGCCTGCATGTGAAGAACATCCACAGAAGCACTTCTCATGGGTCATCTCTGGAGGCTTTTAGGTGGACAAGTACCCAGGAGAGGGCCTTTTCTTTGGTGGATGACCTTTCTGGCTTCCATTGCCCTTGAGGGTCCCTTCAGAACCTGAAGTCCTGTTGCTCTTCTGGTCTTCTCTTGATGAGGCTTCATTGGCTGTGCTGAAAGTCCTGCCTTGTGCTGGTGTTTATTTCTATGAAGGTTTGCTGCTGCATTACTGCATCATACATTATCTGAAAGGAGCTTTGGGAGGGCTCATGCTCTTCAAGGTGGCCTCGAAATATTGTTAATAATATTGATAATAACGATGATAATATGTTCAATAAGAGGAGGGGAAGCATTCTGCTCCTTCAGCAATCCAGGCCCAATCTGCAAGAGCCCTTTAACGTTCTAAGAAAGATGTCCATTGGGTTCTTTATCTTTAAGCCAGACTTGGACAGAGCAGCTCTTCCAAAAGGGGCAACTTCCAAGCGAGAGCTGCCCTTTGTAAAGTCAGGACATCTCGCTAAGCTGCCTACTGTGGCAAAGACAACCATGAAGGGCAGCCCAAACAGCCCGCGGCATTGTTCGCCCCTTCCAGACACAGCGTCACGTTCTGTCTGTGGCCCTGGAGCGAACAGAGAAGTTTGTCTTTACTCGCTGGCGGCTCCTGTTTGCTTTTCCTGATGCTACCAGAAGGTTGGCCGAAGCCTTTGGCCTGGGACAGCATGTGGAGACCATCCAGAAAGAGCCCAGTCTGTTGCTGAGTGGACTCTTTTGTTACAAATCTTCCATTTTAGATTGCAAATGGGTCTCTCTCTCACTCATTCTCTCTCTCTCTCATGTGTGTGTTGAGGGAAAGGAGATGAGCAAATAGGCACACCCAGCGTTTACCCTGTGCAACCCCATCCACATCTTTCAGGAAAGCAGGAAAGAAAGCAGTGGGGTCTATGCTGATCGGTGTGGCTTGTTGGTGGAAAAATGCCATGTGCGTGCACAAACGCACACACACAATGTGGATATCCCCATGCCAGGCAACACACGGGCTGTAGACCAGACACTCACCTTACTAGAGTCAATGGGGGACATTGGCAGGAGGCCTATGAAGAAGGGACCATAAATGAGCTCAGCGGCTCCAGTGTTGCCAAGTTGGCAACGTGGAGAGGATATGCTGAGAAGAAAAGATGGGTCAGGCTGGCGAGGATTAAAGTGGGGCTTCAGCCCCGCTTGCTGTCTCCAGGTGGGGCTCAGCGATGCTTCTCGGTCCTGTATACCGCAGGCCTGGTCTAAGCCACCCCCTCCCCTGAGCAGCATGTTCCCCAAATGGATGAACGGAGCTGCCACTGCTTACTTCCTCCAGCATTCTGATTTTTATCATTTTAAATTCAGTTTGTCTTAACTTTGAGAATTTGCCAAATTTTCCACGTGGTTTCTCCCCAACTCTGTTTCTGGTTGTTATTTTGAAAGGTTTTGTTTTCACATGAAAATTTCTAAATGGCTTTGTTCACGTTTTGCCTAAGACATGACTTTTATTTGTATGTTTGCCTAATAGACATTTGTAACAGCAAGAAATCCTAATATAACTCATTGTTTGTGTTATTTCCCCAAGCAGATAATCCCTAGGGTGCATTTTCTGAATCGGAGGACACTAAAGCAAAATTTGGAGAAGTGAGAATTTTGAAGGAGCTTGAATTTCAGCCTGAAAATGAGACAACTTGCATTGAAAAATAAAGTCCTGAGCTTCTGGATGGCATCTTCCTGACTGAATAAGGCCAACTGGGTGTTTCAGGGCATGGGCAGTGTACCTCATCCTCTGGTGGGGAAACTTTTTCAGCCCGAGGGCCAAGCTTCATTGAGAAGGCATTCAGTTCCAGTGCTGAAGGCAAAAAGGGTGGAGCCAAAGCACAGAGTCGCTTTAAGCTGCTATTGAGAATGACTAAGCTTTCAAATGGGGAGGAAATCAAACACGGGGAAATCAGCAAAGGATTTCCAGCTGGGGGAAGGAGCAGGAGTTGCATCTCAGAGGACTTGTCTGAGCTTGCAAAACCAAGCCACAGGTGGCGATGCCTCAAGGAGGAGGGTCCCCCTGGTGGACCGGAGCTCTGAGTCCTCCCTCCAGCCAACCAGACCTCTTGGTGCATGCATGGGCAACCCCTTTGCTTCAATGCTCCATGCACACACATTCACTGTGCCTGTCTACATGTTCCCACAAAGACTTCTCTGTGTCCCTCAAAGCTGCTTCCCCCCAGCTGTGGGTGATGAGCAAAACAGTGAGGTTTGGCTTATCCATTCCTCTCCTCCCCACAGTCCTGGAAGGAGCAGGAGGGGGGGAAAGCTGAACTCAGTTTTGCCACCCTTCGCTTAGGTGGTGCATGGATACGAGATAGCCAATGGCATGTGCGAAAGGAATGCCGAACCATGAAGTCATAGAATTATCACATTTCTGTCCCGGCACATTTCTCACCGCTTACAATTATCACCCCCTTTATTCTTGTACATAGCTTCTCAGACTTTGATCTAACTTTTTTTTGAGGGGGGGTGCCTCCTTTGATCCACTTTGGCTTACATAGTGTGTAACCTGACCTGCCGCCTCTCCTTTTAATCCTTCCCTTTCCCCCAAATTTCTTTCAAGCCATATCAACTCCTCTCTCTTCCTTTCATCTTTCTTTTGTACAAGTGTATACCAGGGCTGTAACAAAGAGACTACAGTGTTGTAACAACAGTTCCAAGGACCTCCGAAGTCATTCTGTTCAAATTCAGGGGGGGGGGGTGTTAGAGGAAGGGGTTCCTAGGCACTTTTAAAAGGCTGCAGCTGCAGTGAAACCAAAATGAGTGTGTGCATATTTGAAGAGTGTAAAACAGGATAAAATATTGAAGAATGGTGTCGCTAACATAAAGCATCTCCAATTAAGAAGCCTAATTTGGGAGTTTCTTTGGACTGCAAGCATGAAGGTCATGTGTCCTATAGGGGTAGATGAAAGAATCATTTTCAAGATCATCAGGAGATTCTGAACTAGAGATGAGTGAAGAATCTGATAGTTTTTTCTGAGTCGGCCCCATGGATTCCAGTTTGTTAGCCCTGCGTTGGTGTGGACTTGCAGTGGTGTGGGTCATGTAATTTGCACATGATTTTTAACTGTTAATGAAATTTGCACAAATAAAGGCCAGAAAACCACCTGGCTGTAGTGTAATTTGTGCAGGATTAGCTGATCTGTGCAAATCATGATTTGTGCACAAAGTGATTTTCACGAATCAGTTGATTTTGCACAAGGTGCCCTAGGGCCACATGGTTTGTGGGGGGTTATTTGTGTCAATTTCATTTGTGGTTGAAAAAATATGCACAAATCATGGTCTACGTTAGAGAGGGAAGTCTATGACTCCCCCCACCCCACAACCCAGCCCACTTCCAGTTATCGGATTGGAAGATGGCAGGATATGAACTGGTTTCCCTTGTTATGATTCAGCTCCGCTCTGAATATTCTCTGTCTCTGAATATTCCCTGTGCCTCACCAGTTTCTGGTCACCCTGCATGAACTAGAAACTTGTGCAAATTGAGAACTGATTGGATAGATCTGTGCAAATATGCACAACTGTTGTAATTTGTATAACTTTCCCCAATAGACTAATGCCGGATTGATGGAATTGACTGAGAAAATTGGAGGATATTTTGTAAACTTGACTGCAATTCTCATAAATCTTTCATCTCTTCTGTCCCTCACACAGTGACTGGCCAACTCAGTTTACTAATAGATCACGATCAACTGAAAACCTTCCAAATAGTTTGGACCACAGTTCTCACCATCCCAGACCATGCACCATTCTGAGTGGGGATGATGTGAGCATGTGAAGGGTGCCATCTTGGTGAGGTCAGGATATTAGAGATGATAACTCAGCAATGGGTAAAGTGATGCACATGGACATTGGTGTATTCTGAGCACTGCTGAGGTCCCCTCCCCTTCTTTTTCTTGGAAATAATACATTTTCTTTTTGGCAGCTGGGATTGCCCTAAATTAGAGACAAGCAATCTCACGGAGGGTTCTGATGATGCGCACATGGCAGTAGTCGTCTGTAAAGAGCAGCTCCACTCAGAATCAAGATGAGCTTTCTCAATCACGTCATGGGCACTAGCCAGTCAGTGCCACCCAGGGCCAAGTTCTCCCACAGACTCATGGAACAGTGTCCCATCCACCACAGACCCCAAGAGTGCAATGCTAGTAAGGACGGAGACATGCTTTTCCATCGGATGCAGTGAGGGGGCTCCCAGATTGCCTCCACTGCTCTAAAAAGGTTCCCTCAGTCTTTAGCTCTGTTGAGTGGCTGTCACCAAATCACAGGACGGCCAGATTCAATTTAGCGAACTCCACGTTGCATCAAGGGGAGCACTCTTGCAATCTCGGGCGAACAAGGGAATCCGTTGCTGGGAATCCAAAGGCTTTGCAATGGCTGGGTAGAGTTGGTACCAGAGGCAGGAAGGGGCTTCTCCAGGGACATGGCTTTTTTCTTGCATGCTACTTTAGCAGATGATGCACTCCTTCCCTTTCTTTGAGCGCGCTCATCCCCACTCAGACATCCATCCGTGATCAACATCATGTTCAGGTGACCTATTTTATTTTATTTTATTTTATTTTTCCTTTTTGGCTGCAAGGGAAACAGTGTCGAGCAGTTTTGCAGGAGGGGATTTGCTTTGCCAGCTGTGCAAAAGGACATGAACTGGAAAAGCAGCACCCAAAGCCGCGACACCAGAGTTTAGTTGCGGCAGAGTTCCCTGGGGTTCAAAGTCAGAATGACTTGAGCCAGCCTTGTGGAAAGCGGGATGAAAAATCTTGTAAAATTCTGTGAAAATGAACAGATAGGAGAAGGCAACCAGGAGAGAGGGATCTACCCTGAAATAGTTCCTGTCCAATCGTTCCATCTTTACTCACATCTGGAAGGCAATTATTGGCACTGCTCTCTCATAAAGCTGAGATAATGCCCTAATTGTGTTAATTGCAGAATGGTGTGAAATTTGGATATGCTAATTTATATGTTGGCAAAAGTGCAGGGAATCATAAGTAAAACCATCAAGGGTTGGAAGCAAGAGTGGTTTATCTTGGGAAAAAGGCAAGCAGAGGCTTCGCTTCCCAGCTTGGTAGCAGGCTGTTCTGTGCTCAGACTGTTCTGTTATCCGAAGCAATTCAAGGAACTGTCAAGTTATGGAACTGGAAGAAAGGTAGGAAGGGACCAATGCAAGACACCCGTTTCCATCGGCCTGAGTCAGCATGGCCAGTGGTCAAGAATTCTGGGAGTCTGAGTCCAAAATATCCAGAAGGTACCGGGTTGAGGAAGGCTGAAATAGAGGTAGGAGCCCAGCCATGCATTAATTTTTGCCAATATTTGGAGTCCCCTCCCATAGCTTATGGGGGTTCTGGACCCATTTTCTGGCTCAGTGCAGCATCTTGCTGTTTCTAGGTAGGACCGAGAAAGACACAGAAACTGCTCCAGGTGGAGTTTAGCCCTGAGAACTTGCATCTTGAGCAGAGTGCTTGCCGGTGTTTGTATTTAGGTAGTTTGTGTTTATCCTGGTGAGACGGAGTGTTATTTATAGCTTTGAAAAAAGCATGTATAATTGATGCATAAATTGGTCATGGTCTTTCCATGGACTGCCCTTCGTCTAATGTGGTGGCCACGGCCGAGACAGCTTTGATCCAGCGCGAACGATTAAAATCACGGAGGCAGTGGGGCAGACACATGGGCACCATTTAAGGGCTTTTCCTAATCTCTTGTACTTCTGGTGATTAAAGATCGGGCGGGTTCTTGCGGGGGAGGCCGGGCATCAAAAACACCTCACACATTGCTGCTCTCCTTGGATGCTCTTTGCCACATCATTAAAGCAGGATTTGCTGAGAAAGGCAAACCCTGGGAAGGATCTCAGTGCAGGGGTGCAGAACCTCAGAACTGCGGGCCGGACTCAGCCCACCCGCCTTCTCCGTCTGGCCCTCTGGGGTTCTCTCGAGAGCCACACCTCCTCTCCCTGCCCCATGCCCTCCCCAACCACAGATCCTTTGGGTCTGCCTGGTTCGCTCCCTTTATAAAAGGGGGAGTCGCTTTTCCCAAGGCGTAATTGCTCTCCGGAGGAGCTGGGGTCAAAATAAGCTGGCGTTTGGAGTGATTTTGCCCTGCCTTCTTTGTCATTGGTGCCGTTTTATTAGCCCTGGGCAAATTTGGCCCCCAAACAGTTCCTGCAAGGAAAGCAGGTCCTGGGGCTGAGAGAATGCCAATGCTGCTGTCTTAGGGGCACATTCCCTCACTGTGTCCTGGAAGCCAGCAAGCAGAGATGATTAAATGGGGACTCCATCAACCCAATCGTTCCTGTAGGCTTGCCAAGGTTGCCAGCTTGACTCTCTGTTAATCTGATCTAGAGGGAAACATCATTCTGCCTCCAAACCCTGAGATTTTGGTGAGATCTTGAGTCAAGCGCCCTGCTGCAGCCCAAACGCTCAGCCTAGCCTACCTCACAGGGTTGCTGTGAAAACCACTGTGGCATCATGGGTGAAGCACTAGCCTGGGACTGGGGAAAGTGGGTTCTAGTCTCCAGTGGGCCATGAAGCTTACTGGGCACTTTGGACCAGACACGGACTCTCAGCATAACCTACCTCACAGGGCTGTTGTAATATAGCAGGAGGGTCATTTTAGACACCCTGGGTTCCTTATGCTATCATATGAAAGTCATATAACAATTAAAAAAGAATGATCCTGAGTGCAGGCCTTCTGGGAGCGGCAGGTCACATGTGTCTAAAACACCAACATTTCAGGCTGAATTGCAATGGGGTGGCAAGAAGGCTGCCTTCTAATTTCCTTATTTTGTGGGGAGGCGGTGTCGAAGTGTCAGCAGGATCCCCTTGCAGTGCCTCCCTGTATACCGTTCGTCCCCCAGCTGAAATGGCTATTTCTGGACAATGTTGGCTCCCCCAGGATCTTCAGAATCGTGCTGGGAGAGATCCAGCACATGGCACGTGCTGGGAATCCCACGCCTCCCACTTCTATCCATGGGTGTGTGAGGTTGTGTGCGTGGCTGGATATTTCAAGGATGATGCTGGGAAGGGGGAGAGTTGGCTCAGGGACCACCTGATGGCACCGAAAGGTCCTGCTCAGCAGAAAACCTTTGTGTGAAGAGCTCCGGAGCTGCATTTCTGTGCCCGTTTTGATGCACACAGATGCCCGTCACAACCCAGCCCTGCCAGCTCGTCCATGCCAGGCCAAGCAGGCCACCAAGAGGTTGGCTGCCCTGGCTTCTTGGTGCCTTGCTTTTGCCAACTGGTTGGACCCCTGCACTCGGACCCTTTGGCATGACAGCTTGCTGCCTTCTCCTCACCCTCGGCTCCACTCCAAGAGCCACCCAGGACTCAGGCTGAAACCTCCACATGTTTAAAACCAGGGTGGACAATTGCTGGGGAGAAACCCACTGGGAGACGGGAGCACCTGAAGCTGTGCTTAATGGATTTATTCCCAAAATTCTGGGTGGGAGAGGAAATGCAGATTCCCTTTTAAATCAAGGCGTGCAGGACTGCAGATCCTTGAGGCATCTGAGGAGTATAATTTCTCTTTGCAGCAGGTTCGATGCTCCCCTGCACTTTGAGGGAATCGTAGTTTTGTCCCACCGAAGCGCAACCTCAGATTTCAGGTCAGGTCAGATTCTGAGGTGGGGCTTGGGGGCTGCAGAATCCACACATGGGGGCACAAACCACCCCATGGCCTGCCCCTTGTCTGCCTCTGTTTGAAACATTGACTTTGAGGGACTGATACAGCTTGTCGCGTGGGCACACCTGTGCGTCGAGTGCACCTGCATTCGGTCAGGGATGATGGTGGGAGAGAAGTTTCATTTCATTTTGTTGCACTGCTTCAAGGACTTCTGCAAAAATGGCGAGTGACAAATGTCTGCGAAACATGAATGGAATATCTGCCATCTGCCAAGGTCATTTGGAGAAAAGAGCAGAGGGATGGAAGAGACAGGAGGGGAAGAGGGTGAATCTGAAGAGGAGGGGATGATGCAGATGTGGCAGAAGGGTGAGAAAGGAAGGAGGAAGAGGAGGAGGAGGCAGAGGGGAAAGGAAAGAGAGAAGGGGCATTTTCTTCACTGAGTCACAGATTAGTAGAATTGGAAGGGGCCAAGGGGCCAAGAAGGCCATCAGGTTCAACCCGCTGCTAGTGCAGGACACCAAGTTACTCCATCCATCTTAGCTGACTGTCCAGTTGGGAGAGCCCACATCCCCACTAGGTCATAGGTTCCATTGCTGAAATTCTTCCTATATCTAGCTGGAATCTGGTTTCCTGTAACTTAAGTCCATTGTTCCATGTTCTGCACTCTGGGATGATGGAGAAGAGATCCTGTCCTTCCCCTTTGTGACAGCCTTTTGAGTACCTGTAGAGTGCTCCCCTATCTCCCCTCCGTCTTCCCTTCTTGAGGCTGAACATGCCCAGTTCCCTCCATCTCTCCTCCCAGGGCTTTGTCTCCCATCTCCAGATCATCCTTGCCACCCTCCTCCAGAGCCTTTCCAGCTTCTCTGCCTCTTTCTTAAACTTTGGTGCCCAGAACTGGACACAGTAGGAATTCTCAGAGAGGCTTCCCACAAAAAGGTAGAAAATTGAATCTGGAACCAAGGGCATGGCTACCCAGTGCAATGAGCACACCGAGGTCCCAGTGTGTTCCAGAGCCCTCTCCCGGTGGCTTCATGCAGAGGTCAAGCAACACAGGTGACGGAAGATCGCCCCGTGGGACATGATGGGTGGGCCACTGCAGGGCTGAATTCTGGCCCACAGTTCTGGTCCTTCTGGACATGACTGAACAGGAAGGGTCCTGCCGAGAAAAGGCTCGTGCTGCATTGGACACTCTGCAGCCGAGCGCCTCTGGGGGCGGCCGATGCCCAGAGAGAGATCATGGTCACTGGTGGTGGATGCAGCAGAGAACCCTAGAAGAATGACCGGAGTGGAGCACCAGGTACAGCTGCGGCCACCCTTCAAGGGGACCAAAACAGCCACCAAAATAGTTGCATGAGCCAGCGAGTCTTCCAGTCCTTCCTTGTGGATTCTGGAGTGGACTGGCTTTCAAGGGGTTTGCTTGGACTGTGGGAAGACTGGATTTGGACCCCAGACTGAAGTTTCCCTCTCCTGTCCAGACTTTGAAAGCATGACGCCAAAGTCTGTCCCACTTCAACCTGAAGCTGACATTAGATTTGCATAACCCGAGGCCTTGTTTGTTTTGCAAAAAATTTGCAAAAATTAGGAGCAGCACCTGTGTCATTTAAAGGTAACTGTTAAGGTGTTGCATTACGGCAAGATCTGTTCTGGTCTGAAACAGAAGTGGGACTGAATTGCCCTGCCTGTCTCCAACAATGCAGTGTAAAGGCTGCCCATGTTAAGAAAAGCAAAGCAAAGAAGCATGATCTTGAACAATGGATATCCAGGAGGCAAAACTAAGGACAGGTACTAGAAACTCAGGTTTCTTCTGAGTGTTCATATTTCAGTTTTGCTTTAACAACCCTAATTGCAGGATAGAAGGCTTTATTGTAAGCTATTCAAGTGCCCTGGGTGGGGGGAAGAGGGGGGGAGAAAAGAGAAAAGAAGAAGGAAACTTTAAAAGTCCAGCAATTCATGTACAGAACAGAGCGTGGAATCTGGAGATGGAGATTTGCAACTGGAACCTTTTATCTCTTCCAAAGAGCTCCTGTGACTGTCTGTCGGCCCCATGTAATGATGCAGCCCTACAAAAGGCTTTTCCTATCATTCACGTACATTAAATGCATATCCTTTTTTCCCCTACCTGGGAAAAGAGGAGGCAACCCACTGAAGAAAAGCTGGAGGAAAGCACTCAGATCTCTTCGGCTAGACTGCCTAATGGCTCAGCTCCTGCGGATTGTGTTGCAGAGGGGGCAGGGGGTGGGGGCAGAAAAGGCCAAGCTACCTTTATTGCAGGTGTGCTTTAAATCTCTCCCAGGGAGAAGGCTGGCTCTGCCAGTGGATAGAGCAAAGCTTCTGCCCCAGAACACTGTGTGGTTTGCCAGGAGAGGGCCAGAAATGGTTGATTGTTCAGCTCATTCATTCCATAGTTTTATTCCTGTAGACAGGTGCTTGTAGAATTATCTGCTTCAGGTGTTCTACCTATCTACCGCATCATTTGTTGGGAATGGTAGACCTTGATAGCTGCCGCATCATTTGTTGGGTATGGTAGACCTTGACTTGGGGCAGGGGGCATGTCAAAGGATAGCAGTGTTTAAGTTCATGGGCTGGCTCAAATGTGCAAAGGTGCCAATTCCTCCCCATCCCTAATAAAGGACGGTGGTGGCCAAGGTGGCCCCCAGAGAGCCAGTGTGGCTTAATGGTTAAGAGTGTGGGACTGGGACTCCAGTGACCTATGGAGTCAGCTGGGAGACTTTGGGCCAGTCGCAGAGTCTCAGCCCAACCAACCTCCCGAATCCTAAAAGAGTTTCAGCACCATGACCTAGACCGACTGCCCCCTGGCCCCAGACAGTCCATTGCTTTCTCCTGTCCAAAGACAAGGACCAGGTCAAGGACCCCAAGGATGTAATTTCAGCCTCCAAGGCTGGTTGACCTCTTCCTGCTTCTCTTCAACGTCTCTTGAGGATCAAGGCTCTCCGTGCTTCATCCGGGTCACTCTTCCCAGCAAGGAAAGAGTGATCAGCATGAAGATCACTGGTGAATTTGTGTGTGGCTGTCCACACAATCGTGCATAATTCTAACTGCTGGACAAACATCCCAAGACAATGATGCTTGCTCTTCTCACATTCTGGTCTCCCGTCAGGTCCTTGCTTTCCACCATGGTCATTCTTATTGGCTTCTCCACACTTCCTATGATCTGGCATCATGATATTCTTGTATATCAGGGAAGAGTAAATTCACAGGTTGCAGGTCACTCCCCTTCTTACACCCCCCTGCTCCACAGTCTTTCGAAAAGAGGATCTTTTGGAGAAAGAAAGTATGAAAAAGATGGTGTCTGGAATACAATGGAGCAGCGAAAAGGTTGAATCTGTGCTATTGGAAAGCTAAATGTCACCCTGTCATGGTTGTATAGTTGACAAGATTCTCAGAAGAAAGCATCATTGGTAGACACTTTTTGGGGGATTAGGAACAGTAGGGGTGGCAGCAGCTACACTCGGGGGCAGCACTGACCACCCAAGGCCTGCAAGTCACATGTTCCCCACCCCTGCCATTCACCCGGGAGCAGCCATTAATTCCATTGATCTGCAGCAGAGGCAGAGATGTGGTGGGCCAGGGCTGAGAAAAACCCTGGCAGGGAGGAGAATTGGTCCAGGGACACAGAGCTCCTTCTCATGCGGCGCTTTGGAGATTAAGTCCAGACTGGTCTGCAAATGGTCCTTCCTACTTTCTTTGGCAGGGGCTGCTGGGAGCCTGGGTCTCCCGCAGTTGGGGCAACCAATGGCATTGTGGCCATTACCTCATTGCATCTCAGCAAGGAAGGGCTGAGTGGGCGAAGCCTCCCAGATCGTGCAACATGACATTAGTTCTGACGAAGAAAAATGGTTTTCCATTTACAGGGCTATGCTGCAGTTTCAGACACTTAGCCGGTGCATCTTAATGGACTTCTCTCTTCTCCGTCTGGCTGCTACATTAATATTAATCCCCCTGTCAGATACTGGAAAGGATGCAGACAAAAAGCAAACCTCCAGGTGTGCTGCATTTACGGAGCGCCCTGGAGAGGGTTGTCGTCGAGGTCGCTCCTTTGCCGACAATGCGATTTACTCTGTTTTTAAACGCTCCAATCAAACGACTAACACGATTTCCACGAACAGACCTTTCTTGTGGCTTTCCCAGGGAGGTTCAGATGAAAATGACAAAATTACTAGGGCCAGTTCATACCTTTATTTAAGACCGACGGTTCAAAGGGCTGGAACTGCACCAAGTGGGGCTGTTTAGGTTAGAACAAAGGGAACAAGGGTAGACATGACAGAGGGGTTTAAAATTGTTCACGGTGTGGAGAAAGTAGAGAAGGAGGGATTATTCTTCCCCTCCCATAACACTCGAACCTGGAGCCATCCCAGGAAGTGAATGAGTGAAAGATTCAGGACAGATAAAAGGATGCTCTTCTCCACACAGTGTATAGTTAAATTAAGGAATTCACTGCCACAGGAAGTAGAGATGGCCACCAGTTTGGATGGCTGTAAAAGCGGATTGGGGAGATTCATGGAGGAGGCAGCCAGCCTTGGTGGTCAGGGGCTACCTTCTTGGGCAGGGGGAGGTCTTGCGCCATCCTGCTTGAGGGATCCTGTGGGCGGCTGGTTTGCCCCTGTGTGTACGGACTGCTAGACTGGATGGACCTTGGGTCTGATCCACAGGGCTTTTCTTCTGCTCTTACCATTTCTTTGCACATACTGCTTCTTCAAGGGGTTACAATCTCAGATGGCACAGGGATGCAGCAGGGGAAGGAAGAGATGAAGGCAAGAGGAGAAGGTGTGATTCCTTCCCGTATGTCCTGGGGGGATGCATTTCTCCTGTTTGAGCTGTTTTGGACTGCAACTCCCAGCTAAGGCTGGTAGGGGATGATGGCACTTCTAACCCAAAACTCCTGGAAGGTCCCAGTTTGGAGAAGGCTGTTGCATAGAAGAGCAGGCTTAAGCACAGGATTTTATGACTGCACGAACTCTTCTGCTGAAATTAATTTGCAATAAATCAACATTCACGACAGGTTGGTTTCCCTTCCTTTTTTTGCTATGTTGTTTTGTTTGGCCTGTCTTGCATCAGGAACATTTTCTTGTTGAGGGAAGATAAACTCAACCAGGTCAATGGCCTTCGGAACAAATGGGCAATATCTAATTTGAATTTGGACAGAAGTAAAAAGGACTTGCCTGACTGTGAATGGTTATTTGAGGTGGCACCTTCTCAACCCAACTTCCCCAGATGGCTTTTTGGCCTTTGTACATTGAGCTGATTAAAATTGTACTCCACCCAAATACTGTCAAAAGAATGTCCTTCCTGCAAATCAAAAAGGTCACAGAACACACAACACCTATGTCCCTTGCCAACTTGAGCATGAAGCAAAAGCTCAAGAAACAAAGGTTCCTGCAAGACTTCAGATGTGATGGGAGGCCCTCCTGGATCTGGTGAAAAGGACCACCAAATCCAGCCTTTTTGGTCCAGAGGGTTACCACCCAGCTGCCCACGGAAGCCAACAAGCAGGACACAAGAACAATGTTGTGTCCTTCTGTGCATGTTCCTCACAACCGGGAAGGTCAGTGGAGGCACAGGGCCCGTAGCCTTTGATAGCTCCATCCCTCAAGAATGGGACTCATCCTGTTTTAGGCTCCATGAGGGAAGACATGATTTAATTTGCTGTAAGCCGTCCTGAGATATTTATATAAAGGACGAGATACAAAAGCTTCAAGTAAGTAAGTAAGTAAGTAAGTAAGTAAGTAAGTAAGTAAGTAAGTAAGTAAGAAAGAAAGAAAGAAAGAAAGAAAGAAGGAAAGAATCTGCCATGTTTGCCATGGCCAATTGGCTCCAATTTCTAATATTATGCAAGAGAGAGAAAAAACTCTGCCCACCTGCAGTGCGCATAAATTAATGGCTATTTATGGCTCGGGTGGGTGACCTGCAGCCCTGGGACCCAGATTTTGAAAGCCCACTGCAAGGGATGAGTTCAGGTCTCTGGCAAGGGTGGTCTGTCCTTCGCAGTGGCTGGGAAGGGGGCAAGGGGAGTGGGAGAGTGGAAGTACAAGAAGAAGGGGAAGGAAAGGAAGTGCTTCTCCCTGTCATCGGTCCTGTTTTGGCCCATCATCGCCACATGGCCCCTGACAGACTATCCTGGGGGAAACGTGTCTCTCAACAGGAAAGCGTAACCCTGTTCCCCCGCTCTTGCTGTACTGTAGGGATGAGCAGCTTGTTGTGAATTTCGGCTTGAGGCCTGGTTCACCTCATGTAGGTATTTTTTCCTCCTCGGTCAGGACAAATGCAAAGTTTTGCAAGAGTGCACCCCCAGTTTTCTGCACTCAGCAAAGTGTGAAATGCACAGATGGGAAAAACATGCATTTTTTAAAAATGCACCTTTAAAAAAAGCACGGACTTGTGACTTGGGAAACAGGAACCTTTCTAATTTGCTGCCGCACACAGGGCTTGCTGGAGGGCTTTGCTTGTGGAAACACAGGCCTTGCACATCACTGCTGTGCTCTGAGACTTGTATGCTCTGCTGGACGCAAGCCAGAAGGATGGGAGGAGCAGTGAGACAATTTTTGTCTCTCTGTTTTCTGCCCTCTCATAACGTTTTTTCAGCCTCTAATGCTGGTTCTGCCCTGATGGCTTCAGGAATCTCAGTAGCCTCTGACTTTGGAGGCCTCAAGGCAGCAGGTTCCACCCTAAGGCAACTCCCCTTTCAGCTTGTCTAGCAATGGAAAGGGAGAGGAGAACACTGCAGGAGTCCCAAAATATCTCATATCCTGGCCTCCCTAGGCTCCTCCCTTCTCTGCTCACCCAGACCCCCAATTTCCTCCTCCTCTGAAGTCACCTTTCCAACCTTGGAGACACCTGGCATGTTCCTCTGGGATGGCAGGAATTGTGAAGGAAACAGGGTGGTCCTCTGACTCCCCCTTCTCAAGCTAGAGTCTCTGACCTTGGAAGATTTCCCCAAGCAATATTACAATCTCTGGAATACTCTTCCAGGGACCGTACGATGGCTCTCCGCCATTCCAACGTTGGTGTGCATATTTCAATTCTGTTGCATGCCACCTCCCCCCACTTTTTTTTGGAGAAAGGCACCCAAGAAATCATCATCAAAGAAACAGAGAAACAGAGCGAGTCAGAAGGGGTCTCCTGGGCCATCTAGTCTGACCTCCAGCACCAGCCAGCTCTGCTCACGACATGCCCACCATGCGGACGCCCAGTCTGTCCTTGAACACCCGCACCGATGGGGCCTCAACAGCCTCTCGTGGAAGCCCATTCCACACCCTCGGGGTCCCAACTGTCAGGAAGTGCTTCCTGGCATCCAAATGGAACCTGGGTTCCCTGAGCTTTGCTCTGTTGGAGCGCATCCTGCCTTCCTCTGCAGGGGAGAACAGGCCTCTCCCCACCTCCGTGTGACATCCCCTCACATACCTGTATGTCGCCAGCAGATCGTCTCTGAGCCTCCTCTTCTCCAGGCTGAAGAGACCCAGTTCCCTCAGTCTCGCCTCATACGGCCTCCCCTGCACTCCGGCCACCGTCCTTGTGGCCCTACGCTGCATCACGTCCACCATCATTAGTCTGTGCGGCAGTCTACTTGACAGCGTCCGTAGCTTCATGGATCTTTTGTCTTTCCCCCCTTGAATCTTTCAGCTCTCCAGCACCAGGTACCATGGGCTTCTTTTCGTGTTCTGCAGGTGATGCATGAGATAGACTTCAGCAGAGTAGGTGGACTCCATGTAAGGGGACTTCCCTACCATGGGAGGTTAAGCCACCTCCCACTGTGCTGTTGTTCCATCATCCTTTGGGAACCACTCCCCACCCCCAGCAAGTTTTTCAGTCCGTCCATCCGTCCGTCCGTCCGTCCGTCCGTCCAACCATCCATCCATCCATCCATCCATCCAATGCTGCTTAGTTTTCTTCTTTTCCTGGTCCGGTTGTCCTGTATTGATTCACTGATTGGGTGAGAACGAATGGGTGGAAATGGCAGGGAAGTGGATTTCGATGAAACAGCTGCCTAATGGAAAGACCCATTAACAGTGGAGCAAACTGTCTTGGCAGGTTTCAAGGTCTCCATTTGGTGGAATTTAAGCAGAAGGTGGATGGACATCTGTCAGAGATACTGCACTCCATGCAGAGCAAGGGGTTGGAGTAGATGTCCTCCCTCTCCACTCTCAAATTCCATGGTCTGGATTTGGATTTAGTCATTAGTAGACCTCCTGAAAACAGTGGATCCTAAGAAAAGTTCCCATTGAATTCAGGGAATCTAAGTATGAGAAATTCTGGATCCATCTCTAGGATTTTATGATCGATTTTACTGATGAGGGAACATGCTGATGCTACCTCAATTTGTTCTGTTCTTTTTATTTTAAAATCTGGTTAGCTGCTCCATCTCCATTTAGGAGGAGCAAAGGCAATTTGCCTCGAAGAAGTAAACTGTCTATCAACCAAAGACTACCTTGTAACTGAGAAAACAAAAATGTCTAGGCAGAATAGTCTCTTTCTTTCTTTTATGTATTCATTTTTACATGGCATATGCAGGAGCTCAGTTTCAATTCTTTTGAAAAAGTCAAAATTGACAGGAAACTAGGAATTGGCAGGAGTTAATCCAAACCGTAGCAAAATTATTATTTTGTAGCCGCTGAGCAAGGGAGGGGACAGGATGCGGTAGGGAAACACCAGCAGGTATTAACCTGAAGGATGGATTAACAAAAACGTGGCCAGGGTTGACTTGTCTTTTCAGCGACAAAATTTCCTGCAAGTTGCTGCTTGCCTGACGTGATAACTTTTCTTTCTTTGTAGCTGCAAGGAAAGCAAGAAAAAAGAAAGGAAAAGGGTGGTGGAGGTGGGGGGGCAAAAAACCCAGCCCTCTTTTCAGTTTATTCTGTTTTCTCCTGCCAAGGTGATTTTATTTTGCAGAGCTGGAGGAAGAAACCAAAATAATATGGCCAAGACTTGCTGGGGTACTGCAGCTAATTCTCTTCCATGCTATTATTGGTGTTGTTGTTATGTAAGAAAGCCACCACAAGAAAAACCCCCAGGGCTCAGTGACTCTATATACTGCATCTTTTGAAACCCAGAACCTCAATTCTTTCTCTCCTGAATATTGCAAATTTGGATAAATCCAAAACAACCTGGAACAAAATTCTCAGCCAGACAAATCCAATAGGAGCACCCATGCTCAGTTTGGAAAGGACTATCATGGATTCCAACCAACACTTCCTGAGCTAAGAATTCCAAGGCCTGGCCTTGGAGGGAACAATCTCTCAGCTTTGGTTTTTGCTATCATTGTGTTTGTTTTGTTTTGTTTGTAAGCTTTTTCTCCTGCCTTTCAGAAAGCACTGGCTTTAAGATTATTTAAAAATAGAAACAATCACTATTCAACATGTGCCAGCAGCCATTGCCTTTCAAACAGGAAATGCAGGATGGAAAAATCAGTGCTCAGTGGGGCTGGATTTAAACTCCAGGGAAGGGGGGTTGAACAGTGTGGGGCCACCACTGAGAAAGCACCGCCCCCTTTGTTGTTGCTGTTGTGAGTCGCAAAGTCGTGTCCGACCCATTGCAACCCCATGGACAACACTCCTCCAGGCCCTCCTGTCCCCCACCATCCCCGGAGTCCACCCAAGCTCACGCCGACTGCTTCAGTGACTCATCTATCCATCTCATTCTCTGCCGTCCCCTCCTTCTTTTGCCATCTATTGTTCCCAGCATCAGGGTCTTCTCCAGGGAGTCCTTCCTTCTCATTAGGTGGCCAAAGTATTGGAGTTTCATCTTCAGTATCTGGCCTTCTAAAGAGCAGTCAGGGTTGATCTCCTCTAGGACTGACCGGTTTGATCTCCTTGCGGTCCAGGGGACTTGCAGGAGTCTCCTCCAGCACCACAATTCATACCCCTAGTACACACAAATCTAGTTGCTAATGGGCCAGAGAGTAGGAGCTGTGCTGCTGATCTTAATGCTTGGACAGCTGTATAAGAGGGCCAGATGGTCCTTGGCATGGTCCCAAACCATTTAGGGCTTTACAGGTCAACCCCAGAATCCTGAATGGGCCCAGAATACTAGTAGTCAGTCCATCTAAATGGATATGGATCATATTTTGGTGTCAGTAAACCCTTATCAAAAGGGAAATGAAACAAATCCTCACCCACCCATTTGAGGGTGTCTAGTCCAGAAGAGGAGAACCTGGGATGCAGAGGGTAAAACGATGAGAAAAACAGATGCCAATCTAAATAGGGCATTTCATTAATGGCTCATCCCTTGAACATCAGAAAGCCCTGCCAATAATCAAGTGAGGATTACCAGCCTCCAAAATGAGCTACTGTGAGCATATTTGATTCCTCTCACATGTTGTGTCCCTGCAAAGGAAAAAAAAATATGGGTGAGAAGAAAAAGATGAGAAAGGAGAAGAAAGAAGCAAGCATCCATTTCCACTCCTCAAGAAATGTCAACCAAGCAGATCCCAGGTTTCCAAGTCGCCTTTCTAGTTCTTGAGGGACAGACTAATTCATCCCCTCTGTTTGGTAAACAGGCTCCCCTCTCCTTCCCTTCCTTTTAGAGAGGCTGGTGAAGAGCAAGGCAGGGACTGTAGTTTCTTAAAACAAATGGACACTGATCGTTAAGGCCTTGCCCAGGAATCCCCTCATGTGTGAATAGTTTTCCCACGGTATGATTAAGCTATTCTATATGCCAGCAGTCTCAATTGGCTGGCGAACTTTCTCTGAACCCCCCTCTCAGCCTGCAGCTGCATCTCCATCTTTCCCCCATGTTTCTGTTGATCATTCAAAGTGGTTCATGATTAACCACTTAAGCCAAGAGTATGGGTGAAATCTATCCCTACCTAGCCAAACTAGTTTGACCTTTCCTGAGAAAGAGGGGAGGGGCATGTTAGCTTGATAACACAGGGGCTAAGTAGAATGATATAGGATCAACACTTTAACATAATCTGACAGCACAATGCATAGTATTTATTTAGTTAACCATTACATTTCTATACTGCTCCTAGCTGAATCTGTCTGGGCAGTTTGCAAAAGGTGTAAGAACAATAAAAATACGCTGGATGGGAACAACCAACATAAGTTAAAATTAATTTAAATAGCATAAGAACATCACAATGGTCAAAGACAATCAAAAAGGCAATTGAAAAGACCCAGCTAAGAATAAAAGGCACCTGGCTAAAGACCAGGGAGCTCTTTAACGGTCTCCACAAAGGGGGCGACCTTGATCTGGTGCAGAAAAAAGGGAGGCAGGCCACAGCAGGAGGTTATTCCAATGATGGGGCAGGGGTCACCACTGAAAAGGCCCTCCCCTTACTTACTACTCTCAGAGCTCCTTGAAGGGTTGGCACCTGGAGGAAGACCCCAGAAGCTGAGCATAGCATCCAAGTAGATTGAATTGGGAGAGGTGCTCTAACAGATATTGTCCCAGGCTAAGGCTAAGCAGCATTAACTTGTTAAAAAACACTAATGGAATTTTGCTTCTTCTAGGTTTTAAAATTATTATTATTTTCAAGGCTTGAGGATGTTTGTTTTCTTCCATTTTTCATTGGAGTTCACCCAGTTTGCATCTTTTGTACTGAACATGGACTCCAATGTAACCCATGCCCAAAGTCTCTCTATTTCCAAGTTTGCAGTGTCATTTGTGACTGGCCTCCCACACAGAAAGTATTAGGCAATGTGTACATTTGAAAAACACATGTGACAAGTGAGTCTTTTAAAAAAATATAAACAAACTCTCCTTGATCAATGGGGGAAGAATGAGCACATTTCAGAGATATGTATACACAATTACTGGGCAAGTCTGGGAAAATATGTAGGAAAGTGCTCGTGGATCTTCAGGCAAAAAGAAAAAGATAATAATCTGCTATGGATACAAGTTGAACTAAACAAAAGTAGAAGTGGAGAAATTCAATGGACTCGGTTTTTGCTTCTATGCACATCCCCGTCTTTCATGCCGTTTGTTTGGTTTCACGCTCCGTTGGCATGCTCATTCAGTCACCTGAAAAATTCATATGAAGTGTTCTGCACATTTCTCTTCAAGTGCACATCAAAATGCAAGTTCACCTACTATACACATTTTTGCAGGTAGTTTTCCGTAACAGAATGAGCTTTTCAAGTTCTTTCCATTAATATACGCACTTTATTGTCCAAAGTCATATGCAGGGAGCAATGGAAAAATCGGAGAAGAACTGTGTTTTTGCTCATGTATTGGTCTAGTTAGGGTAAGAGTGTATGAAATGGTGACCCAAACTTTAAAAGTGTGGAGGAAAACTGCAGGCATACAGAGGGAAATGTGGCGAGGAAGACTCAGATGTCTCAAGATGGCCCCATAGTGATCTTGGGGGTGTAGTCCAGAAGCAGAGGCCCTACTTTACATGCAGATTTGGGATTCCCGGTGCAAATGGTTCCATCTGAAAGCCAGTGTGGTGTGGTGATCGGATTGTGGACTGGAGACCTGGAGATCCAGACTGGGGTGTTGGCCCAGTCACTCACTCTCAGTCCAACCGGCCTTTCAAGGTAGCTGTTGTTGTGAGGACAACGTGAAGTTAGGCAGCTTTCTTGGGTTGTTTGCAAGAGGAGAAAGGGCGGGACATTAATGCGATGGAGAAATAATCGTATCGCTTCCAGGATAAAGGGTGCTGCCGTTGTGAGCCATTTCTTCATGGCACCACTGCTTCTGAGTTGATGGAGCAGAGTTGGAGGAGCCAATCTGGATGGTGAAAATAATCGGCACAACGTTGAGCTCTGCCCAGAAGGAAATGAGGAAACTAGTCCGGCTGTTGCCCGCCAGCACACCAGGCCCCCTTGGGCAAGGAGCCACCAGGAACTTTGCAGCGGTGTCCTGGATGGACAGAAGTTTCTGAGGAGGCTTCAAAGGCAGCTCCATGCAGAGCTCAGAGTCCTCATCCCTTTTCCAACCAGCTGCTACCAGGGTCTGGGTTTCAGCTCCCATCAGCCCCAGCCAGCATGGCCAATGGTCAGGCATTTAGAGAGTTGCATTGCAAAACAACTGGAATGCAGAAGGTTGGGGAAGATTGGCCCCTGAAATCGAGCTTGGGTGTATTGATCTAATGAATGCATATCCCTGCCCTGCTAACTTCACCCCAGTCTTCTTGCACCTGCTCCCCTCCTGCTCCCCTCCTTCAGCTCTGATGGCCAGAGCTGGACAGAACTGCAGTTGAAAGCATCTGGAAGAGGTTGAGGTTGTTGAAGACCACCCACAACCATCTTACTTCCACCCCACCAATGAATCCTAGTTCTGCAGTCCCTGGAAGCAGGGTCTTGTTCTTTGGCCTCTTGCGGTGGTCCAACCAATGGTGGTGCTGAGAAGGGAGGAGGAGCAGAAGGTGCTGCTTCCGATGGACCCTCTGCCTGCCAAGCAAGCAAGGGTAGCCCTGACGGGAGCAAAGAGGAGCAGCAAGAACAGCTGGTGGCACTGGCACTGCTAAGGAAGCCCATGTCCAAAAGCCCTCCGAAAACGGGAGTTGGCCCTGACCCCGAGCACCAAAACAGAGGTTGCCCCTCTGTGGCTCAGAGGTGGAGCAGCTGGGGACCATGGCAGTGAGAAGGGAGACTCATGGGAGGGTTGCTTTGAGGGTGCCTTGTCCAAGGCCTGTCCCAGACCCTCCAAAACCTGGACCTGACCCTTCTTGGAAAGCGCACTGTGAGTGCATTGATGATATATCACCATAGCGATCACCATCATAAATCTCATCTTTTGAACCAGTGAATTCTTCCACAGATGATTATTTTATCAGCAGCAAGATGCAGTCTGTCCAGGGATTCATTCCAATAAATGCATAATCTCCCCATAAAAGGAAACTATCGGTAGCTTGACCCACCAGTTCAGGGAGCTTGAGATGTTGGGGCCAATGTTGTCAGAGCTGCTCGACCATTTTGTTGTGGAAAGAAAGAAAGCCGCGTGGAAAGTTTCCTTGAGGGCTGCACTTTTTATTGAAGCTCAGAACCGGGTCAGAGAAAGTTCAGCTGATGTCGATGCCTGTGGATCATCTGCGTAACCTGGAATCCGGTTTATTATGTGAAAACTTTGGACAGCTTGCAGATTGGCAGAGGATGCTCCTTTGGGTTGCTGAGTGAATCTCCTTGCATTCGAGAGTTTTGCTTGCTTTAGATGCTATCGTTAAAATGATGTGTTCCCTTCTATTTTAGTGGACAATTTTCTCCTGCAATTGAAGAGCCAACTTGCAGCCCTCAGACTTAAAGATGTCAGGTGACAATCACTAAGAGGCACTTCTCTCAAGGTGCCAACAACGTTCCAACAACGTTTTTCAATTTTAAGCTCAAACGCTCAGAATTTCTGCTGCCTTAAGTCTGGTTCCTCCTGAATTTCAAGAATTTTTATTTAAAACCTTAGCATGAAAAGTCCAAAGCATTTTTGTTCGTTTCTGAATGCATACATTCTTGCCTAAAATCCTCATGCCTACAAGGAATTTTCCTCACATTATGCACACTATAGGAGGAAAATTACACAGACAAATATATTGGATTGGAAAACTTCCTTGCAAAATTCAGAATTCTGATGGCTGATTGAGCTTTGGTTCACATAGTGTTTGGAAAGTTCTGAATTAGGTAAATTTGTGGTATAATATGATCCCAATGAATTTGTCTTCAACTGTAATAACAAAACCCATCACCCCTAGCTTGTAGAAACAGGGGTTATGAAGATTGTAGTTCAAAACATCTGGAGGGTGCAAAGTAGCCTAGCCTTCCTTACTCAGTGACATCCTGTAGCGCAATCTTGCTGATTTTGTGATTGATTGAAAGGCAGAGATACTACTGTGTATAAAGACACACTTGATGGTCATGATGGAGTAAGATTACCATGGTTGACTTCTTCAGGAAGGAGGAAACAACAGCAGCGGGTTCCTACTCCAAAATTACAGCATGCAAACGTATCACACAAATGGCACAACAAGTAACCAAAATAGACTAAACACGCCTTTTACAAAGGGGAAAATAACCCTTCAGGTGGTGTCTAGAGAAGAACATGGCCACCTGGGGATCCCTGGAGATCCCTGGATCCCTGCTTTGGCCCTCGGCAGACTGTGGTCCTGTACACCTGCTCTAACTGGAAATGTGACTCTTCCTGGGAATCTTGGCTAGCTGGCTTCCTCTCCTTGCACCCTGCCCTCACGTCACCTGTGATTTACAGATCTGCAGCCTTCTGGATGAATGCTTGACATCTGATCTTGCCCAGACCTTGTCTTGCTCCTTTGGCAGGATATGTGGAATACTGTCTCTTACTTCAGTCCCTGTGTAGACAAGGACTTGTAAACAAATACATGGTTCAGCTGTGCAGCTTTGTGAAGTGCAACAGTCATTCCCTGATCTGTCAGGGAATGTCAGCCCCTGATCACTGGAGAGCATTTGGCAAGATTGTTTACCCTCATGGCCATGTACAGATGTTCTTCAGATGCACCTAGAATGGTCTTTCTCAACCTGTGGCCCTCCAGATGTTCTGGGCTACAGCTGTCATCGTTCTAAGCCAAGTTGACTGGTCTCCCTTCAGTGAAGTATGTGGACTCCTGGAAGCAACAAGGAAATAGAAGATGGTGGCTTGAAAACAGGGGGCCACCTTGCAAAAGAAACCAAGATCTAATGGGACATCCATCACCCATCTAGTTTCCTATCTCCTATGGAATGGGATACAACATTCTGCAGAAGAGGTCTTGTTTTCCAGTCTTAATGCCACCCAGGGGTGGGTGGGAGGATGGACAACTTTGAAAAGCTGCTGCAGCTCTCTCAAATGGTTTTGGGGAACTACGGGTTACTCAGGTTTGCGGTCGATCAATCTCAGCCTCTCAAGTAAGGTCACAAGGATTGCCCTGGGGTGATAGGACCATCTTCATGGAGAAGGCAGAAACCACAGAGTGAAATTAATTCAGTGTCCTCTTCTTTCAGGAGACCTGTTGCAAGGTGATAGCCTTTTCTGGGAAGTGGTAAATAGTGAAATGTAGATTCCCAAAATTTGAGTTTGCCCAAGTTCTCCAAGCTGAGTCCTGTAGCTCATTCCAACTTGAGACCATCTATCATTGAAAGTTTTGCTTTTTCCTTTGCATGCATTTTCATGCTCGTTTTTGCAAGTGCACACATCAATTGTGCTCATTTTACAATGTACACATTGTTCTCCCATGGGCTAGAGCACATTTCTGTGCATTTTGAAAGGTATGCAAACTCATGTGCATTTTTGAAAGCACACATGCCCTTGAATGTATCTTAACTGCTGTTTTGCAAACCACACTGGAAGTTTGGGAATGTATGACATTCAGCTGCAGACTGAGTCCACAAGGTGCAAACTGGATAAACCCTGAAACAAATTTCTCATGCATCCCTGGTGGCTGAACTGGGCTAGTTCAGTCCTTGGCAGTTCTCCAGGTAGGAGTGGAAACCATGAAGTTTCAATACAATATTGAACTAAATTAGGGGTACAGAACCTCAGGGGTCCAATGTAAATTGAGGACACCTGGGCTCCCAACCTGGCCCTCAGGAGAGCCATGCCTGTTCTGACCTCTTTTCCCAACCTACCAGTCATTCGGTGGGTTTTGTGAAGTTCCCTCCTTGCCTTCCCTGCTTTCTGAAGGATGGAAAGGCTCTTCCTAAGAATTAGTTACCACCAGCAAGGGTTTAAACCTAAATATGGCAGCAAACTTTGATTGTTTGGTCCCTCTCCTTTTGCTTTGCCCACACCTGGCACTGGAACTTGCTGCTCCAAACTGGGTTTTCGCCCTTGCACTGGAAAAGGTTCAGTTATTTATGGACCAATGGGGAAGAGCTTCTGATGTTCAGGCATGTGCATTCGTTATTCAGCACCAAGTCCAGTACTCCCATAAGATGGCATGAACCCTGTGCTTCAGGTGGTAGATCTGGCAGGGCAGCAGATCCTACATGCTCCACTGCTGGGGATCTGTGGGTCCTGATGTGGCCACTGTCCTACCCCTCTCCAAGGGATAAGGCATAGGATGGGCAGCTGCCTTGTGGAGCCCCACTGAAGGCTGCAGCTGGTGCAGCTGCTTCTGCCACCCGCCCTGTGCCTTAGACAGGTGGCGGGAGGTCTTCCGCCAGCCCTGACTTGCTCAAGGTGATGACGTCAATGTGCAGAGCAGCTCTTGCTGATCTCAGTGATTTCTCATTGCCTCAAGCACCGTCCTGTTGAATGGAGGCTGAGCACCCACCTGGCAAGTGCAAGCGAGCTCTTGGCCCACAGAGGAGAATGAGAGAGAGAGAGAGAGAGAGAGAGAGAAGGAGAAGTCCCAATCCCAACCCAAGAGAAGGTGCAAATCTACCCAGGCCCGCTTGTGTAGTCCAAACTGCACAGCATCTGAGAGCATGAGGAAGGACGATATGGGATAACTTTTATTCCTCAACATGGAATGATGCTGCTCATTCTTGGTTAGCATTACAGAGTTATGACATTTGCCCATGTCAGAAGAACATGGGTCCCCAGTCATTCTGTATAGGTGGTAGGAGCTGGGGCTAGACTCAGGAACCCACAGCTCTGTGTACAGCGGCCCAGTGTGGTGGCTGGTTGTGTAGACCAGCGTTCAGGCAGTTGTATCCCGAAGGAAGCTGGCAGGCCTTGGCCAAACAGAAAGAGTCCTGTACACATTATCCATTCAGGTTACTGCCAAGAGCAGTGCCAGCCTGTTGCACGGGGACAAAGAAGACGGAGAAAGAGAGAGAAATATGGGCAGCAAGGAGAGAAGTGGGCAGAAATTAAAAGAGAACTGGAGCAAACCCAGCAGTTCAGGCTCTGTTTCTATTGCTACTGTCTTCAGTAACACCTGGCCCTCAACAGAGAGCCAAGAGGCCAGGTCTGCAGGGCTTCTCATCTACTGCAGCAGTTCTTTTTTGCTTCGTAGGAGCTTTCCATGCTGCTGTGCATGGCCGCAAGGCCCAGCTTTCTCCCAGCATCCCCAGCCAGATGCTCTGGTCTGCTAGAAAAGAAAAGGAGAGAGAAACACACTCAGGACATTGAGCTCCATCTCCAAGATAGGTCACCACCGTGGGGCACCATGAGTCGTTCTTACGGAGCTTAAAATAAAATCGGCAGTGCATGAGGAGTCACCAGCTTCCTCTCCCAGAAGGGACTCTGACCTGGGTGGGGGGCAAATCAGTTCGTATATATGAGCCTGACTGGAGTATTTCCTGGAGTAGTGAAAGTTTCCCAGGCTCTGGCTGGACTTCTCCTCAGCCTCCATTGACAGGAAAACCTGATGAGACTTCCTGTTCCATTTGGGACTTATCCGGTGCCACAAACGTGCATGAAGGCTCTCCTCTTCTGGCTGGACTGCCAGTTGCCACTCAGCCACTCCTGATGGATCTGAGAAGGAAGGGGGCAGGAACAGAAATGTGGAGTGGGGAGGCAGAAACCATCATAGAGACAAGTCATGGTCCTTCTCCCCTTTTTAGAGGTATGCCAAGTTGTACATTTGTGAAAGTTAGAATGTTAAAAGTTAGAAAGTTAGAATTTGTGCAAGTTAGAATGTTAGAAAGTTAGAATTTGTGCAAGTTAGAATGTTAGAAAGTTAGAAAGTTAGAATTTGTGCAAGTTAGAATGCCCTGCCAGTTGCTGAAATGCGATTGCAAAAGATGTAGGCTTTCCTTGGAAGACCTCAGGTATTTCGTCCGTGGGATACACACGTTCTTTTTGGCCCCTGAACAGTGAGAAAGCTCCAATGTGGGCATCCATCCACCAGATTTGGTGTTCACCTAGCAACCCTAATCCTGTTAAAGTCTATCTTCAGTCTGGTGCAGGGTCAAGATAGCCAACCCACCTGAGTAGGAAGA
Source organism: Varanus komodoensis (assembly GCF_004798865.1). Lineage (NCBI taxonomy): Eukaryota > Metazoa > Chordata > Lepidosauria > Squamata > Varanidae > Varanus > Varanus komodoensis. The sequence continues at coordinate 6,540,186 of NW_025335684.1, forward strand.
TAACAGGAATCTGCCCCCATTTAAGAGCTTGTAAAACTTTATTGGTTGGGCAAGAGAAAAAGGGAATGCATATAAAGTTTGCAGAAGAGGGAATGCAGATTACCTCCTGTGTCAAAGCAAACTTGAGTTCATGTCTCCAAACATTACTTTGTAGTACCAGCTGGTACAATGTTTTCTCCCCCAAATCTGACCTTCATCCACAATGGATATAGAATGCCCATTATCAATAACTGACTGTATGTGAAATTCTTATGCAAAATGTTGTATATTAAGACATTTGCTGAAACTGTTGCATGGATGAAAATACCAGGTGCTACGTGGCATGTAGTCCCTTAGAATGTTTTATTTCTGCTAAGGATGGGTGAAATCTTTGTTTTGTTCCCATTTCAAGGCCATCTTTCCAAATTCTAATTTCTGGAATCTAAACATGAACTAGAATGCAGTTAGGTGCCAAGAAGTGTACTTTTCCAAAGTCTGTGATGCAGTTCACTAACAACAACAACAGAAGCAACACCGATAATGTCCTGATCTCATCAAAATGTGCACACTTGAAAGAGTTCACGGACAGAGTGTCTGCATTTGAACGCTGCAGATAAAAACATGTTGGGGGACTTTTGCACAAAAATGAGAGCTAGTGGGGTGTGGTGGTTAAGTGCATGGGGCAGGGACTCAGGAGATCCGGGTTCTAGTCCGTGCCTCAGCCATGATGCTCACTAGATGACTTTGGCCCAGCTCCTGACTCTGCCAACCTACTTCACAGGGTTGTTGTTGTAGTTGTGAGGATAAAATTGAAAGGAGGAGGAGAATTTGTAAGCCACTTTGAGTTCCTTGAAAGAAAAAAAGCAGGGTGTAAATATCTCACACACACACACACACACACACACACATGCTTCATTAACTGGTAAACATATGCATAGCATGTGGTTTTTCTTTTAAATCAAACTGCCCATGTTTAGAAATGCATGCACATAAAACTGCACATGTATTTTCAATATGCATGAAAAGTGTGCAATTTGATGCAGAAATGGGACAGAAAATGTGCACCTCAATAGAGGGATGCTATGGAACAACCATAGCATTGGCTTCTAATGCCCTGTGCCATTCACATGTTTTTTAGTCAATTGCTTTTATCTATTTATTAAAATTTATATTCTGTCCATCAGCCAGAAAGGCTTCCTCTTTCAGTCTTAATGCCTGGCCATCTTGCTCTAACTGGGGCAAAACTCCCAAGTCCTTCCTGCTGAGGAAAAAGCAAACCAAAGCAAAGCATCTCCAATTTAATGGGTGGAGCCCTTCCAGCAGATGGGATGGAGTCCTAAGTGCAGGGAGATGCTGTAATCTTTAGTTCCGGTAGCTCTCCATGACGGTCTGCAGGGGCATTCAGTTGAGTTGTAGTGGGGTCCTGACCCAAGAGGCCCTCTGTGAGCTGCGTGACACCAGTGGCCCTGAGGTTAGCCCCCAATTCCCCCCTATTTCCCTTTCTGCACACTGAGAAAGCATTCCATCCTTCGCTCCACACAGAGAACAGAACTTGGTGGGATGGGTGCAGACCAAGCCAGGGAGGCCCCATTGGCCAGATGACACTCATGGGCTGGAGCTGCTGCAACACTGGAGGAGAGCCTTGGCCCGTCTCTTGATTTTAGTCCCGCCGTTTCCTGAGTGCCGCTCCCCAATCCCGAGCTTTCCCAATAATCCTGAAGCTGGCTCTGTTCTTTGTTGGTGAGATTGATGGTGGCGTGCATGTTTTCTGTCCTTGCTGAGACTTCCTTACTATTGTGGTCTTCAGTCAAGTTTAAATGGGCCGTTCACACTGTTTTTCTGTTTAATTTGTGATCCGGCTAATGGCAGTTGCAAACACCTCTAACACAGGGTGCATTTTTGCATTTACACTTCGCAGTGTCTGGAAATCTTGAATCCCGGCGTCAACGGGTTGTACAGTCACTTCCACAGCTTCTGAAAATAGCTCTGACCTACCTTTCACACCGTTTTCTGTTTAGGTGAAAAAAACCCCCAAAGAAAGGACTCCATGAGCCATTTGCAAACAGAACTTCATTGAGTGCGGTGCTCAGCAGCTCGTATTTACTCCCTGGCAAGTCACGCTCCCTCTCTCTCCCTCCCCCTCCCTCCCCTGTTTAATTTTAGGTTCTGCATGTTTATTGTACAAGGAGAAAGACATTTTGTCAAGAAATACCACAGTTGGCTCAGTGGCAAGAGAAAGCTACTGCTTTGGTGTTCAGAAACTGATTTCTTGTAGCATGAAGTGGAACCGATGGACTGATACAAGACCCTCCAAAAGGGAGTATTGCCAATCTGCCGGGCAAGCGCCACATTAAATTTAGACCATAGCTGCACAGCTAAGATGCGCTGAAGTATCTGGCCCCCTTCCTGTATCTTTTATCTTCCGCATATGCTGCAAGTGGTTGGCATCCCGTGAAGTTGCAGGGTTGCATCCAGTGGGATTCTTCCAAGAATTCAGGAACAATACAGGGTGGGACAAAAGTAGGTGATCGAGCCATGGAGGTCTTCACACAGTGGCCAAATTGAGGGAGTTCATCTTGTGGACATTTATCGACATCGGAGCTAACCAGAATTTGTGTCACAGGGTCAGGGATGGGTTCCAGGAATGTTGCAATGTTGATGGAGGACCTGATCAGTAGTGTGTACCTACTCTTGGCCCATCTTGCAATGTCAGAATCAGACACAGTGCTTCAGGATGGAAGGTTCTTGGCAGTACCTATCGAAAGGCACTGTGCACCGAAGGCATCTTCCTTTTCTGGCAAGGAGAAAGATAGAGGAAATGGTGGCAAAATATGGGAGGGTTCCTAGTGAAAAATGACCCCTTCTGGACACAACCATCGCTAACACTTCATCTTTAATGCAAGAGGTAAAACTCTTCTCTGGATGTAGCACTTTCTGCACCAGTGAGGTTTAAAGGGGCCATTGCTAAATTTAAGTCACTGTTTTCAGTAGGTCTACTCTAAGAATGACTAAATTTGAATCCAACCGAGCAATTGAGTGAATTTGCTGTCTACCTGGAAGGTAATACATATGCCCAGATGAGCTTAGATGTAAGTTCTCCATGAATACCAAATCTTGGCTGTGCATATCACACTTTGCACATGACCCGAAACCAGGTGCATCTTGGCAACTCTACTTTGGAATTCTGTAGTTGCCATGGTGCCATGTGTCACATGATGTGTCCTCTTTCCAACTGGTTGTTTTCACATGGTCTGCCTCAGAGTGATGATGCTGTAGGATGTTTATTCACTCGTCCCCATTGTCAGCATGAAGAGGGACCCACAAAGCCCTCATCTCCAGAACCAGAGCAAGGCCAAATGACTATACATACCAATGTCTTTTAGCTTTAAGCCCTTACTACTGGGAACAAAACTTTAGGAGAGGAATTTCAGTTTTCATAAAAGGGGAAAAAACTGCAAATTTCAGCACTTGGGAGAAATGGAATGGTGTCAGGGCAATGGGGTGAAACCATTGGGAGAACCTCCAGGGGCCTGATCTACATAGCCCATGGGCATGAGACTCCGCACCACAGTTCTAGATATCTTTCTTCTAAAGCAAAGTTGGCAACCGGTCCTCTAATTTTGTTGTTCTTTAGTCACAAAGTCTTGCTCGACCCATCACAACCCCATGGACAACATTCCTCCAGGCTCTCCTGTCCTCCACCATCCCCCGGAGTCCACCCAAGCCCACACCCACCGCCCCAGTGACTCCATCCAGCCACCTCGTCCTCTGCCGGTCTCCAACTAGTTTGGCTTAAAACTCCTATCAGTCTAGGTCAGCAGGTCAAACATCTCAGGGATCCCATTGCTCACTCCCTGGATCAAAACTCCATGGATCTGCTATGCTAAAAAGACCAGGAGATCTGAAGGGTTCCTTTACACAATCATTTCTGGTTAGGGTCAATCCTGGAAGCCCAGTTCTGCTGTATCCCATTTTCACCTGCAAAAAATAAAAATGAAATTGACAACTTGGCACTTTGCTGATGGCTCCTTCAGAAGAAAAAAGAGAGCTCTGTCACCTTTGGAAAACTCTAGGACCTCGCTGTTGCCACAAGTCTGTTTACTGAATGACATCTAAACCTCCCTGAAGTCCAGCACTGATGGAAGGCATGCCAGTTCTTTTGTGGGATAACCTTTGAATGCTTGATGCTAATCGGAGGTGGGGGGGCGGTGGAGATAATATATCATTCTGTGCTTTCATGTGTCTGGCCACATAGTGTTCTATCCAAAGGTCAGCTGGCTTGGTGTGTGCAGAGAGATTTTGTTTTTTGAACATGTGTGAGATTTTCCTTTTTCAAATACCTTGCAAACGGACGAGGGGCAGAAGGAGTCGACTGTGTGTTTTCTTGGCCTGTTCTACAGGGGTGTTTTGGAAATGCTGACACAGAGACCGAAAAGGCTAATGCTGGCCAGGTTGGATGGCCATGGGTCCGAATTTACAGGGAACAGAAGAGTTGCCCCCATGCAGACAGGGGTCAAAAACAGGAGTTATCCATTAGAATTTTCCCACTGGAGCTCTCTGTAGCTTCCTTGCCAAAACAATGCACCTCATTTGTTTAACCTCTGTCTATTTTAGTACTCCAGATGGGCTGATTTGGGGGTTATCCAACAAGATGCACAGTCCTTTTAGGGGCTGTATTTTACTTGGGCAATTTCTAATGCTATCATGCTTGTTGCCAAGTCATCAGCTGGTCTTGAAGGCAGGACTTCCCGGTCCGAGGGTATCAGGAAATGAGCCAATATGAATGAAGGAGACTTTGGTAACTCCCCTCACCCCGATAACATATTGCGTGGAATACAAATATACCCTTGGTTCACCTCATCATACATGGAATTCTCCAGCTCATAAAATACTTCTGTAGGTTCCTTCAGCTGCCTTGATCATGCATTTTAAAGATGACTTAGTTTCCCAGGAACATTCCTGAGCTCTTAAAGAGCTGTCTTTCTGGGCCTGATATTTCCTGTGGCTTTGTAAAAATATGGAATTGGTTGAATAAATATTTGTCATCTTTCAACTCTGGTGGTCTGTAATATGTGCCAGCAATGTTTCCCCCATTTCTTGTATTGTTCAGGGATACAAACAGTCAGCAGTGTAGGGGCATGAGTAAAGGCGAGTCCCAAAAGCCATCCGTCAAGCCCACACCTAAGATCCATCAAAAGGAACTTTTTCAAGGCCCCTTTTCTCCCAAACATATCTTGCAAATTCCTTTGATAGGTTTGATCAACAGTCTCTCCAGCTCTGCATTCCATTGTCTGACCTACAAGTCTACCAATGCCTTGAGATCTTTGGAGAAGACCTTTCTCTGAGTTCTACCATGATCAGAAACATGTTCAGTGGGGTCAGAAAAGCTCCCAAGCTCTAAGATTCCCTGCTGATGGTGGCTTATTTGGATTTCTCTTCATTGTCCTTCCCCCAGAGGGCAAAAGTCTTTGGTGTGGAAGTGTGTTTGTTGCTGAAGGGGGTTAATCATATGCTGTTGTGTTTTGATTTTGTGTTAAGATTTTGTGTCTAATCTGTATTGCATTGCTAGCTACCTTGAGGGCTCTGCCTGGGCCAAAACCAGAACAGGGACAAGCAAGCAAAAAGCCAGGCAAAACGAATCTCTCCATGAATACGGTATTTTATTTATTTATTTAAAATATTTATATGCAAACAGCCTCAGGATGGCTTACAGCATAAAATACAACATAAATAAATTCCCAACCCACACTGGCTGCAGTTAAAAACATGGAAAAGACAATATTAAAACTTATTAAAATATCACTGGAATAGAAAGGTCTTAACCTGGCGCCGAAAAACAAATAATGACGGCTCTAGGCAGACCTCTCTGAGGAGCGCATTCCATAGATGGGGCGCCACCACAGAGAAGTCCAAAAGAAGTTCTGATTTTGGCTACCATGTCTTTGAACACGTCAAAGTTAAGTGCTAGTTCTCTGGGCAATCAATATGACACGCCATTTATTTTGATAAGCAGTTAGCAGTTGTTTCTGGCTTTACCGCAATTGAAGAGTCTTGCCATTCTCGGTTTTATGGCTTCACCCACTCGTCCTCCAAGGGCCTTCACAGCAAACATTTATAATGTGAGCTCTATAACAGATGACTTTAAAGGAAAGGAGAATGAAGTTTGCCTTTGCTAAAACGTGTGCAGTAAGATTTCCTCCGGGAAACAAGATGGTTCACTGACAGGTTTGGGCACTGCACGGAACTACGCTGGATTTTTCAGCTTGCTTTCTGTGGGGTGGTGGGGGAGCATTTATCAATTGCACATAAAAGCAGCAGGAGTGGTGGAAAGCTGGTGAGGAAATCATGGAAGAGAGCCATCGATCTGTCTGCTCTCTGCAATTCTGCATTGGCTCCAGTTCTTTGCAAGTTGTTTCAAAACTAGAGCAAGGGTGCAGCTTGTCTAGCCATTTCCAGCAGAGAGATCCAGTGTAGCTCATAGAACGTATCACGATGCTTGTGACAGATCAGCATGCAAAGCTTCCGTGCTTTTTGATCCCTTTTCATTCATTTTTGTTTATTTGTTTATTTAGAAAAACCCTCTTCAGGACTCACTGTATTTCAGTAAACTATGAGCTTCTTAGGGTACCGTCCTATCCATGTTTCGACAGAAAAGAAACCCTACAGCTCCCAGTATTTAGCAGCCAGCTAAATTCTGGCTAGATATCAGGAAAGTTTTCCAGACTGTTGGAGTAGTAGGACAGCGGAACCCATGACCTTGGGAGGCAGTGGGCTCTCCCACCCTGAAGGCATTCAAGGTGCAACTGGGCTGCCAGCTGAGAGGGGTGGTTTAACTGGGAGACTTGCGCTGAGCAGGAGACTGGACCCGATGGCTCTCTGACCCCGTCTAGCTCTACCGTTGACTCTATGATGTTCGGAGCCTCCTGGTCATCTTAAGTATTGCTCATTCACCTGTCGCTACATAAACGTATTGAAGGAAGGAAAGGAGGCTGGCATGAAGCTTGGTCTCGGATGCACACGCATGCATATTTTGCACATGCGTTCCTCGACATGAGATACTGTACATTGAGGCAGAAGGACTTAACTAGCTCATGAGCAGGCAAACCCATTGAGGAGGACCCTGTCCCTGGTTCCCCGTCAAGGGGGCTTTAGGGCATGGCCAGGGTCATAAAAAGGACGTCTCTCAATACCTGTTGCTGGAAGCCCAGTAGGAGGGCCATGACCAGAGTGGCTTTGTGTCCTACTTGAAGGACAGGCCAAGAACCCTAAGCGGGCCAGCAGAGGCCTTGAAGCCCCCAACACCAGTGAGCTCGTGGACAGGAGAGCCAGTGTGGTGGGGTGGTGAGGACGCTGGGCTGGGGACTCTGGAGGTCCAGGTTCGAGTCCCCACCCAACCATGAAGCTCCCTTGGTGCCTTCAGCCCACTCTTGACCTGACCTCCTGCACGGGGCTTTTGCGGTGAGGATAAAATGGAGTGGAAGAGAACCCCGTGGGCCACCTTGGGCTCAAATGGACAAAAACAGAACTTGTACCCCATTTGCAGAGTTAGATCTGCACCCTCTTTGTCTTCTCCTCTCTGCCTGGATTCAAGACCCTCCCAATCTTCCCACAGTTCACTTTGCCACATACTTGCTCCCCCCCCCCCCCGGTGCATCCAGCTGCCCCTCCCAGGCGTAGCAAATTCTTTCGCTTTTCCTTCTCGGGCTGAAACAACAGGCTGAGTCAGTCACTTGACAGCCATCTCTTAATTGCTGTGCTGTCTGTTGGCCTCTTCATCCATTCGGAGCATCCATTCTGTGTTTCCTACCCTGCCGTAACAGTGGCGTGGAGATTTCCTGGCTTAGCAACAGCGTTTTGTTCTACCTTTCCCTTGTTTGTAATTCTGTAACCTGCATTCAGAGGGAGAAACCCAGCCTGCCTCTTCTAAGGAGATGGCCAAATGAACTCAAGGGTGGAGTGAGGAGATACAGTGAGAAATAAAACACTGGGGAATTGACCGGGATGGCCAAAGTATCAGAGGTAGACTGCAGAGGTGGGAAAGGTATTTTTCCTGAGCGATTTGTTTTTGTTATTAAAAGCCTCATTGGATGTGCTCCTCATTTGCTTAAAATCACATTTCTTCCCATTTCCATCCATTGGTTTTCATTGCCCAGTTTTATTCTCAGTCTCTTTCTGTCTTTCACATTGGGTGTGCATGTTAGTGTAGAATTGGCCAGTGACCACACAGACAGTTTTGGATCTGTCTTCTTGTAACTGCCAGTTTTCTTTCCCCAGAATGCCTTGCATTACAGTACGTTAGCAAAAACAATCATGGCTACTCCAGAAAAGGTCTGTGATGCTCTCCTGGATATCTGGCAATGCCACTTCACCCAGGGCATTCTGGGAAAATAAAATGGTGGTCACCAGGAGTCACAAGCTGAGCCATTCTTTCCCTAAATCTTGGTGGAGAATGTGTGAGATGCCACTGAGCTATTTAAATTCCTAAGGCTTGTCCAGAAGATCCCAAGTCATGTCCAGGCAATGTCCATTGTGCCCATTCTGCAGGGGCTGTTGGACAATACAAATATGGCCTGGAGATGTGCAGGTTTCCGACTTCACAGAGTTTACCCACACACGTGTCCAGTTCTGGGCACCAAGATTTACGAAAGAGGCAGGAAAATTAGAAAGGGTCCAGCGGAAGGCAACAAAAATGATCCAGGGTTTGGAAATGGAGCCCTATGAGGAGAGACTGAGAGAACTGGGCAAGTTCAGCCTTGAGAAGAAGCCTCTATAAGTACCTCAAAGGCTGTCACAAAGGGGAAGGTCAAGACCTCTTCCCGGTGATACCAGAGTGTAGAGCATGGAATAATCAATTCAAGTTGCAGCCACCCAAGTGCAGACTGGACATCAGGAAAAGCTTCCTCACTGTTAGAGCAATACAACAGTGGAACCAGCTGCCTGGAGAGGTGGGGATCTCCCACACTGGAGACACTCAAAAAGAAACTGGACAGCCATCTGCGTGGGATGGTATAACATGGTGTCTTGCAACGGTAGGGGGTTGGACTCAATGGCCTTCATGGCCCCTTCCAGCTCTACTATTCTATGATTCTGATTCATTGAAGTCTCTGTCATGTTAGCTGTTCAATTCCTGCTGCTCCAAAAGCATGCACACTTGTTCCCAGTGCCCCAGCTGGTACACTGCTTGGCAGGTCCTTCCTATGCTTTCAGATTCCGCGGGATGATGTCCTATCATATTCAAACACAGGGACTCAGCTCAATGCTCCGTCAGCTCCCGCAAACAATGGACTAGTTATTGTCATTTGCAGCACTTATCTTGAGTCAATACAAAAGTTTTGCATTCCCGAGGCTGTGTCAAGGGCAGCCCTAACAAGAGCTTCATTCAGCCTTTGAGGCACACAAAATATGCATTTAAGGATCTTAATTTTTTGTGTCTGGGGTCTCCTTCCATGATGCAGTTAAAGACCAAATTAACTTACAGAAAGACTGAATGTGTGTCAGAAGTCGGCCCTGATAGCACCTATACAAAGCCATAATGTGTGCTTGGTTCAAGACAAAAACAAACAAACCAGACCCTTCCAGGTCACTGCTGTAAATTATCATCCATACGATGGGAAACTATTTTTAGGAGCCTTCCTTTGGTAGCATTTTGTTGTTATTTTTGCAAAACCTGCTGAATTAAGGCTGTTTCTGATTTTACATTTTGTAACAACGTCGTGACCCTTAATTCTGTGCTCCTACTCTTCCTCACTTACTTCTGAGTCAATATGCAGAAGATTACCCAGTATAGGCCATGAAAAATAAGTGTGTGGTATTTTGCATTGGTTTTGCTTTTTGGTCAGGGGAAAGATGCTAATAGGTAGAGCTCAACTGAAAGGAAGGCACAGAGGTTCACAGGAGTGCTTCACAGAGGAGGCCTAAATGAACGGGCAGCTCTCTCCGGCCACCCGCAGTGGCCATCAGGACCAGCAGCTCCTACCATCGGCCGCTGAGCCGTGCTCCAGCCAGCGAAAACTGGTGGCCTGAATTCTCTGGATTTTGCTCCAAGCCCTTCTGGAGCTCAGACACCAAAGAGGAAATTCCAATACTTTGGCCACATAATGAGAAGGAGGGACTCATTGGAGAAAACCCTGATGCCGGGAATGGTTGATGGCAAAAGGAGAAGGGGATGGTAGAGGATGAGGTGGCTGGATGGGGTCACTGGGGCAGTGGGTGTGAGCTTGGGTGGACTCCAAGGGATGGTGGAGGACAGGAGAGCCTGGAGGAATGTTGTCCATGGGGTCGTGGTGGGTTGGGCATAACTTTGCGACTAAACAAACAAGTAACAAAAACCAGAATCATGAAGTCCAAGGTGCATGGCTGGGGAGAAGCTCTTAGAAAGCTCCTTCTGTTGACTCATTTAGGGCACACTCCTTTGCAAGTACAGATGGAAGTAGTCTGACAAGTCCCAGTGGAGTTGTCTGGAGTTGAGGATTCCCCGCTAAAGGTGTGCAGGATCATGCCCTTCAATGGCTCTTGTATAATTGCTTGGAAGCTGCTATCCCAGGTGTCAGGTAGGGGATTGAACCAGGAAGCTCTACCTGGCAATGCTGGGGATTGAACATGGACGCTCTTGCATGCCAAACAGGTGTGCTGCCACTCAGCTACAGCCCTTGAAGGCCTTGACACATGGTGGACATATGCATCACAGGTGCATCTTGCAAAATGCCCCGTGTGGAAAGAGGCCTTCCACAAGGAGCTCTGCTTCAAGGGAATCTAAGTTACTGTCTGCCACCCCACTGGAAGGAGGATGACCCCATTAGCAAATTCTGCAGTTGTGCCACACCTGCAGAATTCTGCATACCAGATCACGGAAGCCACTCACAGAATCCCGTACAAGTCTGATGGCTGCAGAAGAGCATGGAAATAACTCTTACCTCATTTTTCTTGTGGCTTAGTTGCAGTAGAATAATTGCCATTAAAAATAATAACTGGGAAGGTTCCCCACAGTGCTTCGGAGATATGCTTGCGACTTCCCTCTGATTTGGACTCTTCCCCATGGGATGTCTTCTGCCCCTTCTTCTTTTTAGAGAGAAAGAGTCTGTATACTTAGTACTGTCAACAGTTTTCCAAATGGGTATTTAGGAAAGATTGATGTAGCAGGCAAAACACTAAGGTCACAGTCCTGTTGGGGAACTGTGGCTTGCTGACATGACGTCTAGGGAGAATAAGCTTGGATCAAACTTATTCAACAGAGTTCCTGGATAGAGATGCTGTATTGACTATGATTTGTTCAAAACCGGAAGCGGGTAGTTCTCATCTTTTCTGGCTTACCATAGAGGGGAGGAGAAGGGAGTTAGGAACCTGGGACCGGTGCAGGCATCTTCATGTAGCAGAAAGTCATGGTTTCCTGTTGCTTCTGATCCAGGTCACTTTGTACAAGGTGAAGCCATGTGAAAGACACCAGTGGCTCATTACTGTTGGATGTTACCTTCCAAAGATGAGTCAAGCCAAGCAAGCTTGTTGGCTTGAGAGATTTATTCTTCACTTTTTCGGTAGATCTCTGATGCTTCTCTTTACAAGCTTTGCTGCCCACATGCTTGTAACTGTGGAGAAATTTCCTCCCCTGTTTCTAGAACCAGACATGATGCAGGAAATTTGAGTTATTGAAAGACTTGAGGTCATGCTCCAGATGAACTTGAAAGCAGTTCAAAGAGTCTCCGGATTGAAAGTTCGATTAGCATTTCTAGGCCAAGGGGTGATTTCATGACCAAAGAATGGTTAATTTCCCATTTCAGAAAGCACCCATTCCCCCCTACTCAGAAATCACTTAAACGTGTTGGAACAAGAATTCCTAAAAGACAAATTTAATCAGTCATTAATCCAGACAGTTAGACGCTAACATCAGGCTGAATCACATGAGGAGAGCTGAGCAAATATGCTCTGGAGTGAGTGGAGCTCCCTGCCTTCTCCTCACCCAACATCTGTTGCAAATTTCTGTTGGAAAACAAGTCACTTTTTATTGCTTCAGTGGAATTCAGTGGCTGATTCAGTATCAGCTGTGTTTACCCACTGCAACATTTCAAAAGTACCCAGACTGTTAGACAAATTTCAGGAAGACAAAGCTTGGCTGCAACACACCTGTCCACTAGGGGAAAAATACAGAAATATTTCTTCGTAAATGGCCTTCCCTTGGAACACAGCAATTGTCCATGGAAGTCTATAGCAGGTGTTTTGTCCTCCAAAGCAGTCTAGATTGAACGGAAACACTCCAATCTCTTCTTGAATGAGGGTAGGACTTTGGTCAGGTTGCACAAACACAACCTTTAGTGGCTTTCCAAAATTGGTCTCCATTCAACAAATGCATGGATTTGTAGGATTTAAGTCCACCTTTTGATCCAAAAGAAATAAAAGTAACCCCCACCCATTAATGAATGGAACTTAATGGTTTAAAAAGGTATTCAAGGCGAGAGAGACAGAGAGAGAGAGGATGATAATTTTTCTTTCAGATTTTAGCTGGTAAGGTCAGCTAAAGTTGTATGCTTTCAACAGCTCTACTACAAAGTTTCTAATCAAGTCGATTTTAAGTGCAGATACACAATGGTCCATTTGGGTGGTCCTGGATTCTTAAAGAAAAACATTGAAAGCAGGTTCTGCACAGAATACAGGGAGAAACACCCAGGTGAATTCAGAATCTCAAACTGAGCATGTTTGAAATTATAGCTGTACTGGAGTGAAGAAAAAGTCTAGCTTTAACTTGGAAACCTTTCAGGCAAAAAGTAGGCAAGTATGCTAATCTCCAAAGCATGGCAAAGGCAGACAGATCAACTGGTTCTGTTTCTCTGAAAAATGCATTCATTTAGCAAAGCATTCAGAAATATCCAGTTTGCAAACAGGAGCACATGTTCTCTGAAACCTTTCACAGACTGGAAGAGACTGTGAACTTAAAAATCTTTCTCAACAGTCAGAACTTTCTCAAAATGTACATGTTTTAAATCACCCACACTTCAGTGCTGAGGGGAAATTTGCACAAATTTGGGAATTGTTTGTGCAATGTAACATTGAAGAGAGGTTAATTTTGCACAATTTTCGCATTTGCAGAAAATGAACAGGGATTGCCGAGAGGAGCACAAAGGTAGAATGGTAGAGCTGGAAGGGGCCAGGAAGGCTAATGAGTCCAACCTCCTGTTCAATATAGGGGTCCAACTTAAAGCATCCCCAGCAAAGGGCTGTCCAGATATATCCTGAATGTCTGCAAGTGCAGAGAAGCTCACAAACTCTCCAGGCTGTGGGCTCCATTATCATTTTGCTCTAACAGCCAGGAAGTTTTTCCTGATGTTCTGCCATAAACTGTTAACTGAATCTTTTTCTTTTCCCTTTCCCCTACCCCTCTGCAATTATCTATCTATCTATCTATCTATCTATCTATCTATCTATCTATCTGAACTTGCCAATTTGTGGTTGACATTGACACAACTAAGGAAGAGCTCACTGTTCATGAAGCTTATGCCAGAACAAATTTATTCATGTTTAAATCCCCCTTTCCATCTAGCGGGAGTGAGGAAAGGAAACAGCAAGCCTTGGCTGACCACTCACTCTATCCATCCAAACGTGATCCATCAAGAGGCTGTTTATGTGCCTTTAGACCATCCCAGGGGCTCAGGCCTTGCTAGCACCAACCCTCACCTGAGTCTTAACTCAATCTGCACCCAGGCCAAATGATCAAAGGAAGCATTCCGGGTATCTTGGCTGAACGTCATCACAAACCTGAACTCTAAAGCCATCAGGATACTGCTTTCTTTCTTTTTTTGCCAAAGAGCAATTTGGCTACTTCTTTGGAAAGAGAAAGAAACATACATTGGTCCATAAGCTACATACCTGGTGAGTTTCTGACCTCTGGAAAAACGTGATTGTGATTCTAGAGGCTGATGGAGCCCAGGAGAGAGGTGGTATGATAGCCCACTGCAAGGTAAGCCATTGAGAATCCTTGAAAACTCATCACCTCAGTTTCCTCATTGTGGTTATGCAGCAGTGTGCATCTTGTCACGTCTCTGTTACTCTGTCCTTCTACCTCCATTCTGGCAGGAAGACACATAAAACTTTGGAGGAGTGTGTGCGCTTTCCATGAATGGCCATCTCCCAAGGTTTACATGTGAGTCATGGCCACACTGACTTTGCTGTTACCAGGTGTGTACCTGGGGCTGCCTCCAAGCTTATGTGGCCTCACCGAAGAGCAAAGTCTCCCTCCATGAGAGCTCACCACTTGTGCCACTCCTTTGATCCAACACCAACTTCCCTTGCCCATCTGCACTCTCTGGCAGACCAGCAGGGAGAACGTGGAGAAGGGCTTGCCCTGCTGGGAAGAAAGCCAGGCAAGTGGAGCTTTCTCTCAACAATAAACGAAGCACCCAAGGACAAACCTCCAGGAAGGTTGATGAGATGCTCTGCTGAGACCTTCTAAGTCAGACCAGGACTCCACCCAGCAGGGTTGGGCCAGCTTGGACAGGGAGGGGTGTAACTCGCTGTCAGAGCACCTACACTGCCTGCAGAAGGTCCTGGGTTCAAATTCCAGGCAGACTTAGAAAGAAGCCTTCCTGAAATCCTGAAGAAAAGCTGCTGGTCAGTGGTGGTGGTGGTGGTGGTGGTGGTTTCAGCTCTTCAAATGAACATGCATAAATTCATATGTGTCTGTAACAACCCACACCTATACAGTGCCCGTATATGAAAATGCAACTTTTTAGCTATTATGCATAGGCTTCACTGAAAGCTAATCTGGCTACCCAGGTAAGCACCTTTTCAAAGAATTGGTTCATAAATCAAAAGCATGGTAAGGTCTTCCATCCATTGCATGACAAGAAGTGGGCATTCATCTTTCCAATGTTGCCATGGCACTCTGGTTCTTGTCCAAAGGGGGTGAAGAATCCTTCTCAGTGCCACTCACTAATTTCCATGGAACAGGTCAGTGGCCCAGAAAGACATGCACATGTCCAGAAGCCTGACCTGGAGGAAGAGACAAGAGAGGCAGGTAAGGAAGGACACAAAAGTGGAAGCAGGTGTCTCCTGAGCTCAAGGTGGGGTCAGTGAAATTCCCAAGTTTCCCCCGATCCAGAGATCAGACCAAATCTGATTAATACTGGCAAGGTTGCTGAATTGTGCATCTTCAAAGCACCCATCTCTAGCCTGATCTCCTCCTGCTGGTTTGGGCTATAACCTCCATCAGCCCAGCATGGCTAATGCCCAGGGACGATGGGCGTTGAGATCCAAAACATCAGGAAGGGCCCCATTTGGGGAAGCTGCTTAAATTTCTAGCCATTATGATCCTAGAGCAGAGGCGGACAACGTGTGGTCTTCCAGATGCTGAGCTTCAACTCCCATTCTCCTTCACCTTTGGGTCTACAGGCCAGGGCTGATGGGAACTGAAGTTGACCTCCCTGTCCTAGAGGATGGTCAGTGGGGAAATTGCTCCCCTCACTTTAAAAGCTGATCTTCTGAAAAAGGGAAAAGGTCGCCCCACATGCAGAACTGCATGGAAGGCTGCAGTTTGAGTCTGAGAAGGCAGAGATGCCAATGGCGTCTCTTCTGGGGCTTCATGCAAGCCCAGCTCAGCCAGCCATGGCATTGACACATCCCGAAGGCTGTGCTAAACCCCGATTTTCCATCCCTGAGCTCATCGTCTCAACCAAACAATCTTGGGCTGTGCTCGGAAGCCTGCGTAATGCTGCAGAGCAAATGAGCTCACCGCACTTCGACTGCCGCTGGCAAAATCGGCCTCCAGCCATGACCAATCCTTTCTCTGCAGCTGTCAGCACCTGGGATGGGGCTGGACGAAGTGTCGGCACTGCTCATTCTTCTTCCAGTTCATGGGATTATAGGCAAGGAACAGCCCTAAAGATAATCTAGTTTCAGTCCTGCCTCTGAGGCCTACTCTACTCAGTGGAAGACCCAGTATGCCAAAGCACGGAGTAGCTGCTGCACCAGCAAAGATGGGTCACCATTTCTTCGGTCCATTTCGGATTGCCTTGAGCATGTCGTTGTTCCTGCTTTCCCCATTTTCCTTCCTGCTTCTTTTTCCAGCATCGAGTGAGAACGGGCTCCCAAATTCTCCACCTTATTCCCTGCTAGTGAAGTGGTGGCAGAGCTGGGCTTCTTTCTCTTGCTGAACATTCTGCAAATGACCACGCCCTGCCATGCTTTCTAGCAGGTCTGACTTCTTTCCCTTTTTGAGAGGAGTTGTTGGTGCAATGGGAAAAGCCGGGTTTCCATGTGCATTGACCATACTGCTTCAGTCGTAGCATAAACTGGGGGCAGCATGTCTGTGAGTGCGTAGGAAAGAAGTGGCACAGAGTCTGCCTCAATGATGTGTGTCAAATGCCCCCCCATCTCTGTCTCTGTCCCCTTCCTCTTTCTCCAGAAAATCCTCACTTCAATTTGCTCCCACCCCTTGCATTGAAAGGTGAACTGTGTTCTCTTCCTGCTCATTTTCACCTGTATGGTTCCCCCCATCTCTCCCCTTCTCTTCCCTGTTTTCTTTCATAAAGCAAGCAAACAAAAGACACTAACAAATAGGACTCAGCTTAAGTTGGCCCATGGCCCGGTTGGGTCCCACTGGCTGAAACCCAAAGCTGCTGAGCCATCACGCTACACATGTTTGCCCAAGAGCAGATGTGGGTCCAACTGCTACAGGGGAAGGCCTAGAATGCCCAGTGTTGCTGGTACTTTTAGCATGAGAAGGGAAGTCTCCCCATATGGTGATCAGCCATATGGTTAGCTAATTTTTCAAAAAAAGCTATTGTTGGAAACTGACAGCAGGATGAATTCCCAAGCATTCAATATGTCTTCTTTGGCCCCGGACTGAATGGGTGAATAGCAGCACAATTCATTGGGTTTTCCAAATGAGCTCAGTGGCGCTTGTTCATGGCATTTAAATATCTGGCAACCAGCCCTTGATAGCTCATATTTTCCAGCTCATGGGAGAGAATACCATACAACCATGGGCATTTATTTAGATTCCTGTTGCCTTTCCTAGCAGGCCTGGGGAAGTTCATGCTGCAGATTGCAAAAGAAAAGGAAGGATGCAAAACGCAGCTTATGGACGAGAAGGCCACATGTTCGCAAGACCGCAAAAGATTCCGAATGTTCAATCTTTCTGGGTGACGTGCTTTCTTAGGTGGTTCAGTTTATATGAGATTGTATACATTGGACTGCTGGGTTTGCGATCTCCGATGCACCAAAAGCTGCAACACATAATTTTGTTGATTGGATAGCATGGTTCAAATGTCAGCCCATGACAGGAAATGTCAGAGTTGGCTGTGATGTGAAATAGGCAGGTAACTACTTTGCTGGGTGTTTGTGTTTGCTAACTGTAGGGATACATCACTTTCATTTCTTTCTTTTTAAACAGGATTTACCTAATTTGCACTTTTGGGATGAAACATGGACTTGGATGCAGTCTGTGCTCAAGGCTTGTCCATTTCTGAGCTTGCATTGTGGTTCCTGGGCTGGAAAAATACAGTTGACAACACATGTACATACGAGAAAATGTGCAGCTTTGAAGACTGTGCACAAACACACTTTAATGGATATGAAAAGGATATGTATGTTTCAGAGTTTGTACACAGCTGAAGCATGCATACTTCTGAGCTCAGGTTTTGCTGATTCACACAGCCCTGGCCCACCCTCCCCATTTCAGCCTGTTTTCACAAATCAGGGCCATTTGATCCACTGGGAGATACTGCACTCTAGTGGCAGAGAGACACCCCCAGCTCCAGAGGTGTTGGAATGCAATTCCCATCATTCCTTCCAGCAACAGCTGGGGAAAACTGATGAGCTTTGATGTGAGAGACCCAGGGGGAATGCCCATGTATCCCCAGAACTAACTGGGAATCCTCAAGACATCACCCTAACCCGCTCCATGCAGTTGTCGTGCGTATAAAAGGGGACTCTGCATTTCTTAGTCTGACCAACTTCTGGAGCGGTTACCATTTCTCAGCATAACCTGTTTCACAGGGTTGCCCGGAGTATGGCAGAGGCTCTGCAGCCTCCTTTGCAGGTGCCCGTTCTCTTTAGGGTGGCTGACTGCACCGTTCGGGAGACGAGGGGCGCCCCACTACCCAGCATGCCCAGGGGCACCTTTTGGCGCAACCGCTGCGGAGAACCTTCCCCACCTTTCCTTGCTGCTCCTTCCGAGTCAGCAATGCAACCTCTGAGAGCAGGTCATTTTCCCAAACGTCACTGCATCGTGGCGTTCCCTAAAAACTCCAGCTCATAAGCTGGGGCTGGCCGTCTGGGTACGGCGGGGAGGAATATGGCAGCCCCAGTCCTCTGGGAAGAGCGGATTCTGGGGCTTGGGCAGGCCCGGCCGAGCTGCAGAGACGGGCTTCCTTCCAAAGCTGAACCTTGACTGCCACCTTGTGATGGAGAGCCAGCACCTGTCCTCGAAAGGTTGGGCTCCTGCCCCACTTCACTGTGGGGTCAGGGTAGCTTCTAGGAGGCACCGTGTGAGGAAGAAGAATGGTTTGGGCCACTGCTTTAGGCTCTCCTCTTGAGCAGCTGCATGGGGAATGGTGCAAAATAAAATAAAATAAAATAAAATAAAATAAAATAAAATAAAATAAAATAAAATAAAATAAAATAAAATAAAATAAAATAAAATAAAACCTGGTGATATGATAGTCTGCCACAGGGTGTCTGAACTAAGGCTATGAAAACAAATGTTCCCCTCCCTACCTTATGCTTCCCACCTCCTCGTTCCTCATGGCCTCTGTGCCTCTTCCTGGGAAAGGGGAACCCTCCTGCATTCCCGGGGAAGTTCCCAGCCTCTTAGTGAACGTCTCAAGCTGTCGATAATCCCAGTGAAAAGAGATCCGCCACGGGCACGCATGCTTCCGCCGGCGGGGGCCGGTGGGGGTGGGATTCCCTTCAGCCGAGCTGCCAGCGGCACAGTCGGGCTGCAGGGGAGCCGCTCTCCCTACCGCCTTGGCATCCTTTCCGGAATATTTGTGTTGGCCGCCGATGCCAGCGAGCGCCCCCTGCGAGGGTCTGCTGTGCAGTTCTGATGGATGTGGGCTTGGAGCTGGCCACTCCGCACCCCAGGTGTCTGTTTCCGTTTGGGTTGCAGACTGTTTGGCATCTAGGCCTAGCCTGAATAGAGAGGGGGGCGGGCGTCCTGCATGCCAGAGTACAGTCCTCTCTTTCAGTGGGACATGAGCGGCGGCTTGGAGGGCAGAGGCTGGTGGCTGGGTGTCCTCTTTAACGGAGGACTGTCCCCCATGGGAAGGTGTTCCAGAAGGCTTCTCCTGAGTCCCAGTCCAGCTCTCTAATCACAACATCACACTGGTTCTTTTATTATAGGTTTGGGATGATCCGGGGCAGGGAACACGGTGAACGGAAGACTTTGCTCCATTTGACATGCTTTGGATGAGTCACCAATCAGCTGGCCTTCTCCTCCTGTGAAAACCTATAAACCAATCTGCATGATCGTCTCTGCATTTGCATATACGGAAATAAATTGGCATATGCAAATGTTATGCAGATTTGACTTCTAGGGGTTTGCGCCTAGTGACTGCTGTGCTGAACTGGCTGTAGACCTGTGATCTGTGACTAGTTCCAGATTGATTGAATGTGGAAACACAGGGACAGAGTGAGTCAGAAGGGTCTCCTGGGCCATCTAGTCTGACCCTCAGCTCCAGGCTGCGCCACTCATTACATGCTCGCCAAGTGCATGTCCGGCCTATCCTTGAACACCCTCACCAACAGGGCCTCAACCACCTCCCGTGGAAGCCATTCCATACCCAAAGTGTCCTAACCATCAGGAAGTACTTCTGGGCACCCACCTTGAATTTTGGTTCTCTGAGCTTTGCTCCGTTGGAACACGTCCTGCCTTTCACTTCAGGAGAAAAAAGGTCTTGACCCACCTCTGTGTGGCACCCCCTCACACACCTGTATGTCGCTAACAGGTCCCCTCTGAATATCCTCCTCTCAAGGCTGAGAAGACCCAGCTCCTCCAGTCTCTCCTCATAAGGATGACAGAATGGAGAGTTCAGCGGCCTTGAGGTTGTTCATCAATGGTGGGCATCTGGGCAGCAGAACGAACTGGCACAGACGGGACAGTCTTCCTGCTGGTGCGATGCATTGCCTTCCACTTCCAACAGCCCCTCCACCCCATCACATGCATCCCACATGCAACTGAGAGCCCCCTTCTCATGGGGGAGGTGTATGTGGCCCCCAGACCTCTGCAGAAAACCTGGATGAGTCCCTCGGTGGGCTGCTGACCTCCCTGCTGGTGCCTCTCATCCATTTCTGGTCTATCTCATCCAATCTCTAGACCTGCTGCTATCTCTTGGCAATCTCTCTTCTGTCCCCCCACCTCCAATCCAGCTGCACATCAGAACAATGGGGAGTTGGAACCCCTCAAGGGATGCGAGGAACCGACCCGCTGCTTCTCCTTCTTGCCAGTGACACTGGTGGCCAGGGGGGAGGGCGTGATCTTCCACAGATTTGGCCCTTCCTTTTCAAAAGCCACTGGATGGCCCAACTAAGGAGGACCCGGTCCGTGCAGCTAGCGATGCGTGCGTGGCTTTTTCAAGATGAAAGATCAGCCCCAGTGCTCTCCAAGCTGGGTAGTAAACTCCCCAACCCTTTTCCCACTGCTGTGGTCTTGATCTGGATCGGGCCCACTGAGGCTGCCCATCACATGCCAGAAAAGCATCCATCTGCCAGTCCAGATCGCAACTGAAGCAAGGCCAAAGAGCTAAAACTCCCCAGTCTTCCAGCTAGAGTACTGGTCCTCATTTGAACCCCCATAGTTTAGGACTCCCCCCCCCCCTTTTAAGGGAAGGTCATCTGATTGTGTTTGTCCCTGAGCCAGGGGTGCCTCTTTCATTTCTTGTGGTTACCACCAGTGTAAATTAATTGTTGGAAGAATGGTTGGAAGAATGACTGTCCTTGTCTGCACTGAACCTAAAGTCAGGATGACCCTGATGAAGAGGGAGAAACAATCTCCTTGCTCTGCGTGGAGCTTTCTCTCTGCAAAGGGAAAAAGGAGAGTCGCATTTCTCCCTGACACATGCCGTGCCAAGCAACCCTGGTCTTCTGCTGCCCCCTGACTGCCAAAGGGGGCAGCCACATCCAATTCGGGCTGGATTCCTTCCCCAGCAGGATGGGAGCCGTGGCGATGTCCTTGTGGGAGCAGCCGGAGGTCTTTTTGCATGGGGGATGCTCCGACGGATATCAGCACGGCAGGACTTTCCCGCAGTCGCTCCATTCCCAAACATTTCCTGGGGCAGCTGGTGCCAGCCTGGGCTTCCCTCCATGTGGCAGGGCTGTGTAGCAACTCTAG
Organism: Varanus komodoensis; assembly: GCF_004798865.1. Lineage (NCBI taxonomy): Eukaryota > Metazoa > Chordata > Lepidosauria > Squamata > Varanidae > Varanus > Varanus komodoensis. Next base: position 6,561,478 of record NW_025335684.1, read on the forward strand.
GTGGCCACCGTGTGGCGCCATTGGCACAGGGAAATGTTTCCTGAAGTTCCAGGATCATTCTTCAACTGAAAGCTGTTTTTTTGCAGAGCTGGGAATCGTTCCATCCAGGAGGCTGGAGACACTCTCGGGCAACTGCCCGGGCTCCAGAGGGTCCCTAGAGGTGGGCTTACCTCTCCTCTCCCACATTGCTTTGTAGCAATGCTCTGCCAGAGCATTGTGGGAAATTAAAATGGCCACCCACTGCTGCCACACCCAGATAAACCCATGAACCAAGGACTGAATGAGCCAACATGCAAGACACCTTGCCTTGGGTGCCAATAAAAACATGGAGCATACCTGCCATGATGGAGGTGGCCATGTGTCCTACTTTAGAGAAGAGAGTCCTCGACTGGAATGGCCATCAGAGGAGCATGTCCTCTTTTTAAAGGGACCTCCAGTCATGGGATGCCCTGCTTTGAAAGCCCCCCCAGCCCAATCCACAGGTTTGTTGGTGGCTACTTATTAATGGGCCTATTTTGCAGTGGCCCCCAATTGAGGAATGCCCCCCCCCCCCGAGCTCTGCTTTGTAAATGCCTTGGCTCCAACTTCTCTGCTGGTTTTATTTTTCATTTGCATAATGCTGCATGTTTTTCATCTTCTTTCTTTTTAGCTGCCTGCCTCATTTTCTCTTTTAAATGGTGCTTTATGCATGGGTATGGATGTTGCAGCTTTTAAAGCAAAACTTTTAAAATAAGCTTTATTATAGGTTTGATCACCAGCTTCCTTGGTTTTGCTCCCTTTAGGTACATCAACCCGAGAGGTTTTGCAGTAGAGCATCTCATGCATGGAATGATTACTAATCCCAATAGAAATAAGAGTAAATATATATTGCATGCCCCAGAAACACCCGTGATAGAAACACCCCCTCCCGTCTTCGCAGCTGGTTGGAAAGAACCAGCCCAGCTGCCTCTCCCAACATGGCCCATGCACCTCACACGGGAGACAAAGGGGGTGCTGTTGGGCAGGACGGGAAGGAGAGGGGCCAAGGACTCATCCTGCCTCCCACCGATGCCTCCTTCCCTGCCTCTCCCTCGCTGTTTGTGCAGATGGCTGGCAATCTCCGTCTCGATCAAGAGCGGGGTGCTGGTGATCGCTGCTACTGCGTCTTCTTCAGCCCGAAGGATGCATAAGCATCCCGGAGCTCAGGGGACTGTATGCGCCCCGGTGGGACCCCCATGCTCAAGGGGCTGGCCCGGTTTTGTGGAGCATGTCCTGTAATTTCCCACTCTTCACTGGCTATGTAGAACAGGGCATTGGATTCAGAAAGCCTGGGGGCTTTATCCCATCGGGCTCACGGGGTGACCTTGGGATGCCTCCAGCGTCCAGCCTTAGCTGGCAAGCTTCTGGCAGGAATACATTGGGGTAATCCCCAGTGAGCCCCTTGGAATATAGGGAGTGAGGCCAGAGGAATTCAGATGTAATCCATGCTTACAGTGAAGCTGTAATCCTACATCTGCTTTCCTGGGCACAAGCCCCATTTAATTCAGTGGCACTTTCCTCTGAGTAGATCACATAGACATGTACATGACACCATTGCTAGAGGCTCAAGGGGGACCTCCAAAGTATTCTAGCATTAATTAAAAATATCAACAAGAGAATCAAATCGAGAGCGGTTTAAAAAGCTCCTCCTATGGTGCCACATGCCTGACTGTGCCAGGCCTTAAATCGGCACTGAAAAAATAACCATGTTGGCTCCGGCAAGCTTCACTGGGGAGCTAATTCCGTAACTCAGGGGACACTACTTAGAAGGCCCTGCTGCTCATTGCCAGCTGCTCAGTCTCCCTTGGAGGAGGCATCTGGAGGAGGGAGAATGTAGTCTAGCTGTAGACGGATGCTAGGAGACGTGTCCCCTCCAGTATTGTGGTCCCAAGCTGCAGAAAGCGAACTCTTTCTGATCTTAATGGTGACTTTGTGCAAAAGTGAATCTTACCAGTGGAGGACTCTCAGCCCACAATCTAACTAATTAGATGATTTGGTGGCATGACTCGTTGCACCTAAGTCTCATTCATCTCAATGGATCTACACTGAGTTAGGCTAACATAGGATGAGGTCCGTTGTAACTCACAGGGATGCCGGCAACGCAACGGCTCTCTTCGTAAGGAACATTCCCTCCAGTCTGCAGTAGTTTAGCGTTTGTCCCTGTTCTTAACTTTCAGAAATGAATATGTGATCGGATGAGATTTCAGGTTAATCAAGGGAAAAGTAACCTCGTGTCTCTTGCCATGTCTGCTAGCTATCCAGAGCTGAACAGACATACAGCTGTAAATATTCATTTCCTTTTAAATGTACAATCTCAAAAAGCAAAAAAAGAAAGAAAGAAAGAAAGAAAGAAAGAAAAGGAACATGGTGATCAATCTTGATGTGGTTATATAAACAAAACAAAACAACTTAATTAGTTTCAGGTTACAAAGAGCTGGACTTCTAACAGGAGAGCATTTGTGAATTTATGTAACAAACGTGGTGTTACCAACACCAAATTACATCTCAATCAATGTTAAAAGGCAACTGACATTTTCCTTTTGATTTATGGATTAACCTTTACGTCTAATACACTCTTAGCATTTATTTTCTTTTCATCAGGTTCTGGTATTGCAGCAACCCCAGAGTTCATTGTAAGGAAGAGACTAAATTAATAGCTTCCCCCTCCCAATCCACCCCCACCTTAGCAAAATAGCTAATGAAAGGTCTATTTTACGCCGTTGATGGATGTTCGTATGTATACACATAAATGGAGTTGTTATACAGCAAATATCAGGGAGTACCTGGGGTCTTTCTTTGGACTTAAAGTTTGCATTATGTGCCTGCACACAGATGTTCCTTCTGAATGCAAAACGAGTTCCTCATTTGTATACTTTTTTTTAAATCTATGGTCCTTTTGCAGGACGGACCTACATCAGCACTGAAGATGAGGTTGGAATGAACTGCATTTTAAACCAAACTTCCGGACTCTTCCTCTGTTGAGCCCATCCACAAATCCAAGTTCAGTTGTCCTTTGCAATCTGCCCTCCCCTGAATTTTGCAAGGGGCTTCTGTAAGCTAAATGTGCCCAGCACACAATGTGTCATTGCAGGATCCAAATGCATTCAATCTGGGAGAATGATTGGAAAAATGCTGTGCAGATGAGTGCAAAGGTATACAAAATGCTCTGTGCAGAAAAGTTGTGTTAGGAAGGAAATCAAAATGCTGCAAGTTTGAGTCAAGGCAAACTTAAGATGGGAAACATTCTCAACATTCTAGTTGAATGTATATTAGTATTGGATGCAAAACTTGACAGATGCATCTCCCCCAATGCTGCAGGGAAGGTCTTGGAGCAGGGGAGGGCAGCAACCATCCCTCGGAGATGCCCAGTATGGGCACCTCCCATAGACTCTGTCCCCTGCCTACTTCAAGCCCTGCCCCTTGGCCTGGAGACTCGGGGAGAAGGTGGAGAGCAGGCCCCGTGCCATCTCTGCTCTGCTCACCCTCCAACTGGTCCTGCAGCCCTTGCCAAGTCCCTGGTCTCACCTCTCACACCACAGTTGGGATGTCTGTGGCACAGAAAGGAAGCAGCTGGCTTGCCTGCCTCCTTGAAGCTATCCAGCCCTTGGGCCAAAAGGGGTTGCCCACCATGTGATAGGGGATGCCAGGGACGCAAGTTCAGATGGATCAGACAATTCCCATGCTGGACATTCTGAAATCCAAGAAGTTATGCATGAAAGCAATGGCACTTCTCCATGGTTTTTCTGGAAAACTGGGCTCTGGGGTCCACTTCTCCACTCTCACTCCAGTCTGCCGCATGCATGGACCAGACTTGTCTTCTGCAACCAATGGGACATCTCATCTGGCTTTAGTCTCCCTGGGACTTAACCGTGTCTTAACCTCCTAACCTCCCTTTCTCCATATCTACCAACTCCACCTTTAAGGTTTCCCAAAGAGGTCTTCTTGGGCAGGACCCACAGTGGGTGGTCCATCAATGGCATGGAAGTGGACCATGGGGGTGGTGGCACCCGTCCTCTGCAAAGACCTTCCACGTGTGGTCCAAGAGGTGGAAACGATGGCGCACTTTAGATTCCTCTTGAAGATGTCCCTGTTATTGGGCTTTTCCTGACATATAATGGCACCGGTTATTTTAATCTTTTTAAACGTATTGTTTTTTAAATCATATTTTAAGTCTAGAGAGCTAGAGATCTTATAAGAGCTCAGACTGAAGTCTCTGCAAGACCTCAGTACGTTCTAAGGCGAATTAAGAAGCTGATGCCTCCTGGATTAGGTATTCCACAAGGTAAAAGGTAGGGACTTTAATCTGTGAGACCAGGGTACATGTCGATGATGTTAGATGTTGCAGGGAAAACAGTGTGCATATGGAGAGAAAGGGAGAGAGAGAGATGAAAGGCATCCGTTCAATTTAGGGTACGGGTTTCAACTTTAGATTTTCAGCAAGCTACTAAGGACTATGTAACTTTAATTGTGTGCTGGTTGAGGGGAACTGAAGCTTAACAAGACCGAGCTGCTATGTCTTGGCCTAGCCGTCTACATAATAGGAATGGAAACACTGCCTGTACAAGGGGGTCCTCAAGTCCGCTTGGGCAAATGAAGCCACACCAGGGCTGAGCTATGGGCAGCAGTTGGAGAGGAGCCAGTATGCAAGTCTCTGGACCAAAGCCCAAGTCAAGTCAGGCAGGGTTGGGGAGCAGGACTGAGGAGCAAGCCAGGAGCTGAGTCCCAGGAGCAAGCCAGGAGCTGAGGAGCAAGCTAGGAGTTGAGTCCCTAGAAGATAGGGAGACAGTAACGTTCAGGAAGGTCTTCTTGGTCAAACGAGTCTCAGTTGGTACAGAATGCCCTTTCTCCTCCGTCCTGTTTGGACAGATTCAGTGGTAAGCTTGGGCCGAGGGACTCCGTTCAGGACCTGGAGATACTCCACTGAGAAAGCAGTTCAGGGGTTCAGCACATGGGATCAGCTCTGCCAAGATGCATCAGCCGCCGACAAACAAGCCCACTGCCGTGCTATTATTGTTATCTGATATACCCAAAGGCACAAACTGTACTCCTGTTCTTGTTTTTGAAAAGCCCCTGTACGAAAATAAATAAGCCATTCCATCTTCAAGAAGATGTTTGGTTTCTCAGACTTCTCCTCCTCTTCTGCTGCACAGAAAACAGAATGTTTACATACCTCTTTCGCTTCAGACTTCCTTTCTTTGTCATGCCAGGGATTAAAATAATTTCACGTGCGATTCTGCCAAGTCCTGTGGTAACATCGACGATGCCGAAGTGCTGAAGTATCCCCCACGCTGTGCGGCCCTCCCCCGCTTTTCGACTCGTTTGGCTGCTGCGGGGCAAAGCACCATCATTCGGATTCCTAGCATGAACCGAAGGGATGGAAAAACCTACAGAGAGCACGGGTGCACAACCTCAGACCCACGGGCCAAGGTCAACCCGCCCGGGGCCACAACCTGCCTCCCCCTTTCGTTCTCTCCAGCCACTTGTCCCCTAACATGTGTCATAAGTACAGGGAGAAGTGGCTGGAGAGCAGCGCTTGTGAGAGGGACCTCGGGGTGCTGGTTGACTGCAGGCTAAACATGAGCCAGCAGTGTGATGCGGTGGTCAAGAGGGCGAACGCCACCCTTGGTTGCATAGCCAGAAGCGTGGCTTCTAGATCAAGAGAGGTATTACTACCACTCTACATGACTCTAGTGCATCCACAACTGGAGTATTGTGCTCAGTTTTGGGCCCCTCATTACAGAAGGGATCTAGCCAGGTTGGAGTCAGTGCAGCGCAGGGCCACAAGGATGGTGGGCGGATTGCAGGGGATGCCGTATGAGGCGAGACTGAGGGAACTGGGTCTCTTCAGCCCAGAGCAGAGGAGACTCCGAGGGGATCTGTTGGCGACATGCAGGTATGTGAGGGGATGTCACACAGAGGTGGGTAGAGACCTGTTCTCTCCTGCAGAGGAGGGCAGGATGCACTCCAGTGGAGCAAAGCTCAGGGAAATGGCCCATTTGCAAGGCTGAGAACAAACGCAAGCAACCACGTGATTCTCAGGAATTGACCTTCATTCCTGCACTTGCATTTGAAAGTGTGTAGTTGTGAAGTGCACACTTGTACAAACCCTTCCCCATGAATTCATGCCATAAAATGTGGATTTCCCTGACCAGGGTGCTGGGGAATCACATGTTTTGATCATGAATGAGACTGGAACGAGTTTGAGGGGATTCAGAATTCCAGTCCCTAGATATAACATGGGACGTTCACGCATCAGTTTCAGCAAAAGCCCCAAAAGCCGGCCTGAGATGGTCAGATTAAAATGATGTTCTTTCTGCTGCAAAAGGGCCACTTTTTTCTTTCTTTGGTTGCACAGTAACATGACCACCTTTGTTTACTATTAATCTCGTACCACAAGTTTCAGTTCAGTGAGTTCACAGTTTATTTTAATTTTTTATGCTTCCTGAAGTAGCCTAAAGCTTATGGAGAAGTAATTGCATGAAGAAGAAGGGAGGAAACATATGAAAACTACTAATTTATAAGCCCCAGTATCGCCACACAACAGGCATTTCATTTGGTTCAAAGGAAATGGTTACTTAGAACAACAAAGCAAACCATGTTTCCATAATTTACATGAACTGCGTATGGTATTTGGAAAGATGTAAAAATATGTCATTTTGCAAGTATTTGCCTTCGTTTAATTTCATCTGCAGCAAAACACAGCTGTAGGTAATATACTCTAGCTTCCCACTTAAAAAAAATTAAAAACAATAATAAAAGACCCTTTCTTCTATCTTCTTAATAGATTGTTGGATTTAACGCTTGAGATGAAATAGAGATGATGATGAACAGAGAACTGAATCTGTTTCTGATGTTCACTTCTGCAGTTTTCTTCACAGTTGAAAAATCGAGGTATGAACAGAATAGGACGTTACATTTGCTCTGTGCAAACAAGGCTGGCCCTACTGTTAGGTAAAGTGAGGTGACTGCCACCTTCAGGAGATGGTAGAAAACAGCAGTGACAGGAGTCCCCGTTAGCTTGCTTGAGCCCCCAAACTATTCTCTTTTGTTGGAGGACAGAACTGGGTGGGCAGCAAAAGCTATCCAAAAAGCTGGAACTCTGAATCATAAGCAGAGCCTGGTGATCAGAAAGAAAAATAATGAGGCAAAACTTTTTTTTTGTTTAGTCGCAAAGTTGTCTCCAACCCATCCCAACCCCATGGACACATTCCTCCAGGCCTTCCTGTCCTCCACCATCCCCCGGAGTCCACCCAAGCTCACGCCGGCTGCTTCAGTGACCCCATCCAGCCACCTCATCCTCTGCCGCCCCCTTCTTCTTTTGCCATCTATTGTGCCCAGCATCAGGCTCTTCTCCAGGGAGTCCTTCCTTCTCATTAGGTGGCCAAAGTATTTGAGTTTCATCTTCAGGTTCTGGCCTTCTAAAGAGCAGTCAGGGTTGATCTCCTCTAGCAATGACCAGTTTGATCTCCTTGTGGTCCAGGGGACTTGCAGGAGTCTCCTCCAGCACCACAATTCAAACGCCTCAGTTCTTTGGCATTCAGCCCTCCTTATGATCCAACTTTCACAGCCATACATTGCAACTGGGAAAACTATAGCCTTGACTATACCTAGGAAAATGGGTAAATTTGGGGAATTCTTTTCCTCATTGGGTAAGAAGAAGGATTTTTCCCTTATTCTTTGCCTCACCTGTATTGGCCCCCTCCAAACCCACCCACAGTTTTATTTTCTTAAGATTTTCAGAGTTCATAATTTTTTTAAATTGGGAAATGGACATGCTGAAGAACAGCTGGCTGCCCCCAGTGCCTTCTCTAGGTGGGTTTGGCAAACTCTTAGCTAGTTTGCTGATCACAGTTGCTTATGCGCACTTTGGGAGTCCTCAAATGTTTGGGCACATTGAGAAGCATGGAACAATGTCAAGTGTAGTCTCTCAAAATGGCTGCCATGGGGCACCCGGCCCTTTCCTAAAAAGGTTGATCCCAAAACTCCAATTCCCACCCATTGGGTGGTCCATTCCCCAGATGGTAGACTGCTGAGACCACCAGAAAAGTCACCTGCCCAGAACCTAAGCAGAAGAACGCGGTGGGACCAGGTTCCAAAACACACAGAGACTGAAAGACTTGGGCACGTTTAGCCCTGAGAGGAGAAGATTCAGGGGAGATAGGATAGCATTCTTCAAATACTTCGACAGTTGTCAAAAAGAGGACAACCAAGAGCTCTTCTTGAGCATCCCAGAGTGCAGGACATGGAATAATGGGCTCAAGTTACAGGAAGCCAGGTTTTGGCTGAACATCAGGAAGAACTTCCTGGCTGCTAGAGCAGTACAATGGAATCAATTCCCTAGGGAAGTTGTGGGCTCTCCCACACTAGAGGCATTCAAGATGCAGCTGGACAGCCATCTGTGAGCGATGCTTTCTCTTGGAGTCCTGCTCTGAGCAGGGGGTTGGGCCCAATGGCCCCTTGACGCCTTCCCACTCTGCGAGACCATGATTCTATGCTCAGTAGCCATTGAGAACCTTGCTCTTCATGGGTTTGTCAAATTCCTGATCAAAACCTTTGCAGTTGCTCATCAACAGGTCGTCCAGTTCAACTGTGTGAAGTGTGAGGAAGTTCTTCCCTTAATCTGCCTGGACTCTTCCACTGTTGCTTTGGATGCCCCCCCCATGTCCTAGTACACATTTGCCCAGCCTGGTGGCCTCCAAGTGGACACCCTGGCTGGGAATTATGGGACTTGTAGTTCAACAGATCTGGTGGACTCAGGCTGGAGAAAGCTCTTGTACTATTGTGAGAAAGGGGGAAACTACATCTCTGTCCACTACCGTCCCACGGTGACCCCTGTCATAAGCCAGAGATTGCAAACCAAATGCAGAAGAAACTGCCTCTTATTCCAAAGACAAAATCTGGAAGTTTCCTCTCTTTCCTCCTTCTTACGAAGAGGTAATTTACGTAAATTTGCCCGGGACGAGTGCAGGGCTGCACCTCCCCACTTCCTTAATGGAAACCCTGTGATCCGTAAACACTTGAGTGGAAGATATTTGCTTAGGGGCAATGCAATATTAATGTTAATATCAGTGATTGATCCAAAGAATTTGCAAGGAAGGCATAAAGTACTTAATTATAATTATGTTGGGAATGGTTTTGTAATGGCTACGACATTTGAATAAGGTCACATCTAGCCCTAACCCTTCCTATGTTGTCCTATATTAAATGCCATTCATTTTAAGGGCCGGAAACCTTTCAGAATTCGTCAGACTACAATACACCAGGTAAATTGAAAAAATGTCCCTGGGTTTTTGGGGGGAAGATGATTGATCTCCTTTGCAAAGCAAACAACGACACACCGCGACGTACGCAGATGCCTTTGACAAAGTGTCAGGGACGCTGAAAGCTCTATTCTGCCCCAGGAATCTACCGGGGCCAAGATAATAGTTTTATATCAGCATACATTATATTAATTTTATGTGTTGGAGATTGATGCCAGCTCTCGACGTTAACCTTTACAAGCAAATGGAACAGTTTGCATTTATTTTGTTAAAGTCAGGGGCAAATTGCACTTGCCAAGCTGTTGCAGACCAGTGGTAATCTTGGAACGGTTACAAATAAATCCAGCTTCTGGGACATAAGAAGCTGAATTCTGCTGTGCCGATATTGCTCCCATGCAGGCCAGAATTGTTGATATTGACCTGCATCAATTCTCTAGGATTCCAGGCAGGAATTTTTCCTGTCTGCCTGGAAGTGCTGGGAATTGAACCTGTGGCCTTCAGCACACATAGCCAGCATTCCTTCTCTGAGCTACAGCCGGTCCCCAAAGATGGTCCCTCTTTCATCGCACCCCTCTGAATGCATCATAGAATTGTTCCAACCACTGCAACACTCAACAGGGGTGTGGATGGGGTGGAGGGGTTAGTTGTCCATCGGATCAGTCCTGCGAGCTGATATTGGGTGCTGCAGGGCAAGCAATAGCTCATATCACCCCTGGAACACTCGGGATACAGATGCATAGTCCTATGGGGAAAGGTTGAAGAACCTGGGGATATTTAACTCAGGGAAAAACGGGTAATTAACAGGCAGGGTTGGCCACAAATATTTTCCTGCCCCAGGCAAAGCAGAAAATTACGCCCGCACACGGCACCTATTGCAGAGTCGGGAAAAAGTGCCGAAAAGGGCAACTAAAGGATCAAGCGACTGCAGCGACTCCACTCTGAGGAAAGGTTACAGCAATCGGGATTGTTTGGCTTAGAAAAAGGCCGTGTGTGGGGAGACATGACGGAGGGGCTCGGTATGCTAGGTGGTGCAGAGAAAGTGGAGAGGAGACGTTTCTCCCCTTCTTTTGTGGTTTGTCCCATGAAGAGATTCAGGACCAGATGCGGGGAAGGACATCTTGGTGCAAACATTGTGCATTGTTAAGCTGTGGAATTTGCTTCCAGAAGAGAAGTGATGGGCCACCAGTCTGGGTGTTGGAGAAATTCAGAGTGTACAAAGTTGGTCCTGCTATATGCTGCCTCCATCATCAGGGCAGCTTTCTTATATATGCCAGAACATGGGCAGGAGGGTCCTGTTGTACTTGGGTCCTATTTGTAGGTTTCCTCTGGGAAGTTGCTTGGCTAACGTGTGACCTGAGTGGACCTTGATGGATGCTTGGTCTGATCCAGAAATGCTCTTCTTGAGTTCCTGGACTCTTCCCAAACCAGCTGAGTGACTTTAGTGCATGCTAGGGGACTCTGGGAGTTGTAGTCCAGCATATTCAAAGAGCTGGGGGAGGCTGCAAGGGTCACACATTATGGGTTCCATCCCATGCATGCTTAAATAGTCAAACACTGGGACAAGATTTGAAACAATGGTTCCAGGATAGAAGAAAAGGGACTATGGCTAAATATTGGCAAGGGATTTGTGGCCTTATCAGCCATTTCACAGCTAGGTGGCCAGCCTTGGGAAATCATATCCTTATGGAGAGGCTGGAGGGCCACTTATCAAAGAAGAGGTCAGACGATCACCTCTCCAGTGGTTCTCAATGTCTTGCTCCAGCAACCATGGGAAGATCTTCAAAGTCCCTCCCAACTCCATAATTGTCTCCCCCAATTTCTGTCGAGGGAAAAGTATGTCCACTCTTACCCCAGGAAACCAGGAGACCATTGTGTCTAGTGTTGTGCTGAAAAGCGCCCCCACTTTTGATGATGCAGAGCTTGCTTTGAGAAGCAGTTCAGTGGGGAATAAAATAGAGGAGGCATTCTCATGGGTTGGACCTGAGGTCCTTGTGCCCACCTTGGTCGCTGAGAAATGTGAGCACAGGTGCCTGGTTTCTCATGACACAGTCCTCTCTCCCATTGCCCATCATCTCCCACTGCCTCCAGCTTCCTGCAGTTCAGTTGAAGACCAGGAGAAGACCTCCTGAAGCCATTCCTGCCACAGGGCCTTTCGGTCCAGAGGGTGCAAGCAGCCCAGAAGGCTAGCCAGGGTTAGGTAAGTTTGAAAACACCACAAAATCAATGATAAAAGACCTTGAGGATGAAGCAGAACAATGGATGCCTCTTTCAGAGGGAGAGAAAACTTTCTGGGAATGGGAGGTCAGAGTTTGGCCCTGCCTCTTCCCTGAAGTCAGGTCTTCCTGCTTGCATTGCAGAAGATGCCACATGGGGGACTAGTCAGCCAGCCAGCCAGCCAAGAGGCAACTGCTGAGCCCTCACTGCAACAAAAAAATCGGAAGGAGAAAGACCAGAACCCCTGCCAGTGGCAAGCCCTACATTTCTCCTCCCCTTGGAGGAATGCAGTGAAAATTGCCCCCTAAGATCTCCGCTCACAAACATGATGGACAATTTTGAGAGATCACTTGCACATGTCTCTCGTTGTGAGTTACTGAAATCCCTCCTCTGCTTATGCAACTCTTCCAGGGATGGTTGCACTTTCAGCTTTGGTTTCTTCCGTTTTCAATTTTTCCCAGTATTCCTTGGGTTCATGCCCATCACGAACATTTAATAATCGGAAGTTCAGTTCGTCCCCAGCTATTATTGCTTCTACTACTCCATTAAGCTTTCAGGAAAATGCACAAGAATCTTGGTCAGGGACTTTGATACTCCGGTCAGCATGTCCAGGAGGTCTGGAGCTGGCCACATTATGGTCCAGTCCTTCTCCATAAGGCATGACTTGGCTCTTGCTCCCTGCTCAGATGCCATCTCCGTAGTGTCCATGCAGGAGAGCGTTCCAGCCAGCAGGACCTGTCTGGAGCTATCCCAGGTCCTACTTCCCTCAGCCTGATTTGATCTGCTCGATCTTGCTGCCAGCTTCTGCTCTGAGCCTTACAGGGTCCCAGAATGGGGCAATTGTATGGAGGATCTGTGTGTAAAGGGTGGGGAACTCCCAACGGAGCCTAGACCTGCAGAAGGGAGGGGATCTTCTGGTTGATGAGCAGGTGCCATGACTATCTTGCATGGCTCCATCTATCTTGCACGGACAATCTTGCATGACTATCTTGCATGGCAAGTGTCAAAGACTCAGCCGCCACAAGGGGCCCCCTGGCGGGAATCCCCTGGCGTGCTCCTCCTTTATCCCAGTGCAGCCTTCTGGTCTGCCCACCTCTTGCTCCAGGGCTGTCTTAACGCATGGGCCTGATGGGCACTTGCCCGTGGGCCCCATACTTATCTGTGCATGTTAACCCTTGGAAAACTTCCAAAATTAGCAGTAGTTGTAGTTGTCGTAGGGGCCCCAGGGCAGTGCTTTGCCCGGGGCCCTTAATGCTGTGAAGACGGCCCTGTCTTGCTCTGGGCCGGGCCATGGTGGAGGTGAAGAGGAGCAGGAGACAGCATGACCTACCTGCTCATTGGCTTGCTGCTTGTCGGACAAGCGGGGAGGGGCATGATGGGAAAGAAGAGGCGGAGCAACAGCAGCTGGTGATCGTGGCAGAGAGAAAAGAGGCACAAAGGGGGAGGAGCCAGGAATGCCCCGCCCCCTCGTGTATGGGGAGAACAGGTGAGGCATGCTCATTTGTGAAAGAGACCCTCCCGTATTTAATTCTTTGCATCATGAAAATTCAGAAAGGAAATGAAAAGAACTCACAGACCTCTTCAGATTGTTTTTTTTAAAGCAGTAATAGCCACGGTCACCATTTTGCCAAGATCCCAGTTTCCTGGTGAATGAGCTTGCTGGACAGACGCCGTTGCATTTTCTTTGGTAATGTTCAGCCAACCAGGAAACATAAATGCAATGCAGCAGAGAGAGATGTTTAGTAGCAGAAATATAACTCTACCTATATATTCCAGATCTATTTTGCAGGCTCACCATACATTGAACAAGACAGGTGTTCTGTGAGGAACTAGAAAATGACAGAGGCATCATATAAAACAATCAGTCACAGATGTAGATATAAAACCAGGATATTCACATCTACATGGCAAGGTGCTTAAAGATACAGAAGCATGCATCGGCAAACAGTAACATGCGGTCATATTCAATATTTGAGGGGGAGGCAGGTTGGGTGCCAGGCATGGCTGCATACAAAATTTGAACCACTAATGCCTGTCAGTGAAGCTGCACGGGTTCAAATGAAGGGACCGCAGCAGAGAAACCTCACTGCATGTTCCATTTTTGTGTTCCCCTGTAACGTTGCCAAGATGGTGTCTCCACTGTTAGCGGGACAGTGTATCCACTACGGGTTTGAGTCGGAATTTTTGGGGAGCATTCCAAGGTGCTGCAGCCGGTCCAGGGAAGAATTCAGCACCATGGAGAGCTTCCATGAAGCCCAGGCTGCAACCTGGGGTGAATATGCTCCTTGAAAGAGAGAGCAGAACCACGGAGAAAGACATAAAGTGCTGGCGTTGCAACATGGACCAGAGCAATGACATCATGACTTGGGACAGTTGGACATGATGGAAAAGGTAAGTCCATCATCCATGCTATGAATACTTTGAGAACGTAAGGTATGGTTCTGGATGGAGCTCTAGGCAAGATACAACTCCTCACAACAACCCTGTGAGGTAGGTCCGGCTGAGAGGCAATGGCAGGTCATTCAGTGCACATCCTCACTGAGTGGGCATTTGAACACGGACCCCCTCCCACCCTGCTCTGACCACTACACCTCACTGCCTCTCCAGTGGTGCTATCAGGAACACTCCATGTGTACTCACATATGTACAGGAACCTTTTCCACAGCTGCACGGAACAAAACAAACTGTGCAAAGAACAAATGATGAAGATGTTACCTACTCATCAACTGATCTTCTGCTTTTGTCCATCTTTGTCTCCTAAATCAATATGGAGTGAACATTTGGTGGGAATAGATCCAACTTGGCCCCCATGTTTGCCATCCAGAAAGCTTCCAAACATGCCTCGACTCATCAGACTGGATGGAACGTCAAGCAGGACGGGGTTTGGTTCGCTTGCGAAGGTTCTCCGAGGAAGAGACCTGTGGAAGCCAAAAGCTTGCATACTGCATGCTGGACAAGCATCACTTGTCCTAGTAGTGAATGTCTTTCTCCAGGTATCATTGCCCAGGCCCTCCACATTGGAGAGCGGGGTACCAGCTGCCTTGGGTGAGCTCCCTGCTTTTCAGAAGTGCACAGACACATTTAGGAAAGAAACACACCGAGGCCGTGCCCCCAAAGCCACTCAAGGAAGGCCGAGCATGGAAAGGAATAACCTGAGCACAAGTCCCAATAATGCCGGCATTATTTTCTGGGTTGGCCACTCGTGTCCTCAGCAACCAACCTATTTCAAGAAGTGACTTAGGCGTTGCCAGCAGGAGTTCACTGCACTTTTTGGATGGGTTCCTACTAGAAATGGGCCACTTTGCTCTCTTCCCCCAGACTCTCCCCTCAGTCTAAAGTTCAGATACTGTGAATTTCTACAGCCCTCTGTTTCACCCATCCTCAGCACTGAGAGAAACATGCTGAACAATGGCAGGCTATTCCATACATGTTACTGTACACTTTTTACCTAATGTGTGTATATAGGTACCTCTTTGACGCCTCAAACCCACATAGGAATTCAAAAGGGCAAAGCAAGGGGGATCCATATTGCACGGTAAATGAAGCAAATTTTGCCTCACTCCAGCCCCAGACTGAGAAATTACTTCTCAGGATGCTTTAGTCCAATCCGGTTTTTTCTTTTCATTTTTTTGTAGAGTTTTCACACTGGTTACAATGGGAAAGGAAATCTTCATAAAGCAAGAGTCTGGAGCCTTCCACTGGGACACAAACTGCTGTTCTACCCAGGGCAACAGTCTGGTTCCCCTGAACAACAACTCCTATCTTCCCCTAGAGCAACACCTCCCACCTTTCTTCCAACCCAATCTTTTGATGAGGTCTTGGCTTCTGCAGTTTCTCCCCCCTTGTAAACATTGAAATGCTTTTCCTGTAGCTTAGTTACAGGTTAGCAGGAGCCTGAAGCTTAAAGTGGTAGCATTTTTGGCTTTGCCCCTTTCTAACTTTGTCTCTACCCACTGAGGGAACGTGCTTGAGTTTCTCCAAAACTGAATTCAGCCCTTGGGCTGAAAGAGGTTTGATTTTGTGTTGGTTCTGAAAGGCATTTGGCGCTAGAATCCCACATGTTCTTTTAGGGGCAAAGTAGAGTAATGCTCAGCTGGCACATCCAACTCTTTTCCTCACACCTTTCCCCTGTCCTAAATCAGTCCTCGCACAACCCATGAGCTGCCCTTTGGTCTATCCATGGATGTCAGAAACATTGGCTACAGTGTGCACCCGGTTTTTATACTTTCCAGAATTTTACCAAAATTCATTTGTGGAAAATGCAATTGATCGAGAAGGAATGCCCCCCCCCATAGCTAAAACATAAAAATGTGCATCTGGGGGTGGGTGTGAATGTGTGCATTTGGGAGGGGGGTTTATATATTTTGGAAGTGCATTTTCGGCAAGGAAAACAATTCTGGGACATGGGAAAAAAATCCCTTCTGGCAATGAGTGGGTGACGGAATGGATGGTGTCTGGCTATCTTAAGTTCTTTCCAGCCTGTTTAGGAAGAAAGTAAGCAATTTGGTAAGTATATATCGGAGGAGGAGGAGGAGCCAAAAATGTTCTTTCCCAGTCCTATTTGGAAATGGTCTCAGCAAACATTCTAAGCAGTATCAGCTCGGACTGGTTCCATCTTGGCAGACCAAATTATTGACAACAAACTGGAATGCCGTGCGCTGGCTGCCTCGAGAACCGTGAGCAAA
This sequence comes from Varanus komodoensis, assembly GCF_004798865.1. Taxonomy (NCBI): domain Eukaryota; kingdom Metazoa; phylum Chordata; class Lepidosauria; order Squamata; family Varanidae; genus Varanus; species Varanus komodoensis. Next base: position 6,577,655 of record NW_025335684.1, read on the forward strand.
GTTGCACAGAGCAAAACTCCCAGTGGATTTGGACGGTTCTTATAGAGAAATGCGTAGTATTTCCAGTAAAAGACTTTTGGTTTGTTTGGTGCAATTTCTTAAGGTAAGGGAGGACTAGAAACAGTACCTTTAAAGTCATGATTCCCCACTCAAAAATAATAAAATAAAAAAACTAATAAAAGAGGCAAATGTGCGGAACATCCATACTGATCCATACTGATTCTTAGGAAGTTAAGTTAAGATTAGTAAAACTGATGTAATAGTGTCAGGATTTTCAGAGCTGGAACTCCTAAATTCAGTGGTGGAGTGCAATTATGGGTATGCAAAGGGCAAAGTCCAGAAGAAAGTCATGACACTGAGACATCAAACCTCCCCAGACATATCTGTTGATTTTAGAACGCTGTAAGCGCCATGGTTGCCCTGCCAAGGGCCCTGAGAGCTGACTTTTGGTGAGGACACAGCAAACCCTGCATGAGGCAGAACCTCCCCTCCCAGAATTTCCAGTTCCCACTCCCCCCCCCTTCAGAGATGCAACATCAGCTAAACCAGTTAAACTGGGGCACAGTTCCTCTTGCAACCCAAGGGCCAAATTCCATTCCTGTTCTCAGCAGCTGCCTTTGGAACGGGAAAGAACCAACAGCAAAAGGCACAGAGCCAACCTATCCTGAATTTCAACACATTTTCCACTTAAAACATTCCTGGCCATAAAACTCACCCTTCAGGAAGGCAATTCAACCTTTTAGAATGGAGGAGAAAGACTACACAAAAACCAAGAAACCCACAAATGACTGGTGAAAGTGGGGAAAGGGGATGCAGCCATTGGGCGAACCCCTGAGAACCATATTGGAACCCCAGGATGGCTGGAGCTGAGCCCCAGGTGGCACCTCACGAATTCTGAAAAGCAAGTCCTATTTCTATTGAGCAAAGCTGCAACCAATAGCCATGTTCATGTGCTTTGTATTTAATCAGATTTGGATTAGATTTGAGAGCTGCAATGACTGGGAGAAGAGGAAAAGGATTTTATAAAAGACTTTTGAAGTGAGAAGCCAATTTATGGGACAAATCTAACCTAAAGTAATTCCTTAAGAATTACGTAACAGGCTGGGTCATATGTGAATACAATGCTGCCACGTGTAAACGAGAGACAAAGATGGATAAAAGATTGGTTCCATTTGCAATGTCATGCCAGCTTAAGCTAATTGCACACTTTCTACCCACTCTGCAAACTGGACCTCTCCAAATTATGAAGTTGTTGGATCAAAAAATACATTTGAAAATGTATATGAGGTGAAATACTGTTCAAAAGCACACAACGTTAGCAAAACACTTGCAAAGTGCACAAACTAAGCAAAACTGCATACGTGTAGTTTAGAAAAATGCACACAGAAATTTTCGAATGTTCATGCAAACTTTGGAAAATTAAAACATCTCAAAGTTTGGGATGAACTGAACTTAAGAAATTCTCAAACACGGGATGGACTGGGGTTTAGAAAATTGAGAAATGGAGAGAAACTGAAATGGATAGGTTTGTCCAGCTGTAGCAACAGTTGAGGCTTTTTTTGAAAAAAGAAGGCTGCCTTGAGCTCTTTTGCTTTTGCTGTGCTGTCGGTCAGGGCTAGCCCCATCATCCGACATCCTGGGCCACTGGCATGGGCCCAGGAGCTCAGCAAGGCCAGCCACTGATGTTTGCTCGGGTTCCTTCTTAAATATCCTTTTCCCTTCCCGGAGTTCCCAACTGCCATGTTAGGAGCATTGTGGGAGATCACAATGGGAGTAAGGCCTAAACCCATGATGCTGGCTGGAGCACAGACGTTGTCCCCCTCCCCTTGTGACATGCACCCAGAAAAGCACGAAGTTGGGGGGGGTCATCGAGCCAACGTGCTCCCCACTGTGCTGACCCAGCCCTGCCTCGGATCCTCTCCCAAATTCATGAGTGGTGCGAGGGTTTCGTGGCAAGTCTGGCACAACCACAAGAACATTCATCATGAGCTATGGAGAACCGAAGAAGCAGCTTGTCTCCATCCCGAGGAAGACTGAGAACGAGAAAAACGGGGCTGTGAGTTTCCACATGAATGGATGCGCACGGAGCGTCTAGGATGAGAAAAGAGACAGCAGCTGCTTCCTGCTTTAACCTCCATTGCAAACTGACTTCACATTGTCCAAAACTGAAGGTTAATTTGCTGTGAATCCAAGAGGTGGAATTTATTATCTTGCATATGATACGGAGACCTCAGGACAGGCAGAGGGTCTGGAGAGGAGAGAATGTAATCAATGCTAAATTTAATTTCGGAGTCAGATTTTCCTACGGAGGAGCTGTTTAGACTCCCTTGGCTTGTGCCAGTGTTTGGAAAAAGCTCGCAAGGCTCCAGAGGTTTAGCTTGGGATTCCATTCTCTCACCAGGACAGGCGATGTGGGGGAAGCCCGCATCCACCGCGGACAACACAGGCAGGCAGTCTCTCTCTCCGTTTGACCTTTTTTCTCTGGGCTCCCTTTTCACATTCCTCCTCCTCCGCCTCCGCCTGTAATTCCCATTTTCAAAGAGATCCAACATGGATTCGCATCCCGATGCAAAGCTCCAGTAGTTTCCCTTGCCTTTGTCATTGCCTTCTGCTCTGGGGACCTGCACGCCAGACAAAAGCAGAAATTCCATCAACGACAAACAGTTCCCTTCTTGTCTTTTCACAAGAAAAAGCCGGTGCAGTGGCTTTCTATTTTCACCCCCCCCTATCCCAGGAGGATGAGTTTAATAAGGGGGGGGGGGGCTGTAGTGACTTAGAGGGGAAGGAAATGCACTCTGCACATGCACAGAAATCTATCATCACCTCCCCCATCCCCATCAGATGCTCTAAGTCTGAGTCTGACCACTCAGAACAGATCCCATAGCTGAACTTGGGCTGAAATGAAGACTTGTGTGCGTGTCCTCGCGAAATGCTGCCATTTCCACATCTGTGTCCATTTAAATGCAAGACTCGCATAAACATCTATGACAAGCTACTGAATTCCATGCTCTCTAATTATAGAAGTCCTAGGTAAATAGCTCCTTCAATTTGCTATGTACTAACACACTTCAGAGAGGAACAACACTCTCTCTCTCTCTCTTTTCCAGGAAAAGAAAAGAAGTTGACAGAGTTATTTTAAACAAGCTGCATTTGCTCATCCTTAATTTTCCTCCTTCCACGGTCCCCAATTTAGGTTTCCAAATTACCCCCTCTAAGGCTTATAGGGGGTTCTTGAGGAAAAGACCAACTGTGGTGTTACAGAAACACAGCTTGCTTTTCCCCACTACAAAGTCCATCAAAGGAAACTATTGGCTGGATTCAGATCAGGGATGTGTCCTAAAAATCCTCCTCCACATTTCTCTCCAGATTCTGGATGGTCGATTTATCTGGAGTGTTTTTTCCCTTCCCACCTGAAATGGAGCCCGTGGGTTGCATTCAATGGGTTCTATGCAATGTTAGGCTGAAGTTCCTACTCCAAGAAGGCTTAACATTGGATATAATATGGGGTTGCAATCTGGTACTGGGATTGTTTTCCACTGGTTGAGGGTGCAACCCTTTGTGGATGCCCAGAAGTCTCTGAACCCAGAGGATCATGAGTATCTCATGCAGTGTGGGAGGAACGTGGAGGTGAAAGCCATCTTCTGCCCCCCAACCAGATGGTCCATTTTAGCTGTCTGTCTGAGGTTCTTTGGAGTGGGAGTGAAGGGGGCTGAAATACCACCAGGTTTTGTTGCCTCCTGGAAGGGCTGATCTCCTCCTCTCTGTTGGAGTGAAAGAGTCGGTTGTGTTTGGTGAGTGTTTCAAGGTCAGGGAGATTCACACTTTGCAGATGGGGAGGATGGGCCCTGGGAAATGAGATGGAAGAGGCAGATGGGCTTGTCTCAAAGCCTTCTGCTCCAAGGGTTCAGGTGGACTCTGAGAATAGCTGGGACCTGCAACTACCAGGAATAGGTGTTGGGTAGGCAGGGGCCAGATGAGCCTGGCATGATTCTGGACTCCATGACGTGGTGTTGGGAGAGACGGTCTGGCCAGCCTGAAGGGAGGCATTCAGAGAAGAGGCTTGCCTGCCTCTAAAGGGACCTTCAGGTGGGAGGGGACCAGGGTTACTTGGAAGGAGGGTTCTTGGAAGTAGTTGCTGGATTAGCTTCAGCAAACCATTCTGTGCATGCACAGAGACTCATTCTGTGGCGACTGGGCTTATTCCACATGCACAGGAGAATAAAGAGCTTTGCCAAAGTCCAGTCAGTTGTTTTGAAAGTGTGAAGGGGGAACCTACTTCCTGATGCCGTCCCTGATCCCCAGGATGCCCACGAAGCCCCTACTCTGAGTTGCTGGGTGATGCTGGGAGATCACCCTGCCTTGGTCTTGGCTGCCAGGGGGATGTTGGGACTTTGACACAGTGCCCCAGCTCCGAGGATGGAGTGACTTCCCTCCTATGCTCCTATGACCATTGAGATGCTAGCTAGGATGGTTCTAGCTTGTTTAAACTTTGTACACTGATACTTTATATGATACACAATTCTGTCTTCTTCTTGTTGTTGTTATATTCCTCAACCAGCCAATAACAACAATGAAGCCTAATTAAAAAATGACTATGGGAATTAGGAACTGAATCAGAGAGCTTCCAAGAGTGGGGGCTGTGTGTCCCCCACATCCCAGCACCGGCTGCGCCCTTGATGTGTTCCTGGGACACAACCAGTGCTGTCTGAACCCCTGTACCCTTGAGCATAATGGCTGCTTCCTGGAAGCCATTGGCATAGCAGAGGAGCATAGAAAAAATTAAGTATTTGTTTATTTATTCGATTTGTATAAAAGCTGCCCCTCAGCATTATGCTTTCTGGGGAGAGCATGATGCATTGCTTGGGGAACAATCGTTAGGGAACAGGGGTTGTAAAGTGCAGGACGGGCATTCCCTGGTCCACAGAGCTCCATCCTGAGAGGGCTTCAAACACCGCTCTGTGGTGGAATGCATGTTTTGTTCCAGATCCAATCCTTGGCCTCTCCAATTAAAAGATGCCCGCCCCCCCCCCCCAAGTCAGGGGGAATTGGAGTTGAATTTTCCTTTGTATCCCACACTTTTCTAAAGTCGCCCCAGACAAAGTCGATACGACACTGGGAACAATGCATCGCGAAGGAGGTGACTATGTAGGAAAGCGATGTAATTTGTTTTTGGAATTCTCAGTAAATGGAGCTTTAAAAAGTGCAGAAAGCTTTTGAAGAACCCACTTACATGCAAGTTGGATCTGTGTGTGCATGCACTGGGCGGCCACCTGAGAGGGATGGTTTAACTGGGAGTCCAGCACTGAGCAGGGGGCCGGCCTTCTGGCTCCTTCCACCTTTACTATTCTGCAATTCTCTGCATTCAGTTTTTGGGGTAAAATTTTTGCAAATACGTGTGCTTGTGTTTTAAAAAAGCACAATGCTGCAAAACTGGAATCAAAGGGGAGTGCCATGGAACCGTACAAACTTGGACAACAAGACCTACTTTCCATGCTCCCAATGGGTTGGGCCTGCAGTACTTCTCAGAGCGCCTCTCCTGGCATGCACATACCTGTCCATACACTCTTCATCATCTAAGGCCTTCCTCCAGGCTCCCCCCCACCCCCAGGTACGGGGCCTTCTTGGTGGTAGCCCCTGAGCTGAAGAACAATCCAGAGGAGGTCTGCTTGGCACCAACAAAACTCTACTTTTGGAGCCCGGTTAAGACTTTCCTCTACTCTGGTATTTGGCAGCATATGATAAGGTCCTGGATTCCCTGGGGGGGTGGGTTAAAATTGTGTGTGTAAACCTTTTTAGACTCTGCATGCAATTATATTTTAAAGTGCTAATCTTTGTAAACTTCCCAGGGAGCAGTGCCTACTGGGCTGCATCGAACAAGAAAGAAATAAGAATTCTGTGCAGGGAAAGTGGCAAAAACTGCCCTGAATCTGATATTGGGGTCCTGGGGCAAACGCCACGTAAGAGAGCACCCCCTTGCGAACCCCGATCCCAGCCTAGCATCACACACAGTGCCTGTGCCGAACGGACCCCCCCCCCACCTGTTCGCAGCTCTTGCTCGTCTTACCTTGACGAAGCAGCTGTTGAGAGAAAGGTTGTGACGAATGGAGTTCTGCCAGGCTCGCTGGTTCGTCCGGTAGTAGGGGAATTTCTTCATGATGAAGTCATAAATGCCAGACAGCGTCACTTTGCTGGAAGGGCTCTGCTGGATGGCCATGGCAATTAGAGCAATGTAGCTGCAAGAGAGGAAGAAGACAGTTGCCATGTACACAGAAACAGAGCGAGTCAGAAGGGGTCCATGGGGCCATCTAGTCTGACCCGCGGCTCCAGCCAGCTGCGCTCATGACATGCCTACCATGTGCATGTCTAGCCTATCCTTGAACATCCTCACCACTGGGGCTTCAACCACTGCTAAGGGCGTATGAATCAGGGTAAATGTGGAGTCCTAGAGGACACCCAGAAAGTCGGATCCAGGTGAACTATACTTACCAGAAAGTAAAGCCCACCAAACACAGTACGACTTACTTGCTAGTAAAGATGTGCTGGATTGCACTGATGAAGACTCCATCAGAGCACATGTGGAGAGACAGTCATGGCTGTGGCGTGTCCCACTGGATGCAGTGGGGATACTGTGAAGGGTTACAGATGTGTAGCATCATTCCTCTGTGTGTTTTCTTAGAAGCAAGTCTCATTGTGATCAGTGTAATTTACTCCCTTGTAAGTGTGTGAGGCTGGGACTCCAGAGAGCTCGGTTCGAGTCCCCGCTCAGCCATGGAGCCAACTGGGTGACTTTGGGCCAGTCACAGAGTCTCAGCCCAACCTGCCTCACAGAGCTGCATTATGAGGATAAGATGGAGAGGAAGAGAAGAATTATATAATCCACCCTGAGTTGATTGCACAGAAAAAGGCGGGATGTAAATATGATAAATAAATAAACGTTGTTTAGGAGTACGGCCTTAGTCCAAATAGACCTCATACCATCTATATGCATTTTTCTATGATCCCCATATTATTTCACATTAATTCCTTACAATGGGGAGAGGCAAATAGGAATGTTTTGGACTACAGTTCTCATAATCCACAGCCACCTGGAGAATGGTCAGGAATTATGAGACTGTATTTTGGAGGGCACCCGGAATTCCAGCACTCTTTCAAGACAGGATAACACCACCATCTGATCCATCCATCCATCTCCCACCTCCCCCCACCAACAGTTTGGCATTACAACAGCCCTGTGAGGTAGGTCAAGCCCAAGGTTACTCAGTGAGCTTCATGGCTGAATCGGATTTGGAACCTGTGTCTCTCTCATCATGGACTGAGTTCAAACATCATTTCCTATGCTCAAGGGTTGAACTGGGTTAAGACTGAGCTGCTGTTGAGCCATGCATTGTTGTGGAAACATGGGTTATTGTGCCATCTGAACCAAGCCAAGATCACAAACCATAGTGAACAACCCACAGTTCAGAACCCAACAACAAGCCATGGATTTTAGTGTTGGTGGGTTTCGACAAAACAATAACCCCTGTTTCTAATACAACCTACATTCAACCCTTGAATGCAGAGTATTGTGCTGTCCAACCCAATCCAATGACTGTCCCCAAAGGCCACCTATGGAGCCCAGCAAACCGGGAGCTCAGAGTTCATGCACTTTACAATGGTGCTACACCACTCTGCCCACTGCCCTCAACAAGTTCTTCCTCCTCCTCCTCCTCCTCCTCCTCCTCCTCCTCCTCCTCCTTAAAATGTCTTCATTTCTTCCTTAAAATGTCTCTCCAAGGAGGTGATTTGAAGGATTGAGAGCTGTAAGTGCACCTTACCCCCGAAGACCCAAACGGCGTCCTAAGATCCACCCAGGCAGTCCTAATGGATTCATGTTCCAATCATGCTTTGGACCTCCTAGTCTGCAAAGTTGGGAATGAGCAATAATTTGCATCCCAGGGCAGCTGCCGAGACAAAGGCGTGCAAAATGCATTTCTTTCAAAAGTACATCCTGAAATGAAGCTCTCCCTCCGCTTCAGATCTTGGGGGTTTCCCCTCAGCCTGTGTCGTGGCAACGGCTGCCCTGACATGTTTGGTGAAAAGAGGTAACGTGGCTGCTAATTATCCTTCCGATAGAAGGAAAGTATCCCTACTTGGGTATTCACAGAGTCACCCAGTACAAAAAAGGCTTTCTCTGCTGGCAGCTCCACCAAGCTGCGCTCTCCATTCGGCTCAGACGAAAAGGCTTCCATTTTTAAAACGTGTCTAGGCATGATTGCAACTTTGGAAACAGAAAGTTTCTCCAAGCTAAAAATGCATCTGACTCATGGATGACCATCACGTCAGCGCTTGAATATCTCTGACTTATAGCAAGCTACCCAGGGCGGACTGCTACTCAGTTCTGCCCATTTACTTTGATGGACACTGTGCCATAGGGTTCTATGGGTCACACTCCCGCATGAGTGCATCCAAGGGAGTGACCTTCCTGGGACAGGAAGAAAGAATTTCTCTGCATGGCCAATAGGAAGATGGGTTTTAATCAGCAGCAACGTGATTAATTAACTCCAGCCTCAGCTGCTTAATCTTTATTGGCAGCATTTGGATTTTTAATTTTGAGGCTGAGCGAGAGGACCGAATACGAACTGCCTCAACAGACATTAATGTTGGAGAAAATATAGTCAGTGTTTATATTAAGAGGCAATGTTCTGATAGATTTTGGAATGTGCTTTTCTTGAGTAAATGGCAATGAACCTGACATTTTCTTCACATTTTGGAAATGTGCCTGTTCTCAGCGGTCAGTAATTGCCAATTGAATCAATCAATTAATCAATCAATTGATGTAATGGAAGAGGAGCAAGCCACCAAAAATACTGAAGTTGGCTGAAAGACTGAGAAATAGGATACTGAGAAATCGCTAGAACCTGCAAGCTTGTCTACGGCAATTGATTTAGTACCCAATACATTTAAGACAAATTCATTACTATATCTTTGCCTAGGAAGAGAGAGCAGGGAAGCCGGAATTCCAGGAAGTAAAGTTTGCCATAATTCCATGAGTTACATCATTTCTAATATCCCGAATATAACTTGGGAGCTCTAAAAAGTCCTCTACAGTGCTCATTATATTTCTCTGACGACCTCCATAAACCTTATGTCCATACTGACTCAATGTCCCAAACTCTGTTTTCCTTGCTCTGATTTGAAAGATATGTAAACCGTTGAAATGCATAAAAGTTTATCCCCCCCATACACACCAGCAGCATGATATGATGATAATGATTGCACTATGTACCTTTTTCTGCTCACACCTGCAGATCGGGTTGCAGTTAGTTATTACAAAAAAAATTAAACAATAAAAATAAATAAATTGCGGTGGAATTCCCCAGCAACTGACAACATGCAAAGAGAATGAACAGAGAAGAGACTTGGAAAAAGTTGGACTTACCTGTATGCCGGTCTGGTGAACCTTCTCTCCTCATCCGAGCTGCAGGTTGGATACTCATCTCCATCATAATTAAAGCAGTTGTAGGGGTACTGGGTGTTGTCAAACATTTTCCTGGTCCTCTTTCGGCTCCTGTTGAAAGAGAGAGAGAGAGAAGGGGAGAGAGAGAGAGAGAGAGAGGTGGAGCAGAGATGCTTGGTTAGCACTGCTCCTCCCTCGGTCTGTCCATGCCCCCCTTTCCCCTGTACTCTCTCTCCATCTCTCGTTCTCCCCCCTCCCCAGTCGCTGGGTCCCAAGCAGCCCGTCCCTCGGAATAAGATTCCCTGTGGTTTTGTTTTCCCATCCCACCCCCTGCCCTGTGGTCTCCCGCTGTAGGAACAGGCAGCAACTAACTGATTAAGATGTGGGAAAGGTCTCCCGTGAACCTTTGAACTTGGGTCTACATAGCCGGTAGCGAGGCGCTGCGTCTCCCTGGGTGGTCCCGGCTGAGCGAGACGCGCAGGAGCGTTGCTCGCCATCGAGGTTCCTAATGTGACAAAAGTAAACAATGCAGAGTTAATGACTCTTCCCACCGTCCCGGCCACACGCTCGTTTCAGGGTCGAAACCTGACCCCATAGTGCAATGATCAACCCACTTTGGGAGGAGAATTCCTGTGGGGCTCTGAAGACAATGCACATCCGTTTCTGCGAATGAGCAGGGAGAAGGAAAGAGTGTTCAAAGGAGGCAGGACAGAGCGATCGGAGGGACTGGTGTCAAGGAGGGAAGTAGAAACAGCTCGTGGGCACAAAGCTACTTGTGTGGCCCGATCTTGGGGATGAATTAGCCTGATAAGTTTATGCCAATCCGGCAACCATTTGATCGTCTCTTTCTCTCTCCCTCGGCTTCTCTCCCGCCCCAATTTGGTGCTTTCCAACTGGTGATGTCAAAGAGAAGGCATATCATTCAACGGTGTCATTATGAGCGGTGGCGGGGGGGAGGGCTCCCGAAAAGGTGCATGACACACGGCTGTTTACTTCCTTTGCAGACAGCCGTTCCCCCAGGAAGTAGCTCTGGGAGGAAGCTGCATGCATGCAAATTGGGTTGGAAAATCAGGGGGAAAGGTGAGGACTGGAGGGCGCCAGGTCAGCCCCATCAGTCAGTCTACCTGGGCGTTGTCTCCGCCGGCTACATTTTCTGGGGTTTCAGACAGCCGTAACCTGGAGGAGCCGAGGAACAAGCCAGGCACCCTCTGGATGCAAAGCAAGCGATCAGCCATGGGTTTCTGGTCCATGGCCAGCAGGGAAGCTTCCTTGACTCAGCCCACTGGCTGCTCCCGGAGGGCATTGCCCCCTCCAGCGTTGGGCACCTCTGGCCACTTTGGACCCCTGTCCTGGGCACTCCCATGGGGCACCCCCCTCCCATGTGGTGGTGGCACCACTCTTGAAAGCTGGTGATGACCCTTTGGGTGCTTTGTCATAGTGAAGGACTACGCAGAAGCCAAGGACCCTTCCGCTTGCCTCGTTCCCCCTGCAATATATGTTTTTATACTTTTCAGGGGTAGCAGGGGTGGGGACCTGCAGGTGCGGGGGGAACACGTATCTGCCTCAAGGGTGCTCAACCTCCCAAGGACTGAAGTCAGTTCTGGAGGAGATTTCAGGGGGCCGTATTCCAGGGTATTCCAGGGGTGTGCAGGGACGAGGGTAAAAGAGGAGGCATTGCAGCCTCTTGGGATGGCGGAGAACAACCTTGAAGAAAAGCAGGGAAACCATCTAGCCAACAGCAGTCAGGAAAGTGGGTGTGGCCAAGGGAGGGGTGTGGCCCCAGGGGGAGCTGGGTTGAAGCCCTGGCATGCTTTGCAGAGTTGAGATGGCCAGGTTTCGGCTTTTGTTTTGGGAGGGTTTTTTTTTGCTTTTTGCTTTTTCAGTCTTGCTGTCATCACTGTCATTATTCATTTGATTTCTGTGCTGCTCAATAGCTGAAGCTCTCTGGGTGGTTTGTAACAGCTCATAAAAACAGTACAGTCAAATACAAGGAATGCCGCAAAATCTCATAGAAATGCAAACTTTTTAAAGCAAGCCATTAAAAGCCGCTGAAAACAGGACATGACGAATAGCCCTGCTTCGCTTCGCTTCACAGCATTTGGGATAAGTAATCCATTCAAGTCCTGGCATATCTAAGTGCATCTTTAAAAGCATTGCCATAACTGGATGGCTTAACCTGGTTCTGAAAATTAGACAGGGTCGGCACCAGGAGGGTCTCATTACAGGGATGGGGGGCCACACAGAGAAAGCCCTGTCTCCCGTTATTGTCCTCTTAGACTCTTCTTGAGGCCCAGACACTGAGTGCAGAATCTGCACGGATTGTGGCTGGGAGAGGGGTTGCATCAAGTTTGGTGGTCCCATGCAGCGTGGGGCTTCATAGGCTGGACAGAGCTCAGACACAAACAGAAAGCCAGTGCAAGTGGACTGGAACTGGGCATTATGCTTTTTAAGCACTGCTTCTGCTAATCAACCATTCTTGTGGCAAGCTTAATGCAAGATAAAATAATAAAAATAAAAATTAAATTAAAGGGAGCCACAAATCAATCGCTTTGCTCTCAGCCCAGGCAAAAATGGTTAATTTAGGGCTCCATCAGACAGGAAGCTAAGTAAACTGTTTGAAAAGGGGTTGTCATGGGCGAAGGGACAAAACAGGGCATGAGGGGCACAGTCCTCACCTTAGAAGGTAGAAACACTAAGAATAGGGTGCCCGTGGGTAATCTGAACGCGTCCCCCTCATCTTGCCATGGGATGGAGTCCCATGGGCAGCTCCCCCTTGTAGTGACTGACTGGAACAGTGGAAAAGGCACTTCATACTGCAAATTTTTATGGCAGGTCTCAGAAACAGGAACAGAGTGAGTCAGAAGGGGCCTCCTGGGCCATCTAGTCTGACCCCCGGCTCCAGCCAGCTCCGCTCACGACATGCCCACCATGTGCATGTCCAGCCTATCCTTGAACATCCTCACCGATGGGGCCTCAACCTCCTCCCATGGAAGCCCATTCCACACCCTCGGGGTCCTGACTGTCAGGAAGTACTCCGTGGCATCCACATTGAATCTTGGTTCCCTGAGCTCTGCTCCATTGAAACGTGTCCTGCCCTCCATTGCAGAGGAAAAAAGGTCATGTCCCACCTCTGTGTGGCACATGGACATTGCTAACAGGTCCCTTCTGAGTCTCCTCCTCTCAAGGCTGAAAAGACCCGGCTCCCTCCGTCTCTCCTCACATGGCTCCCCCAGCAAGCCAGCCACCTTTCCAGTGCCTGTTTGCTGTCTTCACCAGTCGGGTCCCACATTGGGTCAGCCGGTACCACCAGATTCTGCCAAAAACGAAAGGGAATCCGCTCAGCTCTCGGTGGAAATTTGAGGAAGTCAAACCTTCTCAGGGGTCTTCCGTTCATTACTCCGGGTTGAGCTGTCCCAGCGCATGACTTCAGACTGGGGTTGTTATGCCTGTCTCCTGTCGTCTGGGCCATCAGATGCGTATCCTGTAAGAACGTCGAACTAGACAACGGTCCCAGATTACTGGAACAAGTGAACGGCACAGCCCACGTGTGAGTCCAAAAATGAGCAAATAGACACAACAATCGAATCTTGCCAGCATGGCTTTGAAATCCAAATGGCAGAATGCTTTTCTCACAGCGTTTTTAAGGCCTTCTGTGCTACATTTCATCCCTGGCTCAATATTTATGGCTGGTTTATAAATCTCTCCAAAAGAATGTTTACAAAAGAAATACCGGAAGACATTTAACTATGCAATTGTAACATTAGCAGGTGTCACAGTTGCTGCAGAGGGAACAGCCTGAGAAACAATTTTAGCCTCAGCATCTGCTTGGCCATCATAACTCTAGTAGAGCAACTGTAATTCATCTGCGATGTTATCATAAAACCATAATTTTACTGGGCTGTTTCCCCCCGTCTTTTCCCCCCTTTCTTATAGAGCGTATTTTCCGAATGCAAAGCTGTAAACTATTTGCTTCTGGAGATTAAGCAGATGATTAAAATGTCATGTGGGACTCGCTTTTTCGTAAAAAGCACAGAGTTGGCACACTTACATGCATCCTCAAATGCACAACTGAACCCATCCGAAGTCTATTCATTTGTTTCGAACATTTTTATCCCATCCTATACAACCAATTGTCTCAGGACAGATTACAGAAAAATATAAATAAACAATAAATATAAACAGTGTGCAACTAAATAACAAGATGTAATGTGACTGAGGATATAAAACCAGATTAAAATTATTTAATCTTTAAAGTGCTGGGTAAATAAAAAGGTTTTTACCTGGTGCCGATAAACATATGAAGTGGGAGCCAGGTGAACCTCTCTGGGGAGCGCATTCCACAGTTGGGGTGCCACCGCATAAAACCCTTGGCATCTAAATAGTTGGAATATTTTATCATTATAGAATCATAGAACAGTAGAGCTGGAAGGGGTCAGAGGGCCACTGAGTCCAATCCCCTGCTAGTGCAGGACTCCCAGTTAAACCATCCTTCCCAGAAGGCTGCCCAGTTGCACCTTGAATGCCTCCAGAGCCCTCCACCTCCCTTGGTCCTTTATTCCATTGTCGTACTGGCCTAACACCCAGGAAAATATTCCTGAGACCTATCTGGAATCTGGTGACCTAGAATTTCACAGAATCCGGAAGCGATCCTTCTATTAAAATAGCGTTTGCCCTTTCTGTAGCCACATCACTTTGTCAACTTCTATTCCGCTTGTCCCTACGTACAACGATTCCAAGATGCTTCTCACAGCCAATATTGTTGAGCCAAGTATTCCTCATCTTCTGGTGATGCGTCTGGTTTCTTTTTCCTTGGTGCAGAACTTGGGCATTTGTCCCTATCAAACGTCATTCTGTTGTTTTCCGCCCAGCGCTCCGACCTATCAAGATCACCTTGATTTTTTTCCCTGTCTTCCAGGGTATTCGCTATCCCACCTAGTTTTGTGTCATCCGCAAATCTGAGAATTGTTCCTCATCCAAATCATTAATTAAAATGTGGAACAGCACTGGGTCCAGGACTGAACCCTGGGGTACCTCACTTGTTACCTCCCCCAAGTCTGAGAAGGTACCATTGATGTGAATTTTCCCAGGGGCTGATGTCAGACTGACTGGTTAGCAGTTCCCAGGTTCTCCTTTTTCCCTTCTTAAAGATAGAGTCATCATTTGTCCTTCTCCAGTCATCCAGCACTTCCCCTGTTCTCTATGATTTCTCAAAGAGAGTACGCAGAGGTTCAGAAAGCCTTCCCCCAGCTCTTTTATGTCTCTAGGATGGAGTCCCTCAGGCCCTGGAGATGTGAGCTCATTATGACATGGATTAAAAGAATATTGCACCTGCAATCAAAACTTTCCATAACTGTAGGCTGTTTTCTAGAGGTGAGGTTGCTAACCATCCCATAATTATTAATAAAAGTGAGCAATGTTTGTTTCCTTTTCTATATGCCCCGCAGGCTCTGCATGGGTGTGACAAGTCATGCATATAGAATAAGGAAAAGGAGATGTTTAAAGCATTGAATGACCATGCATATTAAATCAGAAAAAAAATAAATTACCATTTTATTATAAATAGGACAAATTCAGAAATATATTCCAACAAACTCCTGAAATATTTGATTTGAAAAGCCTTAGAGTAGGGCTAGAGAAGGAAGAATCTCTCAGTTGTGGTTTCTCTCAGATTCTCACTTGTTCAGTCTTCACTCTTTTGTTCACTCCAAACTTTTGAGAGTGAGCCAAAACTAAAATAAAACAGCTCACATATCAACTTGCATGCAACGTTGTGTATAATTTCATTGAGTGTACACATTTGCAACTAGCATACATGACAGACTGCTGTTTTAAGCATTAGTTTCCCGAGAATGAAAATTTTCTGTCAGTTCCCCCCAATATATGCATTTCGTACACATGGCTTGGATGGAACAAGGCGAACGCAATTCGTGCTGCAACAGGCAACAGCAGGACAGCTTCCATTAAAATGGGAAACAAACCAGTTCTTCCCCAGTTGCAAATTTCGCAGCCCTGCGATTCAATATCTGATATCCCCAAACTGACTTAGGAATGACTCATCTAGGGAGAAACCGACGCTCAGTGCGGGCCACTCGAAGGACCTGCCGTTGAACATGTTTATTTGTTTGTTTCATTTTGATACTACCCAATAGCTCTCTGGGTGGTTAACAAAAGTTAAGAAACACACTAACACACATGAACTTAAAACCACAAAACCACAATAGCGATCGAGCCAGCATCCAAGCATTGCAACGGTACAGCATAAAATGCAAATAAAAAATCAAGTTGAGAAGTTAACCTGATAAATGCTGAGAGAAAAAAAGGTCTTCGCGAGTGCTAAAAAGAGTATAAAATAGGCTCCAGGCCACCACTTTGGGGAGCTCATTCCAACACTGGGGGGGGGGGGGGGCCACAGCCAAAAAGACCCTCCTTCTGGTCGCCATTCACCTCACTGCCTTTGGAAGGGGCTCCCAGAGAAGGACCCCCAGAGATGATCTCACGGTCCAGGTACTTCCTTATGGGATGAAGCATCTTTCAGTGGTACTGTTAAATCACGCTGTGAAGGAATTCAATGGTGCCCATGCAGGTAGATTGCAACGTGCTGTGTGGTTTCAATGGAGAAAAGACCAATGCATGGAGGTTATTGTTACTGGTAGCTACTCGTTTGGGTGGCTACATGCAGCCTCCGGCTAGTCCACTGATTCCTGGAAGGTGGGTGTTTGCACGGCTGTCCTTCTTGGGGGGCTTCTTCGGGCAGCTATGGGGGCAGGGTGTTGCCAGAATCTAGGCCTGGGCAAGCCTTTGGCCTGATCCGGCAGACTGCTCCTTCTGTTCTGCAGAAGGCAAGAGAAGGATCCTGCCCTGAGTTAGTTCATCCGATGGGCAGATTCAGCAACACAAAAGCTCTGGATTTGCCATGGATGCAATCAGCCTTAAACTAAATTGGTTGAGAAAGAGAAATAATTTCAAAGATGGTAATTTCAAAATATATCTGGAGCCAAACTTTTTGATTACTGCCCTCATCATTAGCTGTGATGTTTAAAGCTAAAATACATATTGTCAATTAATTGCTTTTAATTTTAAAAGAACTGTTGTTAGTTTAGTTGTCTTTCGTGTGTGTGTACACAAATATGTTATGTTAGTTGTGAAGTCATACCTGACCCATCACAACCCCATGGGCAACATTCCTCCAGGCTCTCCTGTCCTCTACCATCCCCCGGAGTCCACCTAAGCACACATATAGACACACACACACACACACACACACACACACACACACACACACGGGGTCTTCCAAAAGTTGCCACACTTTTACAAACTCTATTTATTAAGAATTTAAAAAACAAATTAAATCACTTTTCTACATAGTCACCTTCCTTTGCAGTGCATTTTCCCCGGAGTCATACCAACTTTTTAATGCCAAAAGCAAAAAATGTATAAAATATATTTATAAAATATAAAAATGCAGGAACTTTTGGAAGACCCCTTAGAGATGCATATGCATATGTCTATAAAAAGAGCACTGCCATTGCCTGTTTCAGTGGTTTCCAAACCACATTGTAGCTTAGCCTTGCCCAACGTGTTAGCCGCCAGAGGGCTTGGGCTGCAACTCCCATCAGCCCCCAGCCTGCCTGGCCAGTGGTCAGAGATCCTGTCAGCTGGAGTCCCAAAGATCTGGAGGGCATCAGGTTGGCCAAGAGCGGTCCAGCTGCTCCAGATGTGTTTGGGTGAATGCGAGTGTTTATATTGTGGCTCAAACGCTAACTGTGGCCAGGGAACGCTTTCCAGATGTGCGTTGCCTCGGTTTCTGCCCCACACGGCATTGTACGGATAAGGAACACTTCAAATGCGAGAGAACGGATTCAGAAAGAAAATGAACACCAGCTGTGAGGGGTGCGGAGCTGCCGAAGGCGATGCTCGGTGCAACTTGCACGTGGACGGGAGTGGCGTGGGTTGCGGTGGCCGGAATGGCTCTCCGGAACCTGGCGTGTCCCAGGTGTGTTGGACTTCAGCCTGCAGAAGCCAAGGCGAGTGGGGCCAGAGATGCTGAGAGTTAATTGTTCGTAATAATTAATAATTACGGACATCTATATACTGCTCTGCATCTGGACAGAGTCCAGAGTAGTGAACAAAACAGAAGAAGATAAAAACAATGGCAAGGATTTAAACTCGATATCAAAACAGAATCAATGAAAATGTGGATGCCCAACCAAGGAAGGCTTCTAAAATAAAGATTTTTCATGGTACACGGAAAACAGCACCATATCAGCATTGGCCTCACCACCCATGGAAGGGAATGCCAAAGAAATGGAGGCACCTTGCTGAACATTTTTCTCCGAGTGGTCTCCAGCTGGGCAACAGGTCTGTAAGGATCCATCAGGAAAATGCTATCCAATGACCTCAGGGATCAGGCAAGGTTGGGAAGGGAGAAGATCAGTCAAAACCCAGAGATGTACAAACGAAGAATGCTCTTGGAGGAAAGATGCCTTCAGGAGGTGGGGAAAACAGCACGATTTGGGCACCTGCCGAAGAGGCAGGGCGTTCCACAGAAGTGGACCTCTGACTGGGCCATGAGTCCACCTGGAACACCATGAGAATGGCCTCCAAGGATCTCAGGTCTGGGCAGGTTAGTAAGGGAGAAGGTGCTCTGTCATCTTCTCCTGCTGTGGTCGAAAACATCTGGAGGACATGAGGTTGGGGAAGGCTGAGCTAAATGGTTGAGTTTAGAGCAAGGAAGCCTGCTCGGAGCGATCATATGAAGGGCCTCGTTTGGTCACTGTAGGTGCCAAGGGACTGTGGGCAGGTGAGGGAAAGGACCTTGATGTGGGCAAGAGAGCAGAGCTCCAGAGGAGGGGCAGAGTGAGGCATCCCCTCTCCATGCCCTCCTAAGGAACCCACCGGAGGAGGGAAGCCCCTTGCCTTGCCAAGCTCAGCACCTCTCTTCTGCCAGCCTCCAGCAAGCTAGCAAGTCTGCATGGCTTTCTGCAGCCCAGTAACATTTGAAGGCTGCTTTGCAAAGCTGCTTTCGGTCCTTACTTGCTCCTGAAGCTCTCCAGCATCCCTCCGGTCTTTCCTCTGGCTTCTTCCACAGACCTATTTAGATCCACCCATTCCCTGGATTGCTTTGGATCTATGATTTATGAGACTCAGATATTAAACTGTCGCTCATTCCTGGGTGTGTTTGCTTCACTGGGTGGGGTTCCCCTTCCTGGTGGCCCCCTGCCATGCCTGGCTTGGCACTCTGGGGTGGATGAAGAGCAGGTTAAATGGAGCCACAGCGTTGGGGGAGAGAACATGATTTGGTGCGTTAATAATGGTGCCATCAAGACGTGCCAACTGCATGAGCTGGGAGAGAAGTCTGGGACGTGGATGAGATGAGATTCGCTTTGTCTCCTGCGTGCCTGCTCAGAGAAAACATGTGCATTCTGGAACAATCTGGACTCCAACTGGGTTGAGTAAACTCACACAAGTTGATCTTCCACAGAAGAAAATGCTTCTGAATACATTTGTGTTTGAACTCTGGAAACACTGCCATTGCTGGTAGGGGTGAGGATGGGACAACCAACATCGGTTGCCAGGATAATGCCAAAGACAGGCAGCCTCTCTCTCTCTCCCCCTCCCCTCTCTCTAATGCACCAACCTCCTAATTTGTTGTTTAGTCGCAAAGTCATGCCTGACTCTTCGAGACCCCATGGACTTTCCTCCAGGCTCTCCTGCCTCCACTATCCCCCGGAGTCCACCCAAACCCACCCCCAGTCCCAGTGACTCCATCCAGTCATCTCATCCTCTGCCGTCCCCTTCTCCTTTTGCCGTCAATCGTTCCCAGCATCAGGGTCTTCTCCAGCGAGTCTTTCCTTCTCATTAGGTGGCCAAAGTTTTTGAGCTTCAGCTTCAGTCTCTGACCTTCTAAAGAACAGCCTGGGTTGATTTCCTTTAAGACTGACCGGTTTGATCTCTTTGCAGCCCAAGGGACTCTCAGGAGTCTTCTCCAACACCACAGTTCAAAAGCATCCATTCTTCACACTCAGCCTTCCTTATGGTCCAACTCTCACAACCAGACATTACAACTGGGAAAACCATAGCTTTGACCAAACAGACTTGTGTTAACCTCCTACCTACTCTGTTGTGATTACCACTTGGATTGCACATCCATCGTTCTTCAAGTATCCTATTGACTGCACATGGAAGTTAACCAAGTGACCCTCCTATAAGCAATGCAGTAGGTCATCCTGGGGTTAACACTGTACTGTTGGGTTTGTGCTTATGGCTGCTTGAAGGAAGAAGTCGCTGCTTGTGTTTTCCTCAGCGGTCACTCAGGTGACTCTTCCTTGCATCATCTCAACAGTTGCTTGAAACAATTGAAGCTAAAAGAGTCACACCCATGGGCAATGTTAACCTTTGTTAACATATGTCATTGCCCATTGTGTGTGTGTGTGTGTGTGTGTGTGTGTTGGGGGGCAGGGTTACTGTTGTGATGTGTTGTGAGTTAGGTTTCCTCCCTTCACACATTCAAAGCAACAGACCTTTCTTGACTTCCCTCCCTGACTTCTAACTACAAAGCAAAACCCAAACCATCTCCTTATCCACTTGCAGAGTCTCAGCAGGTGGAAAGTCCAAGGGAGGAAGCCCTGGCTAGGTTTTCTGGGAGCTTTCCTGCAGTTGGAGACACGACAAAGGCACAGCAGGGGGCTGGGAGAGAAGGTAAAATGAAGAGGGCAAGGAAGAGCTGACACCCTGTACCCTGAAGGGTTGCTTCCAGATTCTCAGCGTTCCAGTGAAAGCGGCAAAGAACAGTCTCTTTGGAAGGGAGATGAAGTGGTGGACAAAGAGCAGGTGGGGTTTCACCACCATAACAGTGTGAATGTCTGTTTCCTTATCAAACATTCTGGCTGGCAGTGATATGAAAATAGTGATGAGGAAGATGATGCATGTTTGAGTCTGGAAACAATTCACATATATTGTCTAGTCATGAGCCTTTCAGACCCCTCGCCAATAAGGTTAAGTGAAATTGTTCCCATAATGAAGTTTGAGCAGGATAAGATGGAAAGCTTTTCTACACATTGCATTAATTGTGCACTTTCCTTATCACTGTTGTATATGGGGCTCTTAAGATGATGGTTTGATCCTCCAGTTTTGCTTCCGTGTCTAAAATATGCTTTTGGTGAATTATTTGTATTTGTTTTTCTCAGAGTTGGAAAATGGGATACTACTTTTGGAAAGGAAAAATCGGCAACACTATTCAAGGTGTATTTGCCCCATTCTGCAATGCCACAGCACCACCTAGAGGTTATGGAAAGGAAAAGAAGGAGCGGAAATGCCGCTTGGCCATGCAATGAAACTAATGTGGGTGCAGCTCATAAACAGCCCTGTGTAGAAAAGCCCTGAGAGGAGACTCAATGCACAGCAGAGGCAAAACAAACCAGGGACTTCCTGATGTGTAACTAATTCTCTTAGCTCCAAATCCATAATCTGACTTCTGAAATGGTAGTTATCAATCCATGCAATTGGAAGTTGTGTGTTCTCCACTTTTCCTCTAGATGGTGCAATCTGATAAGAATATTCTTTGTAAAACATTGAAAAATCAGTACGACCTTGTGTGTGTGTGTGTGTGTGTGTGTGTGTGTGTGTGTGTGTGTGTGTGTTCTATTCACATGCCAAGCAGGAGGTGTCCCTGTTGAGTTCAGAATGGGATTGCGTGCATCTACTTTTGCAAGGATCTTATCTGATAAGTCTGTGATCTATACTAACATCTATCAAACCAGGGATACCTGAGGCTACCCAAGTGCTTTGGACTGCAACTCTCACAAGCCATGCTTAGCAAGGTCAGTGCACTGGGATTATGGGAAATGTAGTCTGATATATGGGAATGTAAGAACAGAAGAAAAGCCATGCTGGGGCAGAGCTAAGGTACACCCAGTCCAAACCCCTCTTCACAGGGGGGCAAACCAGCTGCCACAGGATCCCTTGAACAGGGTGGGTATAAATCCACCTGCCCAGGCACCTCAGCAACTGATGCCTCTGATCAAGGAGGTAGGCCTTAGCTAACCAGGTTGATAGCCATGGAAGGCCTTCTCTTCCATGAATTGGCCCAATCCCCTTTAAAAACTCCATTCATTCCTTTGATTCATTTCCTGCCCTTTTTCCTGCCAAGAAAATCAAGGTGGGGTCCATAATTCTCCTAAATTTCTCCCCCAAAGCTCCTTGCATGTCAACACCACGGGTGTCAATCACGCTTTGGTGCCACCAGCTCCTTTTGTACATTAATTCCATGGCAAACAGTTGAGAGAGAATTCACTCTATGAAATCCAACTGTGCACATCAATCCCTCTCACTCCGAATAAAAGGAGTTCAGCACCACGGAGAGCTCCTGAAACCCTCAAACTAGATGTGGCACGGGATGAGGTGCTCCATGGGCATTGGAATCACAAGTCTTCCCTGACAGTGTCCTAGAATGATTGAAGTCTTGGGTGTCCGCTGAACAACAGAGAGACATGCAGCAAAAGGAGAGACAGAAAGGACTCAAAGCAAAGTACTCTCTGTCTTTCACAGGGATTAAGTTCAAAGGCATCCCACAGAATCAATGCCCAAGCAGCTATCAAATGTCCTGAGAAGGAGGTAGAGAAATGGAAGAAAACTTCTAGGAGACTGAAGGAAATGTTTCTACGCAGCACTAGCTCTTCCAGATCCCTGGAGCTGAATGCAGTGCCGCCACCTCCCAGCTGCAACTTGGGGGATGCAGAATTGGTCCCAGCTGCCAGCACAGTTGATGCTGTTTCCACTGGAAGTGGCTGCACAAACCACAAGAACTCTGAGGAAAACAGGAGCGGTCCCACAACCTCTGACTGCGGTGTGGCCCACCTGTGAGAAACTGCTGAAGTGTTTCTTCTCCCGCTGAGGAGAGTGGGTACAATTGCAAAACCAGTTTCTCTGCCCAGATTTAAGGTGGAGCAGAGAGAATTTTCAGGGGCCATTTATGTGCAGTTCTGGTTCTGGTCTTGCATGGGCAGCTGCAGTGTGAGCAGAATGCCAGACACTTGATTTGATCCAGCTGGATTCCTGGGTTCTTCTGTGTCACACTGTGAGCTTTGCCCATTTTTTATTTTTTGGAACAAAAATCTGTGCATTTCCCTGCACATGTATCCATCTATTGTGTGCATATTTGACAGGTGTCCATTCTTCTCCCATTGCTTAAAGCATGTGTTTTCATGAGCATGTTTTTTCACAGGATGGCTTGTCCCCCAAGAACATTTCCCAAGTACATGCATGCTCTCAGACAAATTTTTAGTGGCTATATGAACCCCATTGCAAGAAAGGAAATGTATAGGCTAACCGATAGATTGTGCCTCAGCCTCGTTGGTCTAGAAGATGGGAACGGGGTACATCCTGATGAAAAATGAATGGAAACTAATTTCTCAAACGTCGCTAGCCATAGACAAGGTGGAAAAAATTGAGAGTCCATTCACATCTTTCTCTTTAAAAATATTAACCACTAGAAGGTGCTAGAACCTAACTTCACTGAACAGCTCAGACTCTGGTGCAGATGAAACATGAACAGATTATGACATTTAGGACCGTTCAATGTGTGAACACGCCATGAGGGTGGTTTTTCACACTCTCTAGCCTGCAGACAGCCGTCAGCAACTGGTAGATTTCAAGCTTGCACAAATATGCTTCCATGCATCCTCGCCAATTTGCATTTCCCCCAAAATGCACAAATTTCCCCCACTATACAAATCTCTCCCAAAACGCACATGTCCACACTTTAGTCGATTGGAGGAAATGTCCATTGTTGCTCTGTCTTTATTTTATTTTGCTATTCAAGGTATAAATTGGTGAAAAGTTACATGTTTTAAAAAATTCTGCAAGTCCACAGAATTATATGACATGAGAAAAGCTGAGTAGCTGTGAATTCCACAGAGAAATCTAAACTCATTTGATTCTGTTTTGGAATATCTCTGGCATTTCTTTGGGGATCCCTGTTTCGGACAACCAGCACTGAAAGAAGATCCATGAAGTCCTAGTATTGTGCTTGTACTGAGGATATAAATGAAATCTGCGGCAGGTTCAAATCAAATTAGAGATCTCAGAAACTGCCAGTCTCATTTTTGAATTCATGGACTTGCAACCTGGTTTTGCATAAAATCTCACATATGTAATCTCCCAAATGTTGAGGTTCTGTTTTTTATAATGCTACACATGACATTCCATAAGCATTTCCTCTGCAAATTTCGCATGCCAAGAAATTGATACAAGATGGGGAATATGTGGCTCAACAGAACTGAAAAAGAGAAAGATCTCGGAGTAATTGTGGACAATAGGCTAAACATGAGCCAACGATGTGATGCAGCTGCCAAAGGGGCAAATGCTATTTTGGGATGCATTAACAGAAGTATTACTTCCAAACCACTAGAAGTAGTAGTTCCTCTATACTCCTCCCCAGTCAGACCTCACCTGGAATACTGTGTCCAGTTCTGGGCACCAAGATTTAAGAAAGATGCAGGTAAGTTAGAAAGGGTCTAGCGGAGGGCAACAAAAATGATCCAGGGTTTGGAAACGGAGCCCTATGAGGAAAGACGGAGAGAACTGGGCATGCTCAGTCTTGAGAAGAGAAGACTGAAGGGGGACATGATACCCCTCTGTAAGTACCTCAAACGCTGTCACAGAAAGGAAGGTCAAGATCTCTTCTTGCTGATGCCAGAGTGCAAGACACGGAATAATGAATTCAAGTTGTGACCACCCAGATTTAGGCTGGACATCGGGAAGAGCTTCCTCACTGTCAGAGCAATACGGCAGTGGGACCAGCTGCCTGGAGAGGTGGGGGGCTCTCCCACACCAGAGACATTCAAGAAGAAACTGGACAGCCACCTGAGTGGGATGCTGTAACGTGGTGTCCTGCAACAGCAGGGGTTGGACTTGATGGCCTTCATGGCTCCTTCCAATTCCATTATTCTATGATTCTATGCATTTTTCTTTAGGAATTGTTGGCTAATGGACATAGTTGTGCAAGCAATATCCCTGACAGAAACTTTAAACATTGTATTTCCCAGGATGCACAGTTTCATGTCTCCTTTTTGCCGGGAGGATTACATTGCAAAATGTGGAGAAGCGCGCGTTTCAAAGCTTCAGTCCAGTCTCAGTTCAGATAGTGGTTTGCAAGTGTGAAATCAGGTAAGCTGACACTAAAATGCGAACAGAATGCATTTCTTCTCCATCCCTAATTCATCTCAGAGCAGCAGAGGTGGCACATCCCTAGAACAGAGGCCAGGAACCACAAAAGCTCTTCTTTAATGCAAGACAGACCCTCAGACAGATCTTTACATTTTATCTACCTTTTTCTGCGCGTATGTCGGGTTCCTGAACACATATGCAAATCTGCATGTGGTCCGACCCCCTGTGTGGAAGAAGCAGAGACTGCAAGATGAGTGACTTTTGCAGGAGCACCTGTGAGCATCCGTGGGAAGGGCAGCTACATCTTTCAAAATTTATTTGCAATAGACTGCAGGCTGACATCCAGTGGGTTTAAAACAGCACTACCCAACAAGAGGGGCTTCTTTTAAAAATGCATAAGCAGGAGCTTTCAGCTCTGTACGTCTTCATTCATAATTCACCAGTGCTCATTTTGAAAGAAGATCTGATATATATTTTTGGTCCAAGGTAAATGCATTTTAAAGCCATTCTTTTAGTTCTCCATGAATATGTGATGATCTCAAGTGAAACAAACTAAGAGAATGTGCTTGGAGAACGCAAAGGTGCTGGACTAGAACAGAAGGGATTCTCCAGGTCCCAAGGACTGAGGATTCTTTTCCAAGGAGGGGTGGATGAAGGATGCTCTCAACATCTGCCTCTGAATGTTCCAGATGTGTCTGGGGCAAAATTAAATGGATGATTATTTTACCTTCTATGTCATCGTCATCGAAGCATTTCATGCTTAGCTTGCTGGCAAATGAGATAATTAAGAGGCCAGCTAGGAATGTTGCTTAATTTATTTTTAAAGAAAAGATGTTCTCAATTGAATGGCTAGATGTGTTTGGCTTTAAGGCTGTGCAATGGCTTCTTGAAAGATTTCAGAACGGGGCTATGTAGCATCTGAAACTTATTAGCATGGGGCCTTATAAACAATTCTATCACTCATTCTCAACCTTTTCCGAGGTTGGAGGAAAATGAATGTAAATGACCTCCCTTTCAAAGCCTCTTCCTGGACTAGCAAATTAATGCCTTCTTCATTTCGATGTCCTTCTTTTATTCAATAAAGCACTTTAATCAGAAGTAAGTTTAACAGGCTTCAATGGGATGAATTTTCCTGTAAGTCGGCTTCAGATTCCTGCATAATTCAGCGACAGAGCAAATGCTTCGCATACACAAAGTCCAGGGTTTGGATCCTGGAACTCATCTGGCAGGGATGCTGGAGGTCCCAGGACAGAGTGGGCAGAAGGCAGTGAGTGCAAGAGGTCCTGCATCTGATCGTCCCCCAGGTTTAGTCTGCAGGATGTGAAGAGCGAGGTCTTTTGGGAGAAGGGAGCTATGCTAAATTAGCTTCAGTTCAGTTGGGATTAGAATTCATCGAACTGTAGAATAATAGATATGGAGAGGACCAAGAAGGCCATCAGGTCCAGCCCCCGGCTCAGGGCAGGGCTCCAGGCTAAACCACCCCGACAGATGGTTTCACCCAACAGCACCTTCCAGGGTGGGAAAGCCCATGACCCTCCCTCGGTAACTGACCACTTCATGCCTTCTGGACCAAGCATGATTCTATGATTCTATGGGCCAAGCACCGATCTGTGTTAGAGGAGTCCGGATCTCTCCGAGCTTGCAGGGCAATTCATGTACTGAGAAATATATGCTTCTGCCAGCATGAACGTTGCATGGGAAACCATATTCTTCTAAAAAATGAGCACAACCGTGCTTTAATAAATCACATCCAGTGCCACTGAAAAGGAATTTCCAGCAGTTAGCCTCATAATCTGGCTTTGTAAAGCAATGCCTTAATAGCCCCTAATAATAATAACATTTGCTTCTGCTAATTAAACATTCAGCCTTCCCCAGTTGGAGCGTTCATCAGATTTTGAAACCGAAAGGCAGCCAGGGTTCCTTGGCCACCCATTGACGCCACAAGCTTCAGCCCTTGCGCAGATCAGCAAAATGCGAGGTCAGCCGTTCCCCGAGTTCCATCTTGATGTTCACGTCCATGCCAAACTCAGGGCAACACCAGCCTGTGAGGTTTAGGGGAAGTTGGCATGAAAATCCATGTATGTTCACATGGACACTTTTCTAAACAGACACGTCAGTTGTGTGCATCTTTAAAAAGAACACTTTCTTCTCACAGAGATTACAGCATGTTTGTATTCAGTGCTCAAACATACACATTTTTCTTGTAATCTTTTTTCACAGGTACACCATGCTGCCAAGCACAATATTTGTGGTCTACAAACAACAGCACAAGCTCCAAAATAGACGGACTTTGAAGGCAGGTTGCATTTTACACCATGCTCTGCCTGGAAGGTATGACCTGGATAAATGCTGAGCAGAAATGCACAGAAGTGAATTTCCCAGACATAACCTACCAGGAATGCAGCGTTTCCATAGCTGGAGCTTGTAAATATCTTCCATTATTGGGAAGCCCTGGGCAATTTATATGCTCATGTCTCTGTTCAATCTCTTCCTTTTGGCCGAACTGTGAGCCCTATGAGTGAAGTCCTATTGATACAATTTGCATTATCGCAAATTGTGCTAAAGCAAGGACTTATGGCTGGACTGGTGTGAAAGGAAAAGATCCTCTCTTGTATACATTATTTTTTTTAAAGGCTTTCAGTAGAGAAATAAAGCTTTATTTATTTATTTAAAATATTTATATGCCGTCCTAATTCGCAAAAAGCCTCAAGGCGGCTTACAACATAAAATAAGATATAGCACAAATAAAATCCCCAGCCCACACTGGCTGCAATTAAAAACAGAGAGAAAAAAACAATATTAAAACTTATTAAAATATCGCTGGAATAAAAGGGAATAAAACGGTTATGGATGGACTGAAGTTTGGGAGTTGCATACTGGAGCTGGCAGAAATAGAGGTTCAGTACTATAAAGTGATATTGGGGATTTCCATTCCCTTCCTTCAAATGTGCAGTTTTAGGACCTGCATGTGCGTCTCAATTTGCTAGAAGGCCATGATGCGGGTAGAGAGCAATTTAAGACAAGAAATCCTCAGCACACTAAAAACAAGGCCATTCAAAGCAGCGACCACTTTAAAGGACTTGATTTAAAAGGTGAAATTAAAAATATGCGTCTTCACACTTGTTCAAAGAGCCAAGAGAGTGGAGGGAGCTGTCACAGCTTTTGAGAGTGAGCATGCCACACTTTGGCAGCAAAAGAGGGAGTACCTGTCCAGAGGTGCCCAGTACATTGGCCCTGCAAGTACTGAGGCCTTCCTACGCATCTAAGCAGCCGTGCAGGTCCTATGCCCCCTCCTCCTCTTCCTCCTCTTCCTCTTCTTCCCCCCTCCTCTTCTTCCTCTTTGTCTTCCTCCTCCTCCTCTTCCTCTTTCCCACTCCTCCCCTCCTTCTCTTCCTTGTTGTCTTCTTCCTCCTCCTCCTCTTCTTCCCCATCCCCCTCCCCTCCTCTCCCCTCTCCTCCCCTTCCTGTTGTCATTGTCGTTGTCGCTGCACTTATCATATTTAAAACAAACCTCTCTAAACACACTACAAAAACACTGAAGCTGCCCCGAGGCTTTCTGCAATGGGGGCAGCATAAAAAAGGCTATAAATAAATAAATAAATAAATAACTCGAAAAGCATGCGCATAGGATGTGAGAGACCTAAAAATACCATTAGCATAGAGAAGAAGGGCTGGAGCCTGGGGACTGGATTGCTGTGGGGCACCGTGCGTGGGATTGCTTTGAGGCTGCCCTGGAAAACTGGAGTTCGTCAGCTCTTGCTGGGAGCTGCCCCATTTTTCCGCTGCCGAAGGGCTGCCCCATTTCTGCACCGGCTGCCCATTTGCTACAGAGCCAGACTTATGGTTTTTGTGCTACGGTATGAAGTCCTAAGGACTTGGGACCAGAAGCCTGAGAGAGGAGTTTCTTCACCAACCCAAAGGAGGCAGTGTGGTGTAGTGGTTAGAGTGTTGGACTAGACACAGGAGATCGGGGTGTTCGTCCCCACTCGGCAATGGTGCTCATGGGATGCCTTCGGGCCAGCCATAGACTGCCAGCCAAACCTACCTCACAGAGTTGTGGTTGTGAGGATAAAAGGGAGAGGAGGAGAACCTCCGGAGCCGCCTGGGACCCTCGCAAGAGGAAGGAGGTCTGGTGTAAAGGTAACGTGCTGCTACTTCTATCGTGCTAACAAAGGTTGACCATTTGCCCTGAGAATCTTCTGAACGTGCGCAGCCCGGGAACCGTCCTCCAAGCTCATAACATCTTTCATGCCAATTTAGCGAGCTCTGATCTCAATGCTCCCTTTCACAAATGGGATTTTAGCGGTAGGGAAGGGAAAGAGGCAGGAGTTGGGGGTGAGAAGGCTGTTTACTCTGGAAGAGAAAGCCTCATTGATTCGGCCTCCGAGGCAATTACGAAACACACACTCCCCCCCCATGTCCTCTGCACCTCTCGGGCAGATGCAACGAGCGGCTCAGCCATCCATCAGGCCAGCCTCAGGACGGCCGTGGCTTCTGATCAGCTCGGCTAACCAAAGCCACTGTTCCCTGCCCATCCCCACGCGTCATCCTTACACAAACAATTAGCGCTTCTTCCTTACGAGACCATAGAACTCAGAGGTGAAGGTGGCTGCCGCTCTTTCATTTTCCTCTAAGGAGCCTCCAGGGCAAGAGCACAGCCTTTCTCAGGCAGGAGTCGGTGGCCTCCCCAGCCGGGAGCGGGCCTGGTCCAAGCCCAGCCAAAGCGGGGCCCAGAGGAGCAGATTTTCCTGGCTGCATCCCAGTTTCTGGCTGGAGAACACGGGTGGCACACGCAAACGCTTCCCCAAGCCACACAGAGCCCCCTCGCTTGAGGAATGGCAGCAGGCATGAAAGACGGGGTTCAGCCTGGCGATCGTTTTAGGGTGAAGGTGAAGAATGAATCTAGGATATGCCTTGTGTATATTCTAGGGGGCCGCGCAGGATGGTTCTTGCTGGTGGCCTATCCCTGTCCAGGCTTTTCTGCTAAGGGCAGGCATGATGTTCCTGGGAACAAGTGCATGAAGGGAGCACCAGCCGGTGCCAGAAAAAGCAGCCATCTTTCCCTGCACCACCCAAATTATCCACTACCCACATCTCTGCTCTCATCATGGACCCCAGATGGGAGATAGCGCCAGGATTCTGCCTTCGGACGAGGCTTGGAGGCCATCGCTTGCCCCTGGCCAAAGGATGTGGACAGCATCCTTCTTGGGAAACCTTAAGTGGGGGAGGAGACGCCTGAGGCCCAGGGCTGAAGCTCCAGACGGCCGTGGCCTCTTCCTCCGCTTGCCTCCCTTTCCCTGCTCGTTGGATGCTTTCTTGCAATGCAGTCGGTCCCGGGGCTGAAGGACGCTCAAGCCCTCCTGCCTCAAGCCCTGGACAAGCTGGCATGTATACGATGTTCGTACGGGTTTACGCATTTGTCCATGTGGGAATGTGCGGGTTTCCAAGTGTGTTGCTCAAGGCACCAGCTTAGGGATGTGCAAATCAGTGGAACTGCAGCTTGCAACAGCTCCTCACATTCCACCTGGAAGCTTCTTTCTTATCTCTGTGCATGGAACTCTGTGCGCAACCTGGCATGTGTTTTTCAAAACCAAAATCGCTCGTGCACTCTCTTTGCAAAATACGCCTTCTTCTGCTCTCGCCGAAAGCCGCTTCCATACATTTGTGCGAAGCATGCATTTTTCATGCACTGTTTCCAGACGTGGGCATGCTGTCAAACACATTTTTAGATGCCTGACTCACATTGCAAGCTTGGGACTGTGTGAGTTTTGACTTCGAATTGCAGCCAGGTTTGCTCTGGGAGAGAACTGGTTAAAGCTTCGTCGAGAACGAACTGGAATGGCTACATCCCGCACCCTTTAGCTCGTGGAAAGAGCCATACCAGCTGCTTCTCTGAGGTCCCAGAAGTGACCCCGGAGAGGGGCTGAGTAGGCATTTGGAGGGGGCAGGGAGTGACCAGCGCCACTGGTGGCCGCTCACCTCTCTTCCGCCCTGCTCTGAAATTGTTGGGAATGGGAAAGGCAGCTTTGGGGGGATTTTGCTCTCAAGGACTGCTTCAGAGGATTCAGAGCCAGAATGTGAAACAGAACCAGGCATGGCCTGAGCTGAGACACTGAGATGAGGGAAGTGGAGATGGAGAGCTGGGCAAGCGACATCTGGGAATAGCCAGATGGGAGGGGACTTGGAGCAGGGGCATTTCTCAGACACAGACAACGTGTCCCTGGCTCTTGATCCTATGATGTGACATCAGCAGAGGAGGGTGGCCCAATTAGAGGACCAGCACGTGGAGAGGAGGTATTCTCACTTTCAGAAGGCCCCTCCCAAAGGGGTGGGGCCCAGGCATGCCCATAGGGAGAGTTCCTGGAGGTGAATAGTAGTTTAGGTCCGACAAACCAGTCTGCACATGCTCAGAGATTCCTTCAGGGTGATCATAGAAACATAGAAAAAGAGAGAGTCAGAAGGGGTCTCCCAGGCCATCTAGTCTGACCTCCGGCACCAGCCAGCTCTGCTTACGCCACGCCCACCATGTGCACGTCCAGCCTGTCCTTGAACATCTGTGCTTTTTGGACACTAAAGAACATTTTACGAGGGGAAAGGTCTGTGGCTTTTGGATGCGTGGAGGAGACAGAAATACTGCAGCTAGAAAGTCACTTCTATTCTGCATCAAGTTGTTTCATGGAGAAAGAGGGTACGGTGGCAGCTGTTGGCTTTGCTCTCTTCCCTGTAATCATCCGAGTTTGGAGACTTGTGGACAGAGCCTTTGATTGTACTCTTACTCCATAAAATGGAACAAAATACCTTCACTAAACCCATTTGCACTTGAGAAAGCCGGCATCTTGGAAGCAATTGCATCTCCCTTACGTGCTTCTCCTTTTCATGAACAATGCAAGAGAAATGAGGACGTGCAGCTTTTTGCTTCGCTTTGAAAACATTTCCTCTAATTTATGGGAGAAGATGTGTCTCTAATAGGAGTGCGGCGCCCCATGCGGCCCTTGAGAATTTCCGGAAGAACAATATCTATGGGTACATTTCATCAGAGGTTACAAATCAGAAATAATGAATGAATAAATAAGCTGCGGCATGCATCATTTTGCAAATTCCTTGGACAGAAGCAAGAAAGCTGGGTCTTTAAGCACTGGGAATGTATTCGTTATTCTTAAACAGCAGAGCAGAAAGAGCCATCCGTGGAAAAGATGCAACGATGCCTCTTCTCTCAGGGAATCCTTGTCCCATTGGGACGAGGCGTGACTGATTGATCTGGCCTGTCTCTTGGTGTGAATCTATTTGAATAGGTGGTTGCTTCAGTTGCCTGGGGTTTTTCCTTTGACTGGAATCTGTGCAGGCCCAGGGCCAGATGGAAACCAGAAGGACTGGTTTGTGCAGTGTCTAGGATGTTGGATGAGTCCAGAGAGGTCATGGCGTCTGAACTCTGGCACGCAGCAGGCCCCCTTCCAGATGCAATGCCATGATTCAGCAGGATCCTGATTCCCCTGAGCAAACAGAAGAAGGAGAGGGCTTGGCGTCCCAAGGGAATCAAGATGGTTCCACCTCATCTGCCCTCTCTCCCTAGGAAGCAAATAAAGCATGCATTCTTCTTCAGGATTTGTTGGCTAATGGACATAGTTTTGCTTCCTTGCTCCCTAGGAAGCCCCTCCCCTAGTTGGTGCACATCATTTCCGAATCAGTCATATTGTCATCTATTTATAATTTATTTATTACATTTATATGCCGCATCCATAGCCCACAGGGCTCTCTGGGCAGCTTACAGTAAGGCAGAAACTAGAAAGATGAAATCCATCAAAACAGTAAAAATAAGAACCCAATGATTAAAACTGTCAAAGCGATCAAATCAAAATGTGGCATCAAAAAAACCAAACAAACTAAAAGCAATTAGAAGGTTTAAATACAAGCTGGCTGTGAAGTTCTGGAACAGAAATGCTGAAGGTGCTCCAGGTGTTGCAGGACCCCTGAGCAAGCCACCCTCCTAGAGGTCATTTCCTCGGCAAGCCCCACTCTGCACTGCTGTGGCCACCCGCTGCCCTTCCATTTCCCATCCGTGCTGCCACTGGCTCGCTTCCGAGGCAGGCAGCCACAAGCAAGTCATCAGGGGTGTCTTCTGCAGGGACCGCCTTCTCACCACCTCCTGCTTGCCCTGGAGGAGAGGCAGGGCAGCTCCCAGGTCCTCACGCTGGTAGGCCCCACTGAGACGTGGGCCCTTGACAGGTGGGCAAGGATGCCGACCCTCGAAGCTGACCCAGCATCCCCTTCTTTGAAGGTCCAGCTAGACCATGCCCCGCTTAGAGGCAAGGAGGGACCCATAAGGTGAAAGAGTCCAGGGGCCTCTTGGGCACCCAGCTAAAAAGCTGCACATCTTCCAACACATCTGGTTAGAATCTTCCCCCACTACGTTGACGCATTTGGGTACAGAAATTAGAATAGTCATTTCCAAAAGTGCACATACACATTTTCCGTAAAGTTGCCCATGTTAGGGAGATACACTGCTTCTTCGTCCAAGTATAAGTAGCTACACCAAGGTAAAGATTTGCAGCAACTAAGTCATCTTTCTTCTCAGTTTTGTGCTCTCCTTTTCCTTCCTTCCTTTCTCTGCAGATTTCTTTCTTCCGGCATCTGAGTCTTGGGGTGTCTCATGCAGAGAGGAGAGGCTTCGTACCTGTAGTCACCTCCTTGAGTAGGTAATGAAGGGGAGTCATGGTTGTCACTGGGCCTAAGCTGAGGTGCAGGTGCTCACAGGTAACACGATTCAGACTCTGTGCTGTAAAGATATGCATGCGCATTCTTTGCAAAGCTCTAGAGAGGTGCAGGCCCTTCCTTTCCAGAATCCCCTAATAAATAATTGCTTGGGCTCAGATAGGACTTCAGTGTCCCGGCCAGCGAGTCCCTTTGAGCCGACGTGTGGCAAAGCTGGGATTGTGCAGCGAGAGAAGATTATTCATCATTCATCAGGGCTGCATCCATAATACTTGCGGCATGCCTCGAGCTCCATACCGGATGATGTATATTGCAGTTTTCAATAAATCAAGTGGATCTTTGCCTGGGGAAGGTAATGGGGCAGGAGGGCCTAGGCTGCAATTTTCAGCAACCCCGATGATGAAGATCGTTGTCAGTCACAGTAACTTTATGCTGCATCTTACTTAAATGTGAGACACGGCAGATGGCAGAGGGGAAGAATGTGGATGGTAAAATACAGCTATTTTGGGAAGAAGAACTCGTGAGATAATCTCTAAGGACCTTGATGTGGCATGAGAATATCCACCGGCAAGCAGGGCTGGGGCTGCAACATTAGTGGGGGGTGCACCGCTCTGGGTTTTAGTCTGAACTTCTAAACTTCAGGACTAAACCTGGGGCTTGGAACATCAAGGAGTGACCTGTGCTGGGGGACCCTATCCCCAAATTAGGTGCAGCTCAACTGATGGCTTCTTAAACGTGCAGGCTACCACCTAGAGTGGCTACACAGCCTCACTGATGTTGACTGGTGCGTCACCTGGGTCCACTTCAACATTTTAACTACCTACCAAATTGGCTGTCAAGGAACAATGTTGGTATTAAAAGACAAGAGAAAGAAGAGAATGGATTGCCCTGGGCACAGTGGGATTCCATAGGAAATAGGAATACTTCTATTTTATTGTTACATTTATGCTCTGGCTTTGATCTTCGTGTAAGGAGCTCAGAGTGGTTTACAGCAACCCTGCAAGATAGCTTAGGCTCAGAGTCAGCAAAGTCACCCAGAGAACTTCACGGATGCATGAGGACTAGAACCCAGATCTGCTGTGTGCAAGCCCAGTGTTTCAGCTGCTACGAAAGGCTTGCAGTTCTTCCATCATGGAATTCAAGGCGTCATGTGTGGCATTTCCAGATATTCAGCCATCCAGGTATTGCTCAGTCCCAGAAGTGCTTAGCTTCAGTTCCATCATGTTCCCTCAGACTAAAGGAACGGAAACGCAGGTTAAAAATGACTTCTGCTAAAATAACCAAGAATGTCTGCTCCAGAGAGGCTTTCAAGGAGACTTCTTTGAAACGCAGAATTCTCATGCGATGGAACATTAGACAAATAAATAAATAAATGGAGTGAGACAAACGTCAAGGCATATCACAATAAGTCTTGAATAGCTTTCAGTAAGGAGCTGAGAGAACCGGCAAAACCGTTCAGGGATGAATAAAGCAGTCAAAAAATATAATGGAACTTAATCCAGGTTTTATAAAACTGCCATGGACTTTACTGATTAAGAAGGATTGTTTAAAACATCAACAGAATGGCCTATTTATAGAGGGAATTATGCCCTCGGTTGCTGAAGGAGATATTTAGCTTTATTTATCAAAAGCGCCTAATTGCAGACTTCGGGGGGCAAGAGATTTCAAGTGCCCCTTTGCTTTCTTGGCGAGAGTTCAGAACTGTTTATATGGAAAGGCAGTTTTCGGTTCAGTACAGAATACTTAATAAGACTGTTTCTTGGGGTGAACCCATAAAAGTCTAACAGAATTGTCAGCTTGAGCCAAAATGGTGCCTTGAATGGGTTTAAGAAGAGAAAAAGAAAAGGGATTAGACAAAGGAGGGAAGTCTGGATTTTGTTAAATTCACTCTATCTGGGCTCACATGACAGTGCTTTTTGTGGAAGACAAACCTTCATGGTGGAGATCTTCAGCTGTGCCTGCAAACATTTCAGGACCATCTCCCTTCTATTCCTACACTGTAAGAAAACAGGCCAGCCGTGAACTGTGGCAGTAAATCTTATTAGCCCTGCGTCTCTAATGAACTTCTCTTGCATCCATCGGAGTTTCACTGAACTCTCCAGTGTTGATTTAAAGGCCTTCTTGTGCGGAATGGCAGTTGAGTACTTTCCCCTCCTTCGGGGAGACGTGTGCCGAGCTGAGAAAGGGATGCTTCACTCCGTCATGCTAATCTCCCACAGCTCATGGCTTGCTGATCTAACCAACAGTGACACCCCTTTGGAGCGACTGAATCTTCCCGTGCTAACCTGGCATGAAAAGGTGGACGTGATGCCCTCAGCGTGGGAGGCTCTTGCCAGGGAACATCTAAGGTGAAATTTAATCCTGGGAGTAGTTCTGTGCCCTTGAGCATTCATAGAATCGTAGAAGAGTAGAGTTGGAAGGGGCCAAGAAGGCCATCGGATCCAACCCCCTGCTGGTGCAGGACTCCCAGTTAAACCATCCCTCTCGGATGGCTGTCCAGTTGCATCCTGGATGCCTGCGGTGGGGGAGAGCCCGCCACCTCCCTGTGAGCAGTGAGGAAATCTCTCCCGGTATCTAGCCATAATCTAGCTTCTGGGTCTGTTATTCCATGTTCTGGGATGATCCACGAGAGATACTTCCTGGGACAGCCCTTCAAGGACTTGGGGAATGCTCTCCTGTCTCCCTTCAGTCTTCTCGAGACTGAACGCACCCAGTTCTTGAGCAGCAGCTTCTGGGGGCTCTTCCCTCCCGTCGCCCCCCTGCCATGGGTCCCACATGGCCACGCCTACTTGTGCAGATTCACCCCGAGCACCCGCATTGCCTGCTTGCGTACGTGCCCTTCTGCATAGCAGCACTTCACACCCCCAAAATGGGTTCGCCCCTGCGAGGCACCAGTGGCACCTGCAAAGCTCAAAAGATGACCTGTCCCAGGTGAGGCTGTCAGCAGCCTCCCCTGGAAACTGGGGGGCTGGCACCACTGCCTTCCTCCCCAGAGGCTTCAGCCATTGCTCCAACCGGTGCAGCTTCCTCCAGTTCTGGTGGGTTGTTGCTTCTTCGGGTCGCCACAACCGGAGGCGGCGGCAGCAGCATCGCCACTGGCAGCCTGGTCCCCATTTTCTTGCCCCGCCACACAGGTGTGAAGCTAGCAGAGCTGTGGTCGCAGCCGGGGAAGGCCGCCTGTTCTGCCCCGTGCGAGCAAGCAGAGCTTTTTGCCCATGGGGCAGAACCTCTCTCAGCCCGGGGGCCAAAATCCCGCCTGGAAAAGCCCTTGGGGCTGCGTTGCCGTGACAGGTGAGGGAAAAGGTGATTGAGGTGAGGCCAAAATATAAAACATGGCAGCCCATTTTAGCTTAAAGCTCTTGCTGTTGCTCCAGCCCTGGGAGAGAGAGGGGTGACCTATTAGAAGGGGAAACACACACACTCACGGGGCGGGGGGGGGGGGAATGGACACAAGGGAACATTATATACTATATGGAGAGTCTGGAGGAATCCGCGTGGCCAACTAGGAAATCCAGGCAGCCAGATTTGGCCCCCAGCCTGAGGCTCTGTACCCACCTTAGCAAACGCAGCCTCTGAAATCAGTAAAAATAAAAATCACAGACTTTCTGGCTATACATTTGCCATACTTTTATTGCACTGGGACCACATTGCAAACAAATCCACCAAAAAATGCTGCAAAAGTAAGTCTATCATTGCTGAAAACAGCTTCTTGGTTTTTGTTTTTTTTTTCCTCCTCAATGGTTTGAACTCGTATATGTATATATTTACACGGAACTATCAAAAGCAAAGTCGGGAAAGCAGCAGCTCCGCTACGACAGCCTAGAAAGATAAGAGCTGCTACCTTCTTATGGATAAATAGTACAATTTGCTTTTTTTACATCACTTTGTAAAACCACATTCAAGTATTCCTGCCAGTGCACAAATTATCAAAACCCTCTTCTGACTACGTCGCTGAAAGGTGCGTGCGGCTGGACGGGTTCTTGTTTGAACGGGGAACGGGGTTGGTTTGAGAGATCTTCCTTCTCAAAGGCTGAATATTATTTATTATTAGTACACGACATTTATACCCACCTTTCTTCCTCTTGTGAGAACACCAAGGTGGCTTATGAGGGTCTCCTCCTCTCCCTTCTATCCTCACAACAACAACCCTGTGAGGTAGGTTCGGCTGACACTCCATGACTGGTCCAAAGTCACCCACTGAGCTTCACGGCCAAGTGAGCACTTGAACCCAGATCTCCTGAGTCCCAGGCCAACCCTCTCTCCACCAAGCCACACCGGAAACTGGAGAAGGGGAAGTCATGAAATAAGGTCCCATAAAGCAGGGATGCAAAACCTCTTCCAACCCAGATTTTGGCAAGCCATGTCAGGGCCATGTCCCACTGCGGGGCAGAGCTGACGGCCAAATAGGTGAGGCCAAAAGTAAAAGAGTTTGGGCCCAAAAACCCAGCCTATTTTTGCTTAATGCTCCTGCCACCCGTAACTACGCCAGAGCCCAACACCCCTTGAAGGTTAAACATGCGGAGCACATGGAGACCATACTGG
The DNA here is from genome assembly GCF_004798865.1 of Varanus komodoensis. Taxonomy (NCBI): domain Eukaryota; kingdom Metazoa; phylum Chordata; class Lepidosauria; order Squamata; family Varanidae; genus Varanus; species Varanus komodoensis. The sequence continues at coordinate 6,615,507 of NW_025335684.1, forward strand.
GGACATCTGGCACGGACCTTTCGGTGGTGGCACCATTCCAAGGCGCAGGTGGGAAAGGTCCCTTTGATGTCATGAACTCCCCGCACCCATACCTGGCTGCATCTCGCTAACCGAGCATCCCCCTTGCTGCGTCGGTTTTCCATGTGGTTGTGAATTAGGAGAGCGCAGAAACACACGATCCCCAAACTTTAACTTCAATAGCCACAGAAATGCTGCACTAGCATCCACTCGCGGCAGACGGATTTCCTTCTAGAACAGTTGGTGAGCTGCAGACATAACCTGGTCTCTCTTCTTTGGGAAAGAAAAATGGGCAGGTTTTCATTTCTTAAAAACATAACTCTCTTCTGTATAAATACAAAACATTAAATAAAGATCTGCTTTCTGTACAAATGAAAACGTGTGTGTGTGTGTGTGTGCGTGTGAGAGAGAGCACAGGTGTGATGCATGGAGAGGGAGAAGCCCGTTCTGCTGGGAGCCCGGTGGCATCTGTGAGTCCTCCCAAATATGTTCTGGATCCCGGTGGGGGAATTCCTTCCCAAAGGCGTGGTGCTAAGTACAAGGGTCTGCCCAAGCCGTACGGTCACCTATCCCGAAGAGGGACAACTGGCACCCCACAATTTCCAGCCTTGACTTCCCGAAAGCCCCTCCCCGGGTTCTGGGTAAGCTGCACCCCTGTGGACGTGAGTGTGCACTCGTGCGCACATGTGCGTGTCAGTCTGGAGGGGACGGGCTTGACCGCCTGAGGCAGAGCGTGCCCAGAGCTCTGTTCTCAGTGGGTCGTTCCGGCACAGGCAACGGGAAAAGGAGCACAGCCAGAGGAAGGTGGGGCTGTAGGGAAACCGCGGCGATGACCAAGCCCCCTCCGCTGCCACCGCGGGGAGTTCCCACGAGCCATCAAGATCCCGCGTGTCTGAGAGGCCTCCGGCGCCTGCCCTCAACCCAGTCCCTTTGCAGAGTCTACGCCTTAGCTACTTTGAGAACACTTTTAATCGCAGTCTGAATTCACTGAATTCACAAAGTGGCACACACAGTCTCTTGCAAGACTGTTCTGGTTTTGCTGTAGGTTTCTCTCTTCTTCTTCACTGGAGCTAATAAAAGGGGTCCTGTGATTTCACTACCTCTTGGTCGTAACAGTGTTCATGTCGGACGCAAAGTCATTTTCCACCACGTTGCTGTAACCCTCTTTTTCTATACAGTCACTGACGGCCTTCAGCACCAGCCGGAGCCTCCGGTCCATCGCCTCGAGGTGCAGCTTGTACAAGATGGGCGCAATTTTGTCCTTTTGCAAGGACTCTTCCATCAGGTGGCTAAGTTTGTATTCCTCCTTGGCTAAAAGCTGTAAGCGCAGATAGGTGGACTTCCGTATTCTAGGAAGGAAGAGAGAAAGAGAGTGTGTGAGAGAGATGTAGGGCAGTAGGCAAGGAGAACATGAAAGAAGGGTCAGATAGGAAGCCTTGCTGAAAGGTCAACGTCCTTTGCTAAAACTGTGCGCCTTTGTCTGGGCTGAGCCACTTTGGACCATTGACAAGGGGGCTCTCTTTTTTAAATTTTTTTTAATAATAAGTTTTATTCAAAATAAGCCTAAAACAAAGAAAAACTAAAAGCAACATCAATCATCAGAAACATCGGACCTGCTGGGTCAGCCCCCACATTTTTTCCATTTATGATAACTTAGAAACATACTTAAATCTATACGAAGTCCCGTTTCTCTAGCCAATAATAAAGAGTCCCAAGTTTGATAGGACAAGGGGACTCTCATGGCAGAACCTTCCTCGGTTCAAATAGTTCATCAAGATGTGATATGAAATGGCTTCTCTCTCTCTTTTTCTTATGTATGTGGGAGCAACCACAGGAGTTCCCATGAGCACTTCGGATTAGTCTGGCCCACCTTGGAACATTTTGCAAATCAGGGTAGGGTGGACCGTTTTGGAGAGAATTATGAGAGCTGTAGGCCAAAGCATCTGGAGAAACACTGATTGTCCACTCTGAACTACAGCTTAGACTCATCCCCTTTCCCAACCCCAAAGTTTGGATCTTTTTTGACCTCAAGTCACCAGGCCTAAAGCCTGAATCTGAAACATAATCTGAGAAATGGAACCTCCATGTTGCAATGTAGCGTGCCAAGTTTGCAGGTTAAACAAGGTGCTGAGAAGATACACAGAACCTCGCTGGAGCCGAGCAGAGGACCACATCATCTGGGCTGCAGGAAAAGGCTTTTGCCTCCAAACCCTGTTTTTGGATCTGCAGGTTGCATCTAATTAGACACTCTGGAGAAAGACTGCTGGACGAATGGGTCCTTCGATCTAACAAAGGCCCTGCTTTTATTCTTCGCTTGCACCCATTTGCAAAGCAGGGTGTTCTCTAAGAAGACAAATGCAAGTCCACTGTTTATTCCAGGAACTCCGATGTTCCAAATGAAAGGCACATGATGTACGCTCAGGAAGGATCAGATAACCTGAGATCTCAAAAGAGGCACAATCTCATTTTCTAAAAGAACATATGGGAGAATAGGGCTTACAAGGTGAATTGGGGAACACCACAAAGGTAACGAAGGGGAGAAGAAAGGACCCACACAGTTAGTTAGGGTCTGGAATATCTTCAGCATATCTCCACCCAGTGCCCAGAGGAGACCAAAGAGCTGGAGAAGGCTGTTCCTTCCTGGTTCTGGTTGCTCACTCTAGGAGATGGGGGCCAGCCAGAAGGAATTCAGTGAAGAGCTATCTCTGATGTTCTATTTTACGGGAGAGATTTACAAAATGCTTTCCCCACCCAGTCAATGTCATCAGCTCTACCTCCTCCATCACTTCCTGGGTGGACATGAAGCTACATTTGAGCTTCTGGTTCACTGACACAGGTCCTGAACACAGATGGTCAATGAGGCACAGTCGTTCCCTGTAAATCCACTAAATATCTTTTCCCCTTCTTCCCCGGCCTGGTTCTAAAAGCACTCACACTGTTTTGGTTAGAGACCAATGAATCTGTCCCCACTTCATGCAATTTTTTCATGCATGGGCTTTTTCTGGAGGCAGTGCTCCAAACACGTACATACATTCCAAATGCACGCAGACCTTCCCAACATACAGACTTTGCACGCGTGCTTTCTTGACCTATGCATTTTACGCATGCATTTGAACAAGGACAATCTGAAGTTCAGTGATGGGAAACGTGCAGGTTATGGACCACTGCTGCATTCCAGTCTGCAACGGGTTTGGGAGCACTTCAATGGGTTTCTGGGGCCAAAAGGAGAACTGCACAAAACTCCAATCCATGCTCTCCAGTTGTACCACCCACATCACGACAAACGGAAAGGCATACCTGCAGCATTGGTTTAAAGGCACCAAGATAGAAAGTTCATCGTGGGAATATTTTCCGAACCTGCCAGGGAAATGCAAAGGAAGAGGGAAATGAACACAAGAGGCATCACGGCAAATCAATTTAAGCCTTCATGGAGCTTTTTAACCACTGCATAAAGAGACGCAAGTTAATATGGGTGGAATTTTTCCATCGCCAACTGCACAGTTGATGAGTCCAGCTGGCAAAATAAGCATGCAAATGTAATTCTGGACATCGGGCATATATCACGTGCGTTAGTCCAAAGGTGACCCTGTGGGGAACCAGGGAGGAGCCCCTGGAAGGTCAGATCCGGCTGCCTGGCTTGAGGTTCTGCACCTTCTCTCTGTTATCCTGCCCTGAAGAACTCATGCGGCTTCTGAAGAGCCCTTCAAGTAAAGTCAAAGTACGCCAAGGAGCCATCAGAATCCATTAAAACAATTACCCTCTTCCATTGTCTAAGTGGATAATAAATGTTTCATTTCCAAACTTCTCAAAGGTTTCATAGTGATGTCGATCCATGTTGCCTGCATGGAAAAGAAATGGAAAGAGTCACAGCATGCCAAATAGTGACTAAGTGTGCCTTCTCAAGCATGGCTGGATGGAAAATCAGTCCAACAGCTCATTACTGCACGGCAGGAGCTGGTTACCTTAAAATCACCGAGGAGGTGACATCCTAAACCTTGATGTGCTTAAGCCCTGAACCTGGAGGGCTCTGAGTATCCAGAAAAGACTCTGCACCAGGCTTCCCACTCTCCATGTCAACTTGATGCTTCGGAAGAGGAGGGAAGGAGGCTGGGGTGCCATTAGAAGACCTTGGATGCTGGCTGCTCCAGCTTCCTCCTCTCCCTGCCCCCTGAAATGCCCCCTTTACCCCTTCTCTGAGGTCCAGCTCCCGACTTTGGAGAGGCAGTCCATTCTTGGATCTGGCAATCTGACTTATGCTATGGACCCCCAACAATGTCTAGGGTCAAAGAACTGCCCTGGCTGGGTGCAGATGTCCAACCCAGTCCCCGTCAAAGCAGCAAATGAAAGAGAAGGCTGTGCTTTGGGGTGCTGGACGTTGACCTCGACACGCAGTCGAAGGGCTCCTTGCCATGTGGACAGCTGGCACGTCTTGGAAGGTCTCTTTCCCCGTCCCCAGCAGGGAACCTGCTGCCAGTTTGGGGAATGGGGGAAAACTGACCCCGCTTTCGCCAGGAAACAGAACTGCTTCACACCGATGCTATTTCCCCCCTCATTCTTTTCTTTAACGCTTATGTTTTTCTTTTGCACCTTTGGATTTTATTATTTTCTGGTTTCTTCCAAGCACTCAGGAGTGGAGGGATGATGAAGACAGAGACAAAATAAGCACAGGCATTTTGTGCCTGCACTGAGCATTGTGTCCTCCAGAAGACCTTGCTGGGGGTGTGGCTTTCCTCCCGTGCTGCCCCTGATCCTGCTCAATTTCCAGGAGTGCCATTTCAGTTAAACAGATGAGGAACATACCCATGAGAAAGTCAAAGATGGTCATATCCATGATATCCAAAACTCGGGTCCCTCTGTCATAGGGTGGAGTTTGTTTAACCTCTTCACAATAGTCTGGGTCGACTTCCCACCTGCAGGAAAAACAAAAACAATTACGGGAGTTTAGATGCAGAACACCAATCTTATCTTTTCCTTTGGAAGGTCAGTGAGAACTTTGTCTTTGAGTCCAGGCAACATACGGCTATTTTCAAGGAATCACCCCCAGTATTATGAACCCGCTTGTGCGTGCTATACTGAACAGTGCACATGATGCTGAATATACGTCAAGATTTTCCAGGATGCCATAGTGAGCAGCATCAAATTTGGTCTAGGAGACCCGTATCCAAAACTCTGCTTACTGACAAATTCCAACAGGCTGAATTCCATTCCAGAGAAGCTCTGGGCAAGGCAAAAAACCTGACATCTTGATATTCTGGTGTAACTAATTCTTAGGAGAGCCATTTCAACCATTACCAACTTATTATATTTACACCCCACCTTTTTTCCTGCAAGAAACCCAAGATTAGAGTCTTGGATGAAGGACCTGGGTGATCCAGCATCTAGTCCCCACATGCACATGAAGTTTCCTAAGGGACTTTGGACCTGCCACTTCCTCTCAGCCTAAACTACCTCACAGGGTTGTTGAGAAGATAAAGCGGAACTCTGTAAACTGCCTTGGGGTTCCTTACAAGAGAAAGTAAGAGGGACATGAATGCAACGTGATATTCATATTAATGATGCCGCCTGCCCCTGGCCTTTCGGATCCCAAGTACCAGAGACAGCGGGGTGTTTTCCCTGCAGGGATTCCCCCACTCTGCACACAACGTCACCACGTGCTTCGTTGAGTAAAAGATCTGAACATAAACAACTGAAATTTACAAGGTGGCCAAGCCCATCTTTTGACTGCATTCTTCCACTTCTCATACTTCAAGAACAGATTCTAAGCAGCAGACCAGAGAACGTCTATGTATGGATGCCTGAAGAATCCGCTTGGATGGGTGGGACACAAACTGGTGGACAGGACTGGCTCCAACTCCCACTGCCAGTTCCAGCCCGTTTACCAGTACTGCAACTGGCTCCAGTGTAAGTTGAGGCAGCGCAAAGAGGCTCTTGCTTTTCAAAGGAAGAGGCATAAAAATGAGAAAGGGTCCAGCAGAGGGCAACAAAAATGATCCAGTGGTTGGAAACACTGCCCTGTGCGGAGAGACTGAGAGACTGAGAGACTGAGAGAACTGGGCATGTTCAGCCTTGAGAAGAGAAGACTGAGGGGGGACGTGATATCCCTCTATAAGCACCTCCAAGGCTGCCACAAAGAGGAAGGTCAAGATCTCTTCTCGCTGATGCCAGAGCGTGGGACACGGAATAATCAAGTTGCAACAACCCAGGTTCAGGCTGGACATCAGGGAAAGCTTCCTCAATGTCAGAGCAATACAGCAGTGGGACCAGCTGCCTGGAGAGGTGGTGGGCTCTCCCGCACTGGAGGCATTCAAGGAGAAACTGGGCAGCCACCTGAGTGGGATGCTGTGACGCGGTGTCCTGCAACAGCAGGGGGTGGACCTGATGGCCTTCATGGCCCCTTGCAGCGCTACTATTCTGCGATTCTATGAAATGGGTTGCAATTTGCATATTTTTCTTTTCAGGTGGAGAGATGGGCTGCAACTAGCACAGGCTGCAGGAACAGTTTATGCAAACGGAGGGTGTGTTTTATGCCCAATTCCCATCTCTAAAGAGCAAGCAAAGGAAGCAAACCATGGCCCACTTTAAACACAGGTGCTACAAGCAACCGGACTAGCAACAAAAGCACCCAGCTTGGTCTACATCTGGTCCTTAAGCTCAGGAAGTTCTCTGGAAACTGCTGAGCACGAATGGGTTGAACCAAAATCTTGCAAGATCACCCGATGTTTCAGAAAGTCTTTGAAGCATTGGGTGCTCAGGCATGTCTTTCAATATCCCCAGGGATCTGTGGGAAGCTTCCACAAGGAAGAGCACGGGAGGGACAGCTGGGTTTCTGGGCAGCTTGGAAGGCTTCAAAAGGAAAACTTGGTTCTTTCAGTGCTGATGGATTTGCAACAACTTGGGCAGAGATGGAGAGAGAAAACACCCAGAAAACATTGGGAAAGCTACGCCCCACCCTAGGACTCAGCATCACTGTTCGGGACAGCTGCATCACAGCATATAAATAACGAGATTCTGATATGCCTCTTGTGAATGCATATTTTGATTCAGCTGTGCTAGGATTTAGAAGCAGATTTGTTTTGAAGGTTTCTCTGGATTTATCTGGGGGAAAATGCTGACCTCTGTGTTGTCCGATATTCTTGGTCTATGATTCTAGGATTTCAAGATGTTTTAGCAGCACAATAGCCTGCTTTGGGTAAACATGTGCTATTTAGGTAAAGGAAAGAATCGTGAATCAAACTCCAGTGCAAAGGGCGCACAAGAGCAGGGAAAAACTTCCCCAGAGCTGCAAGAATTCTGTGTGCCAGCCAGATAGCTCTGAGGAATTAGATTGCCTTCGTATTCAGCTGAATTCAATGGAAATATGCCTGATTGTTCTCAGTAGTGTTTGAATTAATGTCTGGCTGCAAAACAATGGGAAATTAACCACCTGCGGCTTGTACATGACCCGGCAAAATAGCCACGGAGCCGCTGGAAAGCTTTTGCGGCATGGCATGGCAAGGCAGTCACTCACTCGGCTTTCTTGCGCTTGTGGTAAGAGCGTCTCCAGGGATTCCTCCAGGTTTTCCTCTTGGCGAGAGACAGGTCTGGCAGGAACGCAGCCAGGGAGGCTTCGATCTGGTCCGGCTTGCCGCACAGAGCATGCTCGGTCGAGCAGTAGTAGGAACACTCTCCATAGAAGCAAATGTTATTGGCTGCAGAAAGAGGAGAAATCCACTGTGGGATACAGGGAAGCTGCGGCACCAGCGTGTCCCAGGATCCCACCTTGATGCACATCAGCACGCCCCGGAAAATCTCCTTAGCGCCCTGTCCTTCTCACTTAAAACATCCACGCGGGCTTTCCTCCTGGCAGCTTGGATGCCCAAGAAGCAGGTTCATGTTGGCTCTGGGAATGGGATTTGTGGGAGTTATTTAGGGGGTCGGGCTCAGACTGCCCCTCTGCCTTGGAGTCAGTCTCTGGGGAAGCTGACTTGCTCTTTGCCAGGAGCCCCATGGCAGCCATCTTGTGGCAGGGCCCAGGACTGTTCCCCAAGCTGCCAAATGTGTCCATGGCCCCAACTGGTTGCCTACCCGTGTGGCGTACACAGGTGCACACACAGGTAGACAGGGTGGAGTGGTGGTTAGAGCACAGGGGGTGACATGGTCCCACTGGCCATGCAAGGCGGTGACTTTGGGTCAGTCTCTTGTTCTCAGCCTAACCCATTGTGAAGATGAGCACGGAGCGGAGGAGAACCTCCTGGGGTCACTCGCAAGAGGAAAAAGGTGGCCTAGAAACAGAACGCAGTAATACTGGAACACTTGGATATGTATCTGTGTACACACACACACAGGCTTATCAGAACCAGTTTGGTTTGGCCAAAGACTCAACTCAATGAACCCCAACTGGGTTGTTGTAAGGGCCAAAAGAAGAGGAACCCTTGCTTGCCCCTTGGATATCCTTAGAGGAAAGGTGGGATAAATATACTCCACACTGTCTATCATCCCTCCCTCCCTCCCTCCCATCCTATCCATCCCTTTAGAAGAACAACTTCTGACTGCAGAGATCCATTTGTGTCTACCCAATATAAATTCAGTATTCATTTTCCAACTTTTTCACATGAAGGCATCCATTTGCTACCTACGTAACTCCAACTGGGTTTCTCTACATAACTCAAAGAGCTGATCCTGCTCCTCATGAAGGGCCAGCTCACTCCCAGAAGTAGATGGCTTGATTCTCTCACCCCCTGCTTTTTTAATCATTAGCTTGCTCAACATTTGATGAGTCACAGATGAAATTGTGCCCTGACTGCTGAAAAGCTGGGGTTGGCACCAGATGGTGCGCAAGTTTTGCCTGCAGTGAGTCATCTGTGAAGCCAACACTGACTCATCCATGTGTGAAGTGGCCAGAGTCGTGGTGAGCACCATCCTCTGTGGGAGGCAATGACTGACCAGTGATGTGGAGCTACTTCACATATCCGACCGAATCGGACAGTATGGTGCCGAGCAGGAGCATCTATAGGCCCACAATCCATCTCTGAAATGCCCTGAATGTCTTTTTGTATCATCTTCATAAGGAAGCTTTTGCAGAAAGCTACGAGGAGAAAAGGGTCCCTGGGAATTTCTTCAGGCACAAATTTTGGAATCTCACATGGGTGGACAATGAGCTGCTTGGAAGGTGGTCCTTCAGGAGCTGGGGAATCCTTTTAACTGCCCCTTCACCCTCCTATGAATGAGGAGCCGAGTGAGACGGTATAAATTGGGGACCTGCAACAACAGGAGGCCGGACCTGACGGCCCTCTTGGCCCCTTGCAACTCTACTCTACTTTGATTCTGCTGTTTCGAGGGAGGAATATTTTAGCTTTCTGTTGAACCTGATGAAGCTTTGATGAGACACGGTACAGTCTTGAGATCTTGCCCACAAGCACCTATCTCGCCAAGAAGCAAACATCCTTCCACAAACCACAGCAAGTGTAACCCCTGCCTTTGATGCTGGCATGCACTGGACAGGATTACAATTCACTGCGCATGGACTCATTTTCTCTGGGATGCTGGCTCCAGTATCCAGGTCTATGTGCCTTGGGTTTTAGGTATGTCTCTCCCACCATTTCCACCATGCCATCCACAGCTGGATGTCCAGTGGCACTGGAGGTAGAACATCTACCCCATATCTGTGTGGGGCATGGGCTGATCATCTCTCTATACCCCTTGTCCACACAACTGGAAGCAATGCGAGTGTATGGACTATCACTTCTTTTGCATGCAATTCTATTTTTTTTAATGGGACGTTAAGGGCCTCTCTACACACAATGCACAAGGTGTTACTTCCTATCACATCAGGATTATTTTGGTTGATTTAATAGTAGGTACCCTGCCTTTTTTTTAAATTGGGATTGCAATGCATGGGAAGATATAACAATGCCCAATACTCCCTCCCTAGCAACCACCTCTGCAAACCAACCCCTCACACGCAATGCAGTTCGCCACAGGAAGAAAACATTTCAGCACCGTGGGGTTAGTAGTTGTGCAGGATGGATTTTAGCAAAGATCATGGCTGGGGAGAGAGAGGCATCTTCTACCCACGTGCCGCAGCCCTGATAAAAGGCTCTTTCTGCACTTCCTGTTGCATAAAGAAAAGCTCGTGGCATGGTTGTGTGATTGGCACAGGCACATTTATCATGTCGTGCAGATAGGTAGGTAGGTGTATCAGCTCCGAAGTGTGAAAAGCGAGAACGGAACACATGGAAATAGGAACGTACTAAGGGAAAGTGCTACCGTGAGCATTCAGCAAGGGGCGCGTGATAAGACAAGCCGCTCTTGTTTTTCGAAGCGCGAGTGCCACTAGGAGCGCTTGCACTCTCCTTGACACACAGTTCGGGATGGATGAGGATGGCATCCCGTTTGGTTCTGGGCAAGAGCTTAGCAAAGGGCATAAATTCCTCCACAAATGGAAAGAAGGAACGTGAGATTTGCATGTGCAAACAGAATAAAACCGAGCCATTCTTCCCCCAGGCAAAGGCTTTTGTCGGCTGATGAAAGGATAAACATCTGGATTTGAAACTTGTGGGGTGTCACATGGATTGGGGTGTGGCGTTTGGGTTCTTCTTCTCCTGCTTCTTCCCCATCATGTGCTACCTGGCAGACCTTTCCTTACGGGAAGTAGGTACCCATTCAAAGGCACCCACTGAATTTTGCTTATACCTGCATGCAACCAACCCTGACATCCCCTTTCAAGTTGGGGGGGGCAGCTCTTCTGGATGAGGGCTGGATTCCACTTTGGCGAACCCCTTGGGGTCAGCCTTCCAGCGGGAGCCTGCGGGGGGGGGGGGGGCAGGGCCAAAGCTAAAGGGGGCTCAGCCAAATTACTGACAGGTAGTGGCTTGGAAGCTCTCTAATTGCCCTGTGAGCAGGACAGAAGGTGGGCTATCATGTGATTCACAAGCAGATACAGGAATCAGAAGCATTTCAACTTTTTCAGATAGGGAAAAATTCTGGCAACCACGGAGAAAAAGTGGCTTGGGGAGAGGGGGTGTCTTCAAGGGGAGGGGGTGGGTCCTCGGGGGAAACCCAGGGGACCAGATGGGACTCCAGGTGGGCCTCGGTCTGGCCAGGCGCTCTGTGCCCCTCCCCTAAGCTCCTCGCTTCTCCAAGGATTGCAGGAACAAAAAACAAGCTTGCTCGGCCTTGGGGAAGGGAGGACGCCTAAGAGAAAGGCAGCTCCCGGCAATCCTCAAGGGAGGTACCATCTGGTGAGGTTGCGCTGGGATGGAGGGGCTCTGGGAATCACAGGTTGGCCCCGTCTGGCAGCTTCTTAGATGAAGAGGCTCCTCTGCATCCGCAGAGAGGCCCCACCTGTCTGAGGATGCTTGCCAAGCAGCTGTGCAGCCCCTTGAGGTTTTGTGGGAGCTTGGAGGGCATCTCGGCCCAACCTGAGTGAATCTGCAAGCTTAGCAGGGTGGTTGTTCCTGCAGGCACCTGCCAGGCCACTGCGGTAGACGGTGGTTCCCTCTAGAGTCAAATATCTGGAGAAGTCTGGGCCTGCTGCAGCACTGTACGTGTCTCTTCACCGCAGCAAGATTAGTGCGACTCTGCACAGTCAGCCGTTCTCTTGCCATTTCAAAACCTGGACAGCGATAATCATCTCAAGCATGTTCAAAGAGGACCTGAAAAGATCTTAATCTCTCTTCCCCGGGGGAAGTAGAACAGAGATGCTATTGTTTGTTTACCCAGGGTGGCGGGTTGGCAGGAGTGGAGATCTATAATCTCCTGCAATTGGTTAACACGAACAAAAGTCCCAGTACTTACTTCGTGGCATTGATTTTGGTAAACTGCCGCTTCTATTACTCTGAAAACTACGGCCTCCATGGTTAATATGTCTCTTTTTTGCTAGCAAATTACCACTCGTTCATTAGAGGCCTGGAGTTACAGCGGTTTGTCTGGCTGCAAAATGTGTAGAAAGTCATTTAAATAATTGTTGACCCCTTTCCAGTCTCCCCTCTGCATGTAATGCACTCTTGTCATATTTTCTTTTCCAAATGGAACAGCGCCTATCGACTGACCCTGTTTCTGCCTGCTCCCCGACGTGCTTCTCTGAACAAAGGGCGGGTTCTTTGTGCAGAAAAGTAGCTCTTTAACTAGAGTTTTCCAGCAAAGCTCCCCATGGGAGAGTCTCAGGAAAGAAATCTCCTAATGGGATCTTTTTCCTGGGGGCAGGTAGACGTTTCTCCTATTCCTGACGCATGACGACAGTTCTCATAATTCTAGAGTCCGTCTAGAATAAAGCAGATTGGTGGGGGAACTCTGTGGAATTTCCTACCCTAAGTTGTAGTGATAGCTGACCAGTCTGCAGGGCTATAGAAGGGATTAGACAAATGGATGGAAGAGAAGGTTATTAATGACTTCTAGCCCTGATAGCTTGATATGATCTCCAGTCTCAGAGAGGATATTCCCATGTATGTCCGTTGCTGGGTAACATGGGTGCAGTTGTACTCCTGTCCTGTTTGTGGGTCCCCACAGGCAGCTGGTTGGCCAGTGTGTGAACAGATTGCCCACTGAAACAGCTGTTGGGTCGGATCCAACGTGGATCTTGTGTCCTCCAGAACTTCTCAAAGCCCTCATCATGCTAGACTAAGTTCACGGGCAGTTCTGGTCTCGTTGGCATCTCTGCTTAAACAGGGTGGTGAGAAATAATGTGAGGGTCTTAAATTTTAGTCCAGTACCAAGACTTGAAAGACTTTATGGAAATATACCTGTACAGGTATGTAGATGCTTGTGAAGGAAAGTGGAAGGGTGCTATTGAACTGATGTCCAATTTGGAATTTCACACATGCATCCAGTTGGTTATTGTGGGAACACAATGATATCTCCTTCCTCTAATAAGAATAAAAATAATGGCGGAGGGGAGGGGAGGGGAGGGGAGGGGAGGGGAGGGGAGGCAGATCAAGGGGTGGGTGGGTGGATGGATGGACAGATGGACAGATGGTTGGATGGACACCCCAAGTTTTATGCTGAGGTCTAAGGCACAACCCAAATCATTCCTAAAATCAGAACTGCCGAGGCGACTTGGGGACGTGAAAGGGCAGAAGCCCAGGAATTCTCTGTTCAGGCTGCCAGTTAAGATCACCATCTTTCTGGGTCCTTACATAATTCATGCGTTCACAGAGCAGCTCTGCCTCGCCCTGCATCTACTGTCGTCAGTCAGAGGAATCCAACTGAGAATTCTGAGCAGCTGCAACATGGGACTCACTTGAAATGTTTACACGGACAGCATCTACCTTCCCGAGGGTTCCTCTTCTTTTTTTCCTGAGTCAATCAGGTGTTATTAACTAAGTCATTGGAGGTCCACGCTAAGAATGCTGCACGTCATTAAGTCTCCATGCTTGGGCAGACACTGGAGCACCGGCTTTGAAAAGCAACTATTAAGGACGAGGTTGAGGAATGATAATAGGCCTGCCAGGCATGAGCTGGACGGCCTCAATCCAGCAGGAAAAGGATGGCCTATTTTGCTCCTGAGGGACTGCAGGTGGCGCAGTGGTTTAAACCTCTGTGCTGCTGGGCTGGTTGATCGAAAGGTTGTCGGTTCGAATCTGCACAACGGGGTGAGTTCCCGTTGCTCCGTCCCAGCTCCTGCCAACCTTGCAGTTTGAAAGCATGCAAAGGCAAGTAGATAAAAAGGTACCACTTTGGTGGGCAGGTAACAGCGTTCTGTGCACCTCGGTGTTTAGTCATGCTGGCCACACAACCACAGAGACTGTCTGCGGACAAGCGCTGGCTCCCTCGGCCAGGAAACGGAGATGAGCACCGCCCCCGAGAGTCAGGCATGACTGGATGTAATGTTGAGGGGAAGCCTTTACCTGTACCTTTACTATTTTGCTCCTGATGAAGGGCAGATTAACCAGCCCCGGCTGGCTCTCCTTTCCGCCAGGCTCATGGAGCCCTTTCCGGCCAGATTCCCTGTGGGAGAGACTCTCAGGGGCAGCAAACCGGCCTGATGAACATCACATCTTTCTCAATGGAAAGTGCAAATTAGCACACTGCTGTTGGACAAGTTGTGCTCACCTGGAGATATGAAAAATGTCCTCCACAGCTTCTTGTCACGAGTGACATCCCTTATTTCCCTGGTCATGTTAACCAGTCTCCCTGCAACTGGTGGTACACGGCGAAAATCCAGGATTCTGGAACAGGACCACAAGATACGGGGATTCTGAGATCTTGAGATCATGTTGGTGATCTTAGGTTTTATGGTGGCTTACAAGCAATTTAGGAAAAAACACCCAGTTCAGTTTACACACACACAGAGCACACGGCCGACATACATACATTTATTTCTTGTTTGAGAACCGCCTAACTTCTGAGAACTTCAGAAAATCCTTTCCCAGGTTGCAATCCTATATAGGCTCAGACAGCAAAGAGTTCTACCAACACTCAGAATTCCTCAGCTGTGCGTGAGACTCTTCAGCTGAGGGAGAGAATTCCCTTCTTGGCCAACCAGCAGCAATTTGAAACGGGACAGACCATCCCAGGATGATTGCTAGGCCTTTAGGACAATGCAAATGCCACGAGGAGGGGAAAGAAAACGTTTGCTCCATCTTCCCAGTTCCTAATCGCAATGGCTTCTTCTAGTCATGCAGATCAGTGGCTGCAATTGATCAGACCAGATTCCATGAAACTCTGGGTCTTGGTGCTGCCACCGCTAAGATAATATGCCTGCCTTTCTTTCTGAAAGCCTATATGAGGTGGATAGAAACATATTCCTGAAGGTATCAGGAACGTTTTGCAGCAGGGTTCGGAATGGCATCCCAGAATGGGGGCTCTCACAAGCTGGAGCACTCGTAAAGAGAGGCCGACATCCCGGCTCAGTGTACATGGCCAGGGGTGTGCACGGGCTCTGCCTGTTGGATTCCCGGTGCTCAGTTCTCTGGACTGAACCCGCTTTGCAGACACCCCAGTGCGTGTGCCCAGCGGGCGTGGGGCGCTTGCCAGAAAACGAGCCCCTGGACTGCGCAAGCAGCGCCCTCCCCGGCGTGCGCCACGACCAGTTGCAGTGAGCAGCTGAGACGTTTGGTCTCCAGGGAGGGAGGCTTGCGTGCCACGCACAGCCCCCCTTAACCGAATCCTGCAGCCTCCCCGATGGGGAAGGCTGCTTGTTGTGAAGCTGTGAGCAGCCGCAGACTTCCTGTTGGCTCGACTCGTGTTGCAGGATTAGGCCAAGCTTAAGGTGAAGCCTGCGGGAACTAGAGGGATGGACTCCAAAGGGGTTCAACCCAGCCCTAGAATCGGCTTCTGAGAAAATGTGCAGGGCAGGGTCACCTTCGTTCAAGATTCTGGCCCCTTCATTTCCCCCTCCCAGGTGGGTTCCCACATTGCTTGAGCTGCCGGTATTCGCAGTTACTGAGCAAGTCCCATCATCCCTGGGCCAACGGCTTCCCCTCACCCTCACACCTAAAGAGCGGTTCACTCTTCCTCAGAGCTCGCGGTTTTTGCAAGCAGTTGGATATCCCCTCGCTGCACACAGGCAGTGAGGTTTGGTCCACCAAGTATCAGCACTCAGAATGATGGGTGGTCATCCATATAATTATTACACAATTCAAAGGTTCCGGATGTGGCAACTTCAGGCTACAGCATAAAGTAACCATACAATCAATTTTCTGTCTCCATCCCTTTTTCTCTAGGGGAAAAAAAAGCAAAACAGTTCTCAAACTGTAATATTTTGGTTTGCCTTCTCCCCTCTTCAAGTTGTGGTTTTGTTTTCGTACCCATTTAACATCATTAAGGACAGAAGCGATCCTGTTTAGCTTGACACTGATGTTGAAAGGATTCTGTTAGTCTTCCCCTCCTTTCTCTCCCATCATGTATTTAATTCTTGTAAAATTTCTTACTGAGTGTTCCTTACCTGTCCAGATGAAACGCCGCAATTTCAGCATTATGCCTTTCATAGTCTGAGAAATAAAAAAAGTCTGGGGGAGTTTCCTGCTCTCTTGTTTGTCTGCAAAGGAAAGAAAGGAGAAGGTCATGTTTGGTTCACATTTTTATATGAAATGACTTAATTCATACTTTGCAACCTAACAGGCAAACCAGCCTGTTTTACTTTTTACACTTCTCCAAATTTTGCAATGCAGAACCAATCCAAAAATGCATTCCAACTGCATGGGGAACATTTTTGCACAAAAAATATTGTCATTGAGGAAAATCGCATGTGAGAAGTCATATGTTAGGGAACCTGATTGGGAAAATATGTGCCTGTTGAGAAAAAAACCGCATACACAAATGGGTGTAACATTGTGCACATGCTAGAATGCCTACAGCTTTGCATACAGACTTTTTAAAAAGCTTGTGAGCTGGTGCAGAACCAGAATGGAAGTCGTGCTTGAAAAGAGGCAATTAGAATGCAAAACAAAGCAGATTTTTCTCTCCCTCTTGCACATACAATCTTTGCAGGCCTGTGATTGTGCAAACCATCTTTATAATTTTCATTATTGCTCATAGCATGTCATTATTTATTTTAAGCTTAAGCTCTCTGTGCATGTTGGAAAGCAAGTTGTTTCTGTGATTCGTCTCTTGTTAGCACACATGTGCAAACAGTTTAACAAGATCTATTTATCCAGCTAAACACCTCATTAACAGCAGCAGAGAAGATTGTCACTTTATGGAATTATTACTAAGGGCAATTATAACACTTTCTGGAGTCATCGCTTGTCTCTTTTGACTCCGGCTACGCCTGGGCATCGGCATCTGGCATGTCACTTCCTTCTTAAAAACAAGATCTACCAATGATTTGTCCGTTTTAGGGAAAAAGAGAGAAACCACCGCCTGTCATGCTCCAAAGCTTACTGACAAGGTTGAGTGAAGGAGCCAACAAATGAATCGGTCCTTCCTGCATTTCAGATACATTTGAAGGAAACATACACGGCTGAGCATTACAAATACTGATGATTGTTTGGTGCATTTTCCCCTTGTTCAGTGGTCCTGCAGCAGGTTAGATGAGATCAAGGTTGAAAAAAAAGTCCCTGGAGACAGGCGTATAATCTAAAACAAAAACACAACATGAAAGGAAAGGAAAAAGGCGTGGGGAGGGGAGAGGGATGGGGAAGCCGCAAGCACCCGTTCGCAAAGTTAAGCCACTATTTGCAGACTTCCTCTTGGCTTAGCTCAGGCGTGTGCCAAGCATGAGGGGAAGCCTAAGGATTCTGCAGGGGCAGATTAGGGAACGGTTCATTCCAACCCTCATGGTCATCATTATCCTACAAAATAATTGCAATAAATGATATAAGAAAAGGGTAATGAAATTAATCAGAATGCTTCTTCCCCTGTCCACCTCCGACTGTCATTCCCCCCGGCGCACATCCATGTGAGTGAATGAGCAAAGGGCCCGTGCTAAATGGACCAAACATGCATTGCCTGAAAGCAGAGCCCTCTTTCCTTTGACTGAGCGAATGGGGTGCCCTGGACTCTCTTAAGGTCTCTGGGCACAGGGCGTTGCCTCAGACACAGCCAAATCCTTGGCAAGTGCAGCCCAGTCTTGTTGCGCTGGCCACAATGGCTCTCCAGGGTTTCCCAGGCATTTCTCTATCCAGGGTTCAACCTGAGACCTTCTACATGCAAGGCGCACGCTCCCCCAGAGCCACAGTCCCTCCCTCGATGTGGATTTGAGCTCGTCAGCAAATGGTGCGTATGACGTCCACACAGGCTTCTGGGGTGGGACATTCTGCCTTTGCAAGGGTCATCGCTTGGCTCCGTCTCCAGAACACCGCAGCTTTCTCTGCGGTGGCGCCCAGCCTATGGAATTCACTCCCCAAAGAGGTCCGCCTGGCACCGTCGTTACTGGTTTTTCGGCGCCAGGTAAAGACCTTTTTATTTAAACATCATTTTAATTGTTAAAATATATGATCTGGCCAGGGCAACTTCTTCTTCCTTCTCTTTTCTCCTCCTATATTCTTTATTTACTTTATTTTATACTGTTAATTTTAATTTTATATTATTATGTTTGTATTTCAGTGTTTTTTTTTGTATTTTTGTATTTAGTGGTAATTTATTATGTTCTATTGTATTTCAATGTATTTTATTGTGTTGTAAGCTGCCCCGAGGCTTCGGCAAGGGGCGGCATAGAAATGTTATAATAATAATAATAATAATAATAATAATAATAATAATAATAAGAAGAAGAAGAAGAAGAAGAAGAACAACAACAACAACAACAGCATGGCAGAACTCCACACAATTCGGGGAAGCCATGGTAAGTGGTCCTTATCTTTGGTAACACCTGGGACCAGATTCTTGTGCGTAGCCGGTCCTTCAACTGACCTATACCTTCAACAACCATGGCTGGCTTCTCACCCATGCTTGTATTTCTTCCCCTTTGAACAAGCGGCCAAGACCTGGCCAAATGACTACACCAGCTTCATTTCTGCAATCCAACACTGTTTCCCGAGTCTGGGTTTGGTTCTGGGTTTTTGTCTTGTTTGGCATTTTCTTTTAATCTTTATAATGATTTTCTGACGGAAGATACTTATCCAGTGATACGCTTCAGCAGGGACTGCTTGATCTCATTGATAAACTTCAAAAAATCTGGCTAATTAACAAATCAATAGCATCTTGCCTTTAATCTCCAGCAAAATGCAAATGCATCCCAGAGATTCCTTGACAAGGTAAGCCTTGATCCTAAAAGGATGTCTAGAAGAAAGGGACCAGTCCCAATCCGGGGATCATGGCTATCGGTGGAAAGTGGGCACAACCTGATGCTGCTTGTCCAACGTATGGGGCGGCCCTCACCGCAGAAGCGAAGAAACGGCACTTAAGTGTTAACTCCCCATGGCTGCAGGGCAACCGTATACAGAAGGATAACACTGATCTCTGGGGTAAATGCCCCACAGCCTGGTTCTTTCGAGGGATGTGCGAGGCAGGGCAGTCCAGCCTGTCTGAGCTCCGTGAAATTCTCTGCCCATTTCTGATCTGATTATCCGAAGTGGGGCAAGTCTCTAAGGCAGAGCAAGGTCTTCAAAAATAAATCCTAAGGGAATTTGCACAGATTTGGTTTGATGCCATTTAGGGAGAGCCAGCGAGGCCTTGGTGTTGGACTCAGGGCCTGGGAGATCCGGGTTCTGGAACCCGCTCAGCCATGGAGTGAACTGGGTGACTTAAGGCCAGTCACAGACTCTCAGCCCAGCCTACCTCACAGGGTTGTTGTTGCGCAGATAAGATTGAGAGGAAGAGGGGTAGGTAAGGTGCCTTGAGTTCCTTGAAAGGGAAAAAGGTGCAATATCATTATAATAAGAAACAAAAGTATATATTTGTTGTATATATTCTATATATTAGAATCGAATAGAATAATATATTTTATTAAATTAAATTAAATTTTATATTCTTATACCATCATGAGGCTTTGGTAAAGAACAGGACAGAAAAGCTTTTAAAAAACGAATAAATAAATAATGCAAATTGCAATATGTTCCACATGGTTTGCAAACTACCACCAGAAAAGCACATGGTCGTCGTGCGATCTGCAGAAATCGCATGAGGGCTCATGTGCTTCTCAGATGCTGCTGGGTGCAAATTGGCCGACTTTCCGAAGGGGGCAAGTGTTTTCAGTATGCAAATCATGACCCATCTCAGAGAGGAAAATCCAAAAGCAGACCTGGACGGCGCCATACGGAGCGCAGAGTTGGCAAAGCTGAATTTGGGGGGCTGCATTATGGAAAACGCTCAGCTTTGCACCCTCTCCCATCGGATTTCTCACATATCATTAGTTCTCTTCACTCCACCATCCAGCTGCTGCTGCAGGTTCTAAGTCACTTAGCGTGGAGAGAGCAGATGTTTGGATGCAGCCCAAATGCAGAAACCAGGTAGGCTGCTTCAGAGAGCATCAGGATTTTGCCAGAAGGAAGCCAGGGCTTTCCAAAAGCAGCTCAAACGAAACCAGACTGTGTTTGGAACTTTGCATCTGCCTCAGCTCTCGAAGATGCAGACGGATGCACCTGTTGGCTTGAAATCGGGCTGTTTTGCCCATTTGGAAGGGACGAACAAGCCTTCCAAAGCAACCAAATCTGTGAGAAAGTTTTCCAAAGCTAAGAAGGTACACAAAGCTTCCAATTTTCTGAAGCAAGCTTCTCCACTGGGCCTGGAGATGTGACAGCTTGGAAAGAACTGCGGGGCGGAGCACAGAATATTTTGAGGTTATTTTTCCCAGCCTTGATGAATCGACTGCAGTTCTTTGCTGCAAAAAAGTGGAGATCTTGGGGTGGGGGTCCAAAAAAGACCTGAGAAAGAGTTCTGTGTTCTCTGTTCTGTGTATTCATCCATATTACACATTTTTCCTGGTTTTCAAGCCTATGTTCAGACCTAAGGAAAAATTAGTTGTATCTAAAGTGGTTCAGGCTAAATTGGCCAGCTTTCCAAGGTGCTGAAATCCCATCCAAACTTCTCCATACCTTGTATGGAACCCAGGGAGTGAATTCACCATTCCTTGCACCATTTCCATCCAGGTCCATGTGGCCAAGCTTCATGGCAATACAAGAAGTGGTACCCATAGAAAGATGCCCAATTCCCTTTGGGCATCATCCATGGAAGAATGGAGAGTTGCTTTTAGATATCAAGGGGCATCCTTGAGGTCTAACAGTCTCTCAGCAAAGGATGATCGGGCCTTATTTTATGCATATGCTCAAAGAGGCAAAGCTGGAACTGGGAAGTTGCAGGCATGAAAAAGCTCTTGGACTGAATGTCCTTTGAAAGAGGCCTGATGGCAGGACTTTTTAGCTGTCTGAGGCCCAGTGCTCCAGTGGGAAGCACCACTGGCAAGGGACGTAACTGATTTGCTCCAGTTCAGTTTTGATCAGGATTTTACCCAGTTTGCACCCTCCAGATTGAACAAGGACTCAGGTGAGGCCTGTGTTCGAATCTCTTACATTGCGGAGCTTGCAATGTGATCTGTGGATCCTCAAAATCCACCTGACGGCACACGTGTGTTTGAAATAGAAATAAAGAATATAAAGAAAGTTTATTTTTCAAAATGCTCACAAACACCCATTCACCTAAGGGAGAATATGGTGTTCATCTGGACGCAATCGATGCACACATTTGGGGAAAAAATGCATGAAAATATATATGGATTTTGTGCAAGAAGAAAAAAAAAATAAGCTCACAGTCTGAAACAGACCTGGAGTGAAAAAGGCAGACATGGGACCTGGAGAACTTAGGTAGACTCAGACTGTGCTGAGCTGCACAATCCCACATTCGCGTCTCTCTGCTGTCCCTTTAAAAATTAATTCCAGCAAAATCTTCTGCGCAGCCCCAGCCAGTAGCTGAATCCAGCTGCAACTTAAATTTCCCACAATGCCCCTGGCTTAGCATCATTTCAGGGCATTGCAGGAAAATTAATAAAGAGGCTAAGGATAGACAGATCAGTCTCTTTCAGGGCCATGTTAGAACATTTGCAAGTCTGTACTACCCTGTTTCCAAATTAAACCACATGTCTTTGTTTTAAGATGCACAAAAATGTCCCATAAGGTTTGACTTTCCACGCAATGCAAAATTGCTGCATGCATTTGATCCCCCAAAGATTGATTCTAATTACCTTTGGGGACATTTTTTTCCCAGCTGAGAAATCTATTGCAAAATTCATAGAAGCACAAAACCTGAAAGATAACCATGCCCTGATCCGTGTATTCGTTTGGGAAGTGTGAATTAGGTCATTCGGCTTAAAAGATGCAGGCTGAACGCAATCCTCATGCATCCTGAATGGAGGCCAGGCTCAGCCTTGTTAAGGGTTTAGCTGGCAATCGCCAGATAAGCCAGGAAATGGCTGGCTATCACCAGATAAGCCAGGGAATGACTGCGGGGAGAAGGACAAGGGCAATTCTGTTCAGGCGCTGTCATCTGCGAGGTTTGGGCCACTGAGAAGCAGTCGTTCAAGCAGGTTGAGGTGGTGAAAAGCAGGGCCAACTCCAGGAGGTTGCTTTCCATGTGATGTGGACCTTGGCAGGAGACCAACCATCTGCCCTTAACAGCTGACAGGTAAAGAGGTGACTGGAAAATGGAGCTGCAATTGAGGGTCTCCCTTCTAGGGAGATCTGCCCCAGTCCACCCACCCTTTGTGGCAGCTTATAAAGCATTTCGGAGGGCATCTGCCATAATGCATCATAATATAAGCTCTGTTATGTATCAGTTACTGTGATGGGATTCCACCATATTGCACTGCATTGCTTTGGCACGGCTGCTAAGCTGCGTGCTGGATGCTCGTGGGTGGAAATGTGAGAGATCAACCTGCGAAATGAGCAACGTTAATGATTACGGGCTGGACCCCTCACAGCCAGCTTAGTACTTCAATGAGCCAACCAGCACTAGCCCCAACCTTGGCCTTTCGGGGGCAAAGACTTCCAGGATGTCAACACTTCTGCTACACTTCCTCCCTGAACTCAATATCTCAATTATCTCCCAAGTGCTGGAATGTCCACCAAACCACAGGGGGGAAAGCTTGGCTTGGCCTTTGCCAGTCTCCACCACTTGGACTTCCAGTTCATGTTCTTTCCGGTATCTCTCCTTTCTGTCTCAGACGCCATTTATAGAGCAACCTCTGTGGCTTGGACTCACGGCTGTTTCTTGGAATCTTTTCTGGGAACACTGTAATCAGCCCAGTTGAGCATCCACCCCCGTAACGACTTCTCAGAAAAACAAGAGAACAGCAAAAACACAGACGATATTGGAAGAGGCACAGATTGGAAATTGCTCTCTCCACAAGGCCATAGAATTGGATGGGTGAAAGAGGACTGTCTGAGACTAGCTCAGATTCTTGAACCCTTGCTCCTCTGTTCATCTCATGCCTGATTCTTATTTTATTTTCAACTGCAACTTTCTCTGCACAAACGAGACATTTGCGCAACAAGAGTGGCGCCCAAATGGGAGCGTTCCCTTGATCCATTAGAAGAATCCAATGTCTTCTATGGATTAAAGCAAAGCTGCTTTCAGAAAGTTTTGCAAATCGAACGGGGAATCAGGAAAGAAACAGACACATGGAGATTACTGTAAGCTGCCTAGGAAGGCCCTCGGCAGTTATAGGCGGCCTATAAATACATGTATAAATAATAAATGCATAATAAGATTTGTCTTAGCAGATTCTGAAGAGGAGGACACTGAGGAAGAGGCAGTGGGAGGGCAGGACTCAAGAAGAGCAGAAGCCTTTGATGCTCTATCAGGGGCAATACCCACTGTTTCCCAGGCCAACTATGGGAACAGACATGGGTTGGAGGAGATGGGAGGAAACTCAGGAGAGGAGGGAGAACCATTGCCTTGTCTGGCCCCTGACCCCATGAGCGGGAGAGACAAGCTGCCCACTTATAGGGTTGATGTAGGTCTTGCCAGCTGATTCGTCATCACTCTTCACATGAGCAGAGGCTGTTGTCCACTTGCTAGGGGCCTTTCAGAGTTAGCTTGTACAAGTTGGTGGTGATGTGCCGATAAAGGTCAGCACTGCAAGGACTGCCTGGTGTTTGGGAGCATGGGGCAAGAAAGGGAGGGTCGGGCTCACAACCAGCACCCCTCAAATCTGGGATCCAGCTTGTGATTCCAAGCAAAACACAGGAAGCTGCCGGATACCACATCAGATCTGTGGGCCATCCAGCCAGTACTGCCAACACTGACTGGCAGCAACGGCTTGCCAGAGTTTCAGGCATGTTTTCACCCCAGGCCAGTAGGGCATCCCTGGCTCACACCTAGGGATCTCTGCACACAAATCAGGGCCTCGTCGCCTGAGCCATGTCTCTTGCCTAAAACGTGAATCCACTCATGAACTTCTGCTTTGCGGAGAAATTGCACAAGCGCTTTTTACGACCTCTTGCATGTTCATGACAGCTGTGCTGGCAGTTGTGTGCGTGCACGTGCTTGTGGCGGGTGTGCTCTCCTCTTCCACTGTTTCCTTTGTGTGTCTGCCTTAAGGCTGCATGAAGGATCTCTTTCAGTTCTCTCTTGATGGGGGTTACCCAGCTTGCCCTTCCCGGTCTGATCTCAGCCACACATGCAATCTGCGGTCAGCGTTTGCTCATTTCCAAGCGTGCGATGTGAATCACAGAGCGACTGGCACATCAAAAAGGAAAATGTTCGAGGGTGCACTCGTATAGGAAGAATGTGCAGAGAAAACGGGTCCTTTCCAAAAATCCATGCAGACTTGCCTTAATCCAAGCCTTTCCAAAATGTTTGTGCTCAGAAAAGGAAGCCCACGAAAGTCAGCGTGGCCTTTTGTCCAGCAAGAAAAGAAAAAGCTCACAAGCTGGTGCAGAGATGGCATGGACTAAGCTTCGAGATGGAGCAGAACTTGGACACACCGAAATACCATTTGTAGGCACAGTGTTACCTTCCTTTCTCACGTGGCCAAAGACAAGTTCTTCCTAGCACATTACTGAGGGGAAGAAGGCAGCAAAGTCGCTCTCCTTATCCAACTTCTACACTGAGCAGCGACTGAAGCGAGGCTCTTGTCAGCTTCATTTTCTCTGAAAAGGCCAAGTTGGCACTTGGACCTCCTTTGCTCACCCACCCCGGACACCTTTTATTCTTCTCCACAAGTGCAGAATGCATCCTTTTCCCCCGGAAGGGGCGGCAGTGACGAATCACCCTTCCACATTGTCAGCACTCAAAATCCGGAGGACACTGAATAATCACTCCAACCATGACAGTGAACATGTGCTTATGGTGTGATAATCGCACCCTAGAGCTAAATATGTCCAATTCCTCAGAGGTGCCATTCCCTAATAAAGAACACCCTTGAACTTGTTTTACTGCAGCTATTAACATTTCCTAATGCATAGCAACCCGGGGAACATGTTTAATTGTTCAAAGCTCGGCTCTGCAGTCAAAGTGAGAGACCGGGGGCAGTGAAAGGGTGGGGAGGGAAGAGGGAGAGAGAGCGGGGGGAATAGGGTTTGCTTTGATGTGGTGTGATATTTTCTTAGGCTTGTTAGACTGTCATTATATTCCACGCTCTAGGTGGAAAGACAAAGAAGAACGGAGCAGTACATGTTCCAGAAGGGAGCGAGTTGGTTTAGGCTACCAAGCAAGGGCAGGGAAACTCTCTTATAGCACAAGGTTGCCATCCTGGTGAAAACCTGGTAGTAGATGGAGCTGGAGGTAAAGGTGGGTGCCTGCAAGCCTTCTCCCATCTCTCTCTCTCTCTCTCTCTCTCTCTCTCTCTCTCTCTCTCTCTCTCTCTCTCTCTGACCCCCTTTCTCTGGTGTGCCTTTGGGCCAGTGTCCTTCTTCCAACCAGGATCCACACGATAACGTCATGCGGCCGAGATACAGGGGGACAGCAGGTTTCACAGTCCTCAGGAAAATGACAGCAGTCCCTCCAACTGTCCGCTTGTGCTTCTCTCTGCTTTGCAACCCTTCTGCAATTTCAGAGCGAGGATCCTGTACTGCCTGTGTAACAACGAGGCCTTCACCTCGTGCAGCTTGGTTAGTTCGGGCTGCAGGGGCCTGCAGCGGCTCAGATCCTGAGCTGGTGCCTTCGAGGGTCCGCTTTCGCAGGGAAGCCGGGCAGGGAGCCAGGAATGCCCAGCTGGCTGGCTGGAACTCTGAAGCAGAGCTCTCAAGAGAGCAGCATTTGTTGCCAGCCTCACTTGCTATGTTGACTCACAACTCCTTTCCACAGGATGCAACGGTTCAGCTCCTTGGATGAGTTATTTCCACACCTCCTGGTCCATTTGACAGACACGCAGGAAATTAATGCGTTGGCACACGCTCGTGTGTCCATTTGGATGCAGTTCCACTAGAGCGGAGGGGAGGATCCAGTCTGGTACAAGTTCAGCGACCGACGGGCTCTTCCGCGGCGCAGGCAAGCAACGCACCATGGCCATCTTGCTGGCCAGAAGCACACAGCATCCACTGCAAAGCTGCTACGGCAGCCAAGAAGGATGCCTCCAATTCAAACATCCAATCGATACTTGAGCGCGAGCCCAGATTGCTACAGGGGCAGCGGAATCCCCGGCACGTTGCTGAGAGCAGGAATGCCCAGCTGGCTGGCTGGAACTCTGAAGCAGAGCTCTCAAGAGAGCAGCATTTGTTGCCAGCCTCACTTGCTATGTTGACTCACAACTCCTTTCCACAGGATGCAACGGTTCAGCTCCTTGGATGAGTTATTTCCACACCTCCTGGTCCATTTGACAGACACGCAGGAAATTAATGCGTTGGCACACGCTCGTGTGTCCATTTGGATGCAGTTCCACTAGAGCGGAGGGGAGGATCCAGTCTGGTACAAGTTCAGCGACCGACGGGCTCTTCCGCGGCGCAGGCAAGCAACGCACCATGGCCATCTTGCTGGCCAGAAGCACACAGCATCCACTGCAAAGCTGCTACGGCAGCCAAGAAGGATGCCTCCAATTCAAACATCCAATCGATACTTGAGCGCGAGCCCAGATTGCTACAGGGGCAGCGGAATCCCCGGCACGTTGCTGAGAGCAGCCCGTGACTTTTCAGGAGCTCCCGACCCCCAGCGAGCAGGCCAGTCTTCTCCAGCGCTCCGCTTCTGACACTCGCCTCGAAAGCCAGTGCAAGAGTTCCGACGCGGAGAACTGCTCTATTGTGCACTCCGAGAATCCCGGCTGACCCGGGACCATCCCAAACATCTTTCCCCATCTTTCATGAATCACTCCATGCTACATCTAAATCACCCCTGCTTCTTCACCTAGACTGGAACGGATCTGTCAATCTCAGTTTTTCTCCATTTCTCATCCCTCTGATCTTAAACCTCTCCGACTTTGAGAATTTCCCGCTGACAACCCAAACAAGGTTTGTGTGAAAAGGATTTCTGTGCACGTTTATGTACCGTATGCATTTAGGTAGTCATTTTCCCTTAACATATACATATGCATATAAGTCTCCTGACAGAATGAATTTTAGTACTGATTTCGCTAACACGCAGATTCATTTCTCAGTTTTTTTAAAATTGTGAGCTCCACTGCAAAATTTAGCCAAATGTGCATTTCACAGGAGAACTGGGTGATCACATTGTTTCACAGTTGCAGAATCAAGTCACATTAAAATAAACACTCTTCTCCGCCATCACTGCCTGCTGTTACAGAAGTTCATTCACCAAAAATAGCAATGCATGCACACAAGAAAAAATAGGTCAATTGTATTCATCTTTGAGGCACGGATCCTGTACTTTAATGCCAGAGAGAGGACAGAGGGTCTCAGGAATGTAGCTTTACGTCCCTTCAGCTGTTTTAGGAGGGGCACAATCTGGCTAACGTAGGTAGGATTTGTGTTGTGGCTTGTAGATTTTATTACGGCTTTCTACTCAAGATAGTTGAGATATTTGGAATGAATTCAAATGAGCTTGGATTTCTGTGGATTCAATCTGTGGATTCTGCAGTGGACCAACTTTTTCTGAGTTGCAGTTCTGAAAAACATTTTGTTTCTAACTGAAGGGGAGATCTATGGAATTGCTTTTGTGTGCACATATTTTTTGCACATGACCCCAAGTCTGTGTTGGACCATAAGGAAGGCTGAGCGTTGAAGAATAGATGCTTTTGAATTGTGGTGCTGGAGGAGACTCCTGCGAGCCCCTTGGACCGCAAGGCGATCAAACCTGTCGTTCCTAAGGAGATCAACCCTGACTGCTCTTTAGAAGGCCAGAACCTGAAGATGAAACTCAAATACTTTGGCCACCTAATGAGAAGGAAGGACTCCCTGGAGAAGACCCTGATGCTGGGAACAATAGATGGCAAAAGAAGAAGGGGACGGCAGAGGATGAGGTGGCTGGATGGGGTCACTGAAGCAGTCAGCGTGAGCTTAAGTGGACTCCGGGGGATGGTGGAGGACAGGAAGGCCTGGAGGAATGTTGTCCATGGGGTCGCAAAGAGTTGGGCACGACTTTGAAACTGAGCAACAACAACACGAGTCTGTCAACTAACGTGTATTTGCACTTTTTCGCATTTGCAAACAAACAGCACATATCGTTCCATCCATGGAAGGAAAGGCAGCTGATCGCCCATGAAACGCAGATGGATCAGACTTCACGGAAGCTGCACATCTTTCCCTCCTGTGCCCACAACTCTGTCTCAAAGGACTCCCTAATCTTTAACTCACGGTACATGGAGGAGCAGAGCCAGTCTGGGGCCTCCCCGTGCCACTGACCCTGCGATCAACACCCAAGCAGGACAGCAAAGCTGGTGCCACCACTGACCTTGACCTGGGAGACACAACAGAGCCCTTGGCCCTTCCAGGCCAGCTCCTCCTCCATGCACCACATGTGTGGAAGGGGGGGTTGCACGCCACTGATTTCCTCGGATCTTGTGGAGTTGGACTTTCTCCTTCCACCACTGTGATTCAGCACAGTAATTAATACCAACACGTGAAACTTTCTGAATGTGCACTTGCATGTCCAGGCGTCAACTTGGTTATGACCTATAAAGCCCTAAACGGCTTGGGTCCTGGTTACCTGAAGGAGCGCTTGCTATCATATATGCCCAGCCGCCCCTTGAGATTGGCGGGGGAGGCCCTTCTCCGGGAACCCTCCGTGAAAGAAATTAGGAGGGTGGGTACCCGGAGGAGGGCCTTCTCTGCGGTGGCGCCTAAGTTATGGAACGCGCTCCCCAGAGAGGTCCGCCTGGTGCTGTCGTTACTTGTTTTTCGGCGCCAGGCGAAGACCTTTTTATTCAAGCGGCATTTTAACTGTTAATATTATTGGATTTTATCTGGCCAGGGGGGCTTATTTTATACTGTATTTTTGTATTTTTAATTTAATGTTTATATTTTTGATTTATATTACAATTATTTTAACTTATTGTTGTAAGCCGCCCCGAGGCTTCGGCGAATGGGGCGGCATACAAATGTTTTAATTAATAAATAAATAAAACTCTCCACACTTCCAGCACTGTTGCTTCGCTCGCGCTCTCAGCTGTAAGCCCACAGTGGAAAGAAACCCGGATTCCTCCACTTTTAATGGCATAATAGCCCAGGAAATGCTTGCAGGGGGAGGCCACACGCTTTGCATTATTTATACATGCAGCGCTCCAGGCACAATAGCCAAAAAATATTGTGAGCTTCTAGGATGATAAATATATTCATTATGTGGAAGACATTCACAAGAAAACACTGTGTGTCACTGCAGGAATTTAATCACCACCTGGAAGATATATATGAATGCTACCAGATTTACGGAAAAAAATAGCTTATGATGAGAGAGTTCCTCTGATATATTCAACTTATAAAACAATCCCATCGCATCACAGATTACGAAGAAAAATACCTATGTTGACAGACCTGTTGGTAGGTAGGTGGCGGCGGAAGGAGTCGATCATAAGCAAATGACCAGAATTATTAATTTTTAACTGTATTCATTCCATCCCCTGCTCAGCGAAAGACGAACTTTAAAGACCAGCTGTATACAGAACTCTGCAGTAGCAATTAAAACAGAAAGGCGCAAAGTAGGACTTGCTACAGATCAGCCAAATGCCTTGGCAGGGCATGGAAGGGAAGGCTTCCGACTGCACAGAAGATGTGCGAAAGTGCAGGACACAGAATAATCAGTTCAGGCTCTGAAAACCCAGATTCCGGCTGGACATCAGGAAGAGCTTCCTCACTGTCGGAGCAATACGGCAGTGGGACCAGCTGCCTGGAGAGGCCTTGGGCTCTCCCACACTGGAGACATTCAGAAAGAAGCTGGACGGCCATCTGGGTGGGATGGTGTAACATGGTGTCCTGCAACAACAGAGGGTTGGACTTGATGGCCTTTGTGACCCCTTCCAACTCTACTATTCTATGATTCTATGAAAAGGACTCCTAGGACATGGGGAAATAATGTCTGCAGGTAAGGCTGGTGCTGGAGGTTAGCTTGGTCGGGCATCGGCTGGGGTCCACAAGGCTGCAGGGGGCCCATGGTCCAAAGTTCATTCCATGCATCTCTTCCTCACTGCTCACACTGGCGCCACGGTCTGCCCTGTTCCGCAGCCCAAACATCCAGGAGTGATGGAGGAGAAAAAGAAGACCCGCAGCATCTGTCTCCCTTTCACTGACCAGCCCTTGCACCCTGGCAGGCATGCAGGTGAGCTGCAGTGGCAGCGAGAAGGAAGTGGGCTCGCCCCAAAGACGGGGGCCATGGAGATGGTCTTGCTCCAGGATCCTCCAAATCCTTGGGCTGGGAGTGGCCAGGAACAGATGGGGATGAAGGAGGAGGAGGAGGAGGAGGAGGAGGAGAAAGCAGTGCTGCTTTGGCCACCATTTCTCTCCATCCCCCAGAATGCCCTAGATTTAGCCTCATTCCAGGGCCTTCTGGGGGGAAAATGGCAGCCACAATGCTCAAAAAGCCAATCCGAGAGTGAGAGCACATGGGATGCAGATGCTGCGTCTTGCAATAAGCAACGACGATTAGGCACAGCGAGCGTTAATGAGCGCAGAAACGGGCAGGAGCGACTGCTCGGGCCAGCATTGTGGCAAAGCATTTCATGGCCACTCACTCTGCTAATAATAGAAAAGATGGATTTTGCAAAAGGAGCACACGACACTCAGGCAAAGGACACACCACTGCTCTGGGCAACCTTTTGCATTAGGTGCAGGAGATGCTGTTCATTTTGCATAATTCCATAGAGTGAATTGGAATAAGTGGCAGTCATTAGGTAAGGCCTGTGGAGTGGAGGCGAAAATAAGTGGCTGAAAAGCCATTAAATGGTTCATGCACGTGGGGAGGGGGAACTGGGATGCTGGTTTTGCTTGCGCTTTTGTCCACGTCCCTCGCCGCCGGCTTTAATTTAAAGGACGTGATGCCTGCGGAGCTTATGCAAAGCTCCCCTTTCAAGCCTGCAGTCGTTCCTGTCTCAAGTAGAGGTGGACGAAGCTTTCTCTGCAGCGCCCTCCCCCTCTCGGCTGCTTCTGCTCCCTTCACCCGCCACCCCCTGAGGCGTCTTTCGAGCAGAAGCGGAAGACTGCCGGTTCCCCCTTGTTTTAGGAATGAGCCACGGCTGCTGCTGAGCATTGTCGCTGTGGTGATGGAGCGGCAGAAAGAGCTGGTTTTAGCAGGAAAAAGGGGGCTTCTTATGACATGGTGCTGCGTTTCAGTGGCAGATTTGGTAGCTTCTCGGTGCGATTTAGGTGGGAATGTCCCTTCCATCTCTGTTATCTCTTCTCCCGTGCACACACACGCACACACACCAGGCCCTAGCACGGTACGCTCCTCCACCATGAACTTTGAAGAAGTTCTACCTGCTGTATATATCAGTATATAAGGTGTATAAGAGGATTCCCACCTTTTGCTTTGCTATTTTTGGTTATAAGGGTCAACTTATATGC
This sequence comes from Varanus komodoensis, assembly GCF_004798865.1. Classification (NCBI taxonomy): domain Eukaryota; kingdom Metazoa; phylum Chordata; class Lepidosauria; order Squamata; family Varanidae; genus Varanus; species Varanus komodoensis. The sequence goes on from NW_025335684.1 coordinate 6,646,760, forward strand.
TGATATATACAGTACCTTCCCAATGGCTGAATAGGCCCTGCATTTCTTAAAAAAGTATTAAATAATGAATGAGTTAAATCCATATCCTACCGTTTCCCTGCAAAGAATCAAGGCAGCTTACATAAGCCTTGTCTCCTCCATTTTTTTATTACAGCCCTGTGAATTAGGGTAAGATTCTTGGATTGGCCCAAAGTCATCCAGGGAGCTTCAAGGCCAAGCTGGGACTCAAATCTGGATGGCCAGAGTCCCAGTCAAAACTCTAACCACTACACTGCCTTTCCTGATTGTTCATTTACTATATTCCTATCCTCTCTTTTTTCCTTCCGAGGGCTTACAGAATTCTCCTCCCCTTTATCTGATCTGCATGTTAAGTGAATCACAGAAACAGAGAGTTGGAAGGGGCCTAGAAGGCCATCGGTCCAATCTCCTGCTCAATGCAGGACTCGGGTCTCCCATCCAGTTTCCACCGGGCTTGACCCTGCTTAGCTTAAACACTTCTCCTCTCCAGCTTATCCTCACAACAAAAACCTTGAGCAGGAGGCCTGTGCCTAGCCCAAAGCCACCCCGTGAGCTCCATGGCTGAGCGGGGACTAGAACCCTGATCGCCTGGGTCCCAGTTCCACCCTCTTAACCACAACCCCACACCGGCTGTCTAGTGGAGAGAACGCCAAAGCTCTCCACTTTGAGAAGGTGAGGAAGGCACACATTTTCAGCAGCACTGAGACTGTGTGTGGGGCAGCGGGCAATTCAAACACATGCTCCTGAGTTGGAGCTCCCTCGTCAAGATTGCAGTTCAGTTATGGGGCACAAGAATCAGCGGGGAGCCCAGATCTCCCTGCCATGCTGAGGAGAACCAGCTCCCTTCAGCTGACAGTGCTGCACCCAAAAGGACTCTCTTAATGATGGCTGCATTTAGATGACAAATCAGGCTATTTAAATGGCTCCGCCGTGCACGTCCTTTATGAGCAGGGTATCCAGGTAACCATTTCCAGCGTTGCTTTGAGACAGAAAGGAGAAGAGAATGGCTAATTTCGTCATCTGGGTGGAAAATTAATTCCCCAGAGACTTTTTTCAACTCAGATGTGGCTCATTTGAAAAGAACAAATATGAAAACAAATCAATTTGCTTGAATTATTCCAAATGGAATTCGAACTGTGGCTCGGCAAGAAAAGAATAATCTTTTGTGGACTTCTTGAGGAGACTGTTGCTAAACAAACCTTATGCATTTTGAAAATAGAGCAGAACTAAGGGTGGGTTGATTGTTTGAACAGGTTATCTTTTTCCCAACTTTATCTTCGTTCTGTCCCAATTTCTCATCATGGTATGCACATGAAAAGACATGCACAAGCATTTGCACAGCCTATGCATGATTAAAAATACAGACCATGCACACATTTTTCAAACGCATGCATTTTGTGTGCACGTTTTCAAAAATTTACTTTTTCTGGCTTTTTTCTCAGTCCAATGAGATAAAATAGTTCCCCATCTCATCAACAGAACCATTCCTACACACACTTTTAAAGGCACACATTATTAAAGTGCTTTGCTAAAGATGCATTCATTTTTGTACACAAGGCTGTTTGTTTGTTGGGTATGGCAAACGTCTTGCAAATTCTATGGCGAATTTCTACATTGTACGTATTTTGCCAGCAAAACGTAAGATGGGTTGAATGTTCAGGTTTCATTTAGTAAGTTTGCACTGAGATGTGAACTGGACACATTTCTCACCTGTTGCTAATAGGAACAGAGCAAACATTCTGAAACCAAGACACACTATGGGTCTACCTAGCCTAGAACACTGGACACGGGCTGGCAGCAGTCGCCTTCCAGGATGTCAAGCAAGACTTTCCCCACCCCAAGCTGGAGATGCTGTGGAACAAACCTGAGACTCTGCCCCTGAGCTATACCCCCTGCCTGAGCTGTGCAGGACCAAAGACAAAAGGAACAGTGCTGGAGTATGGAGTGAAGGCAGAGCGTGCGCCCATCTGGCTGAAGCTAAGCAGCTGAAGGACTGGTCACCGCTGGGAGGGGAGACCCCTCCAGAACCATGTGGCGCCAAGCTGGGTCCCGCCATGAAAGGAAGGCCAGACTGAAATGGAATGCATGCAATGGAAGCGAATGAGCAGAGGTCAACATGCGAATAAGAGAAAAGGCCTGTGGTTTGGTGTCTTGCTGCTGCTAAATAAATACACAGTAGAAACAATTAGACTTCCCCCCTGTTTTCAGAAAGGAAAAGGGGAAAAACCCAGCCAACCAACAAACCACACGGGCAGAGGAAGGGCTCCCCCATTTCCCCCCTTTCTTTTCAGGTCTTCCTATCTCTGTCAACAGAAATACTTTTCCATCTTGCGCTACCTCAAAATTTAGTGCTCTCTCTTAAAATAATTCAAAGATTCTGATTCTTATGAGAAAGGTTTTTTGAAGGGTCTCCCCTATGGAAAGGTGACTACACTAGAAATTCAGGACAAGCTAGAAGCAAAAATGGAAACAAATAATATTGAAAATAATTAAGTTTTAAGCTACAGCTTAACGTCTAACTGAATTAAGTTCTAATTTACAGTTAAATGAAAATTCCTGCTTATACATCTGTGTCTGGTGTCACAGGAAGGGTAATGCATCATTTTAGCACTATAAATCGGGTTTCATCCTCTGAGTTTTTCCAAAGATCACAACAAATGTATCCTAAAAGAATTATCATCTGGGAATGGAATGGCACATCCACCAGCGGGCATGGCTGGCGGGTCCATTGTTCAGAAGCTCTACCCACAGCAACGTGTGCTTCATCCCTGGGCAGAGGCCAGCAGACGGCTGCTCCATCCTCATGGAGAGAGGAAGGGCGTTTATTTCTCTCCATCAGAACGTTTCATCGGCCAGCGTATTACATTCCAGCTCCAACTGATGGCTTCATCTCCCTGCACAGTGATGCTGCATTTCTGAAAACTGACGGCCACGGCAAAAACACACTGCTGAGCCTCACTAAAAAGAACACCGGTTCTCACTGTCCCCTCGGCCTGTCACTGGTCCTGAAGGTCTTAGCATATCAGCTAAGAATCCCAGCCCCACCTCTTCTTCCAGTTCTGATTCAGGTTTCGAGGTAGCTACTTTGGACAGCTGTGGGCCTAAAGCAGGGCAGCTCCGCTGCTCGAAATATGCGTCACAACCTGATGAACTGGGAACTTGGGGCATCCAAGTTCTAGTCACTGCTCAGCCATGAATCTCACTAAGACTTTGGGCCAGTCACTGATGCTCAGCCTAACCACCTCACAGGATTGTTGTTGTGAGGAATGGAGGAGAATGATCTAAGCCATGTTGGGTTTGTCCGCCTGGCACCGTCGTTACTGGTTTTTCGGCGCCAGGTAAAGACCTTTTTATTTAAACATCATTTTAATTGTTAAAATATATGATCTGGCCAGGGCAACTTCTTCTTCCTTCTCTTTTCTCCTCCTATATTATTTATTTACTTATTTTATACTGATAATTTTAATTTTATATTACTATGTTTGTAACTCAATGTATTTTTTGTATTTAATGGTAATTTATTATGTGCTATTGTATTTCGATGTATTTTATTGTGTTGTAAGCCGCCCCGAGACTTCGGCAAGGGGCGGCATAGAAATGTTAATAATAATAATAATAATAATAATAATAATAATAATAATAATAATAATAAATGCAATGGAGTGGCAGTTGTAGGAATGGTAACTCCAGTATGTCTGGGTCTGGGGTGTACACCATTAAAGAGGTGGAATCAGAGTAGTGTAGAAGGGCCATGAACAGCTCCAATGTCCAGACCAAAAGGACAGTCCAACTGAGCAGCATCCTCCCAGCTGGTGCATCCCTCTGGTCCATCAGTGAGAACCACCCTGAGTGTAGAGCCCACAGCTTTGGGTTGGGAAGTGGAAACAGGGATCCAGTCTGGAACCATCTTCTTAGCAATTTCTACTGACTTCTTGCAATACCTTTTTGGTACCATGAAGCCGTCCTAGCCGGCCAGTTTGACATGATATCCCTCTAGAAAGGAGGCTGATCTGCTTAAAAGGATGCTAGCGGGAAGACCAGCCTCTGGCAGAATCTTTCTTCCGGGTTCCCCTTATCACTCATAATAACGGACTGAGGAAAGACCACCCCAAAACAGATGGTGGGCTCAGCTGTAGCCCACTGAGCACACGGTGGAATTCTTCTACAAGTGACCTTCAAGTCATTCCACTTCAATTCCTCAAAAGCCTACAACGTCCTCCAAAGCAGAGCGGGCTGTGGGCAGGGGGAATGCCTTCATTTGGCTGCTCACGACACAGCCAGAAATGCCTGCCTTCAGTACCCGCATAAAGGGAACAGGCAGGGCACTGTGGTTGCCAAAGGTTTGGTATCCATCTGCCCAGCTGGCACCGTGCCCGCTCACAAGTTGTCAGACAATCTCCCGCATGCCAGAAGAGCATGGATTTGAGCAGGCGGCTTGGCCAACTGTAAAGAGCTTTCTCTTCTACATGGCTTATCTGTGCTCTTGGAAGGCTCCCGGGACCCTTCTGCTGGCTCTCCAGTGTCTGCTATCTTAATGAAAGCCAAGCATCTTTTATTTTATTGTGGAAGCTACAGCACAGAAGAAAGACAATCAACTGGATCCTCAAGCCCACCGAGCCAGCAAAAACGAGCAAACCGAAGCTGTCCGACTTTGATCACATCACGGGAAGGAGGGGCTCACCAGAGAAGACCATCATGCTGGGGAAAGTTGAGGGCAGAAGGAGAAAAGGGAGAGCAAACAGGAGATGGATCGGTCCCATAAAGGAAGCCACCGTCTGGAAATGGCAAGGGCGGAGCAGGGATGTGGAGGACAGCGCGTTTTGGAGGGCTTCCTTAAGTTGGGGGCACAGAACCTCAGCGACACGGCACATCCGTAGCAATGGCCGAGTCTGTCCGCATTTCCTGCACTAGCATCAGTTTTCATGCTCTTCAGAATGCTGGAATGCACGTCTCAGCTTAAAAATTATATCGGGCAGTTCAGAACATTGCATATTTTTGTGAAATGCAGATAAAATGCCTCTTTGGGGATAAAATGTACCCCAAAATGTGTATCTAAGGCTAAAATGCATCCTATATAGTGAAGAAGCCATGCTAAAGAAAGTGAATGGCGTGTTTTTAAAATATTCCTACAGAAATGGAATGGGGCAGACTGATAAATGGACAATTGTGAAAAGGACGCACTTCCACAACCTGTACAAACTGGACAGTGTTCTGTAAAAACTGTGTGTGGGCTTTTAAAAAAATCCAGCCATGGTGAAGCATCAACAGCATTCTGCAAACAGGAACAAGCAGCAGAGCCCAAAATCCAGGAAGAAATTCTGATGCAGAGAACGGCGGAAAGATCGGTCCCAAAAGTCCGCCAACTGGACTTCCCCTGCTCCAGGACCACGCGCTCGCCACATGGCTTTGTCGGGCTCAGCGGAAGTGCTGCTTGGGACCAAGCCATCGCCAGAATGTTCCCTGGCCTCAGCCAAGGGCACCCTGTAATTTCTGCCCGAGCTCCCTCCTCGGCGGAGGTCAGCCACAATTGCAGGGTAAGCTGCACCCAGCAAGTGAGCTCGAGTAAACACGCTTGCCTCCCGGTCCTCACCAGTCCTTTGCTAGCCAAAGATGTGAGCTCGGTCTGTTTGGACCGGTTGGCTGCTTTGAGGATGCTGACCTTTGGCAAGCTTGAACCCAGGTCTCCGGAAACCTCTCTGTTAGCTCTGCTATCCCAGAAGAGAGGCCTGCTATTGATGTATTTACCTTCTCCTTTTAGACACGTCCACAGGCAGGATACGGAAGGGTTGCTAAATAAGCTGACGGAAATGAAGAGCCCATCGGAAGGCTTAGGGGGGCAGAGTGAGCCCAGAGTAAACACTGCCTTGCCGAGTCAACGCATGCCCCTCAGCTGCTTCTGAATTGGACCCTGACCCAGCCTTGACCTGATGCAGCCGGAGATAAGCCAGGAGTACAGAATACAAGCAAATTTTTAACAGGGCTGCGGCGCTTTTCTTTCTGAGGTGTGCGGATCTGAAGAGGAATGAGGTTTCAATAAGACAGCTCCATTACAGGAAGCAACTGCATGAGTTACTGGAAAATACATAATAAGAGCAAGCAAATATTATATTATGGAAAATATAAATAGAAAAGAGAGGGAGGCAGGCCGGCAAAGATCAGCTCAGAGCCCTGTTTCAGCTGAACAGTTCTCTCTCTCTCCAAGTTTTCTACCCACGACTGCCCTGTGAGAGGTATTTGCTGGAGTCCGTGTTAATTTTGTTTTCATATACTTAATATTATTGTGTTGTCATTTTCCTTCTAGGCCACTTCGATGGGGTTTTGTTCCATAAGGCAGGATAACGGTGACAGAAAAAAAGGAAAGTGTGTTTTTACAGTAAGCTTTGCCTAATGTAACTAATGGATGCCAAGACTGATTGTCTGTTTTCCCCGTCTAAAAAGGATTCATTAAAAGGCAGCCAACAAGGCAGGATGTCATAATTAAAAGAAGATTGCCTTCCTAAAAGCTGCATCGAGAGCAAAAACACACACGTGCACACAGAGCCCCCAGTATTAATGCCCCCTCCCGCGATGCACTGTAGAGCACAGATGTTGTCTGCATGCATTTGGAGAACTGGGCTTGCTATTAATATATAGCATCTCGCACACGCAAGAATTAGATCCCAAATGCCTTGTTGCCAAGGTTGGAGTCAGTGCAGCGAAGGGCCACTAGGACGGTGGCTGGTTTCTAGGGTAAGCCATATGAAAGGCTGAGGGAACTGGGTCTTGTCAGCCTTGAGAGGAGGAGACTCAGAGGGGACCTGCTGGTGACATACAGGTAGGTGAGGGGGTGCCATGAAGAGGCGGGGCATGACCTCCCCCCCCCCCTGCAGTGGAGGGCAGGGTGCGTTCCAAAGGAGCCAAGCTCAAGGAACCAAGAATCAGGGTGGATGCCCAGAAGTACTTCCTGACAGTTAGGACCGCCAGGGTATGAAATGGGCTTCCACCGGAGGTGGCTGGAGCCCCAGTGGTGAGGGTGTTCAAGGACAGGCTGGACATGCACATGGCAGGCATGTCATGAGTGGAGCTGGCTGGTCAGACTAGATGGCCCAGGAGATCCCTTCTGACTCGCTCTGTTCCTATGTTTCTATTCTATCAAAGGCCACAATGCAGAGAACTGAAGGAGTGGATCGTGCAGGGGCCTGGCAAGGCACATGCATAAGAAAACACGGCAGCACAATGGAGGGTTCCCAAGGCCGAGTTACACTAGAAACCAGTTCAGGCCATTTGGAAATCCAAGCCCCAGAGAAGGAAAACTGGGTGGGAGGAATTTCCGGGGCACCATGTGGCTTGGGTGGTGGTTGTAGCAATGGGAACATGATTGGCCCTTGGCTCAGCTGTAATTTCATGGGCAGGCAGAGCTGGTGGGGAAGGGTGATGAAGAAAAATATGAGAGAGAGAGAGAGAGAGAGAGAGAGAGAGAGAGAGAGAGAGAGAGTGGGGCAGTTAGAAAGCAAAAGATGGGGTGACTCATATGCACAGGGTCAAAAGCACAGAGTCAGGCACTGAGCTGGGGTGGCACGCATATGTGGGGAGAAGGAGCGAGAGAGCTGGGGAGGGCTGCGGTGAGGAAACAGAGAGAGGGGTGCACAGGAATAGAGTCATCCTGCTCAGCTGCAACTGCTTCCATTCCAAAGGAACGTGAGTTTCAAAGTGGGGCAGGGGGGAAAGGAGGAGAAAAAAGCTTCTCCATGGCTCTCTACCCAATGCGATTTCATCTATGTGGCCTTCCTCCTTCCGGTTCCTTTGCACACAGTATGCAAGAGCGCAGGTGGACTCTGAGGCTCGGTGTTTGCTCCAAGTCCGGGCAGGCTTGCTCTGCTAGATCGCCACACGCTTAGTGTCTCGCCATGTCATAACCGAGGGCTCACGACTGTGACGAGCAAAGCAGCAGAAAGAGAAGCATTTTCAGCTCCTTGTCTCGAGGGACACAGCACTTCTCGGTTCTAAACATGCACGCCCGTCCTGAAACGCTGTGATGATCAGCGTCTGCCCTTCGGAGCAGCTCATCACACAGTGAATCTGCAATAGCAGCATTGCGCATGGAGAGAGATGGTGGCAGCGGTGTCCTCGGAGGAAATCGCTTTAAGCTGCTTTGCCGACCTGAGCACTATTGTTTGTGCATCCGCAGTGGCCTTGCCAGGAGCAAATCCAGCTGGTCGCGCTGCGACTCCTTGTTCAGATCACAGGTTCTACAAAGCACCTCCCATTTAGGGAGCTCTTGGCGGGACGGTCCTGCAGTGCGACTTGATGGTCCTTTTTGAGGCGAACGTTGATGCTGGAACCAAGTGCACAGAATGGGCGCATGTCCCAGCTGCAAAGCCAGGAATCCCCACAGTGATGTTGCTTCTGATTTATCCTTTGGAAGGACTTCGATTCTTATTGCTTGATCTTCTCGTACAACACCAGAACCCAGTGGGGTCATCCCATGAAGCTGATTGGTGGAAGATGCTGTTTGGATCAAAAGAAGGACTCCTTCACAGAGTGCAGAGTTCAGTTATGAGATGGGAAGCCATCAGTTATGGCACGCAGAGCTCAGTTGTGGGGTGCGATTCATCAGCTCCCCTGGACTTGGTGCCCCACACTCTGGCCCTGCTTTCGCAGGGTCATGAGACTGATATCCTGGCAAGCACTTCATGCGTTCATGTGCTGCTCATCAGGAACTGAGTCACAACCAGATTCAGCACGAGGACCATTCCTCTTCCGTGCTGATGAATTATAGTCTTAATTTGTGTTCCACGTGATGCAGAAGAAGGTTGCTGGTTGTGCAGCTGCCGGTTTGTGAGTGTTTCTGGGCTTCTTCTTAGCTCAGGTCACTTTCCAAGACAGGGCAGAACATGAGAGTAAGTTTGCAGGCTGAAGAGGGATGGATTCTGTGGAATTTTGTCACGAGACAAAGTTCACTTCCACAAGATATGTTGATGGCCGCCATTCTGGACAGCTTTAAAAGGGGGTTGGACAGGTTCATGGAGGACAAAGCTATCACTGTCTACCAGCCTATGTGCAGCTCTTGCTGGGGAACATGGGGGGAAGGATGCTGCAGCACTGCTGTCCTGCTGGTGAGCTTCCTGGGAGCAGTTGGTGGGCCCCTGTAAGAGTAGAATGGACTGGATGGACTACCTCTGTCTGCTTCAGTGTGGCTGCTCTGAGGTTGTCATCCTATGCTCCATCTCAGCTAGCTATCACCATGCAAAGTGTGTTGTCACAGACCCTGGGTCTAGGAATCAGGGCCTCTGTGAACATCTCAGCTACGACAAGAGGAAGTGACTCGTTCAGAAGGGAGAATCCTGGGCATGGGAGCAGTGCGTAAGCTTCCCAACACCAGTCGCTTTCCTTCTGCTTTTCTAGTCCTGCCAAGAGCAAGCCGTTTTAAGAGGCGAGCCAGGACTCAGGAACCAGGAGGCCCAACCCGGGAACCAAGCCCGGGAGCCAGGAACTGTGAGAACACGGAAGAGCCGGAGTCAAACCACTGCTCAGCTGAAGTTCCAGTCTGGACAAGGAGCCTTTCATAGTCTTTCTTGCCAGGAGGGCCAATTTGGCTAGACAAGAAGCTAAGAGAACTTCACTATGGGGCAGATGGTCAAGAGGCTGCCCCGAAAGCTGGACACAGGACCAAAGATTCCCAGCTCTTGACACTTCTCAGCCCGCTTCTTCCTGGCACAGCAAACACAGATCTCAAAGAGCAGCCAGGGGTGGGAGATGGAGTGGGTAGAACGGCATGCAATGAAAGGGCCAAGCACTCTGCCACTTCCCCCCAGTCTCCCCCAAACACTTGCCGCCATATTTATTTATTTATTATTTATTAATTAAGAGCTTTTCTATCCCGTCCCCTTCAGAATGTCTCGGGATGGCCTACAATACTGCCGTACTGCAGTGCACAGGAGTGGCCCTTTGAGCACCAGTGGGGAACAGGAGACCGCCCCCCGCTCCGCAAATGTCGCTGGACCACACACCCCATCATCTCTCAGCACTAGCTAGTCTGGTTAGCGCCAATGGGAGTTTGAGTTCACCTCCCCCACACACCTGGAGGCATTCCATGATTTGGGATACGGAGCTGGTCTTTGACCGCAATAGAGTTTTTATCTATCCCGGGATTTAGATAAAGTTGAAGGAGAATCACACTCCGTTTTGCACACTGGCTTGGAAATGGCAAATGGGACAAGCCCCAGTGAAAATGCAGACTCCTTGAGTGTTGCCCCCGTCCTGAACAGGGCAGAACGATCAAGCAATGGCTGGAATGCTGTGCTCGCATCCTGACAAGCACATGGCACGGACCGAGCATGCAAGGGTTCAGCGTCCAGTTCACAGGGGCTTGGTAGCCAAAATCTGGCCTCAGGGTGCTTGAATGACCCTCATGACAACCAGTGGTGGGCTCGTGTCTCGTCCCATCACGACTTGCTGGGCGATTTCCATTCACAGCACATGGGAATCAATTCCTAACCCAGTAAGAACAAGAGAAGCCGATAAATCGCGGAGCTGTGGTTTCTGTGCTTCTGATCATTCACGCGCTCCCTTGAGCTCAACGGCGAGAAAGGCAGCGCTTAAAGGCAAGAGCTCTGTGAACACCACCACGCCCTTACTGCTGTAAAAGACAGGAATGTCTTCCACATCTGCGAGATGTTTTATTTGCTCTCTTCTGGCAGGGGGCGGGCGGGGAAGATAGCATCTGGATGCTGCGAAGGAGGGGGAAACAGCAGGCTGTGTTTGGAGATCTTGGAAGAGGTCCCTAAATGCCTCACCCCCTGGAAAGCCCCAGCTTTGTCTGGCTCTGGGCGCAGCAGCATCTGCCTGATATCAGAGCCCGTGGCTCCAGTCCGCATCCTCATTGCCTATCTAGCCACAAAACACCCCTTGCACCGAGGAAAGGGGCCAAATCCACCAAGCTGCACAGGTCTGAAGTCGAGAATCAATGCCACTGCCTGGAACAATGATCGTGTGAATGTGTCCGGAAGCTGAGACAGAGGCAAGGAGCAGAGCAAGAAAGGGAGGAAAGAAGAGGAAGGGCGGTCCAGCAAACTGGACACCCTGCACTGTCCTCAGGCATTTGCCTTTCTAGGCATACAAGTCCCAGCCACACGGTTGGCCTGTTTGCAGCACATGCTTATGAATCCCATCTCTGCATTGCTTAGAAGGATTTTACTCCTTGGTGTCTGACATGCCCCCTAACCAGCCAAGAGGCTCCAGTGGTGGGATTTGGCTCTGCATTTCATTCACTGGACACTGAGCATCCGAGATCGGGAAATGGCCTGTTGCATCAGGAGGACCAACTCCAGCCCTGCCTTTTCAGCCACGTGATCCACGAGTCAGTGTGGAATGGGGACGAGAGTGTTGGACTGGGGACCTGCAAGATCTGGTTCTAGTCCCCACTGGGTGACTTTGGGCCGGTTACAAACTCTCAGCCCAACCTACCTCAAAGGGTCGTTGTTGTGAGGATAAAATGGAGCTCTGTCAGCTGCTGTGGGCGCCTCATGAAAGGAAAAAGGGTGAGATAGAAATGCAGTGAATTAATAATAATCCGGCCACTGGTTAGATGGGTTTGGACGGCCTCCTGTTGGGCATACTGGATCATTCAAGAAAGCCTGGCATGAGAGACCGTCATGTGTGGGTAACATTGGTGTATATTAAAGTGCCACACTAACTGTTTGTTAGATACATTTCAGCAAAGTTAAAAAGGCTCCCTGGGAGCTTACTGGAAGTGCTCTCGTTTGGGTTGATTCATGCTAAATTAGCATTTAAATTTACATTAGCCAATGGGATTTGTAAATAGAGTTGGCTAACCCTGCAACCTTTTATGGGCAATTATTTCAGGATGGAGGACGGCGATCTTCGAATAAAATAAAATAATTGGGGCTCACTGGGCTTTGCTCGCCGCAAGGGTATTCTCTGGCCTTTCTTTCCAGCCTTCAGTTTGATTAAGTTGTCAAAAAATAAAACAGTTAGAATCCTGCAGCCCGAGAAGTGGCGCACGGGCTCAGTTCCATACGGAAATTTGCCCTCTCCTTCCTTGTTAGGTCCATCTGATTTCGTTCTCCGCTTCTCAGCCTTTCTAGTCCTGCATTTACCCACCATCTTTCTCAGTCTATAGATCTTCCACTGAGCTCATTGCCTCTAAGCTTGTCCTTCCCACCTGGAAATTCTTTCTAGTCATAGAATACAGCCCCAGAGTCGTAGAGCTGGAAGGGGCCAGTTGGAAGGGGCCACTGGACTCCAAGTCAAAGCACGCCTAACCGATGCTTGCCCAGCTGCACCGTGGGAGAGCCCACGACCTCCAGAGGTCATTGGTTCCATTCTCAGGTTGCCTAACCAGTCAGAAGTCCTTCCTGATGTTCAACTGGGATCTGGCTCCTTGAAACATCGTTCCATCTCCTGCACCCCGGGATGAAGAGCGAGATGAGAAACTGCCCCCCCAAGAGCCCTCCTCCCAGGACAGACCATTTCGCAGCAGAGGTCACCCCCTTGCCCCCTGCCTGATAGCAGTTCCATCCACTCAGCCTGTTTTTGGTGCAGAGATGCTAACGAGACACCCGGAGCTACGGATCCTTCCCTTGCTTTACAGACCCACTTAGGAGGAACTAATCACTGTATTTATGTATCGAAGACACAAAGCATGGAAATGGGTTCATTATCCCAGTGCTGTCCTGACACGGATACTAAAAGGCTTTGTTAAACCTTCTGAAACCTCGAGTGACTTTGTCAGGCCCAGCGCAATAAAGCTGCAGAAGTTTTGTTTTGCCTTCACAGCCAGTCCTGCTTAAAGGACGTCTCTCGATTCACCTCTCCCACGCGCCCTTGTATTTCCATCCCACTCTACTCGCTTGTAAGGCCAATTCTTCCTAGGTAGCTGTCTGAAGATCATCACGCCCATGACATTGATCGCCATGTTAGCTTTTCTACTTTGCAACTGCCTTCTTTGCTTTCTAGGATTTTCCTCTTCATTCCAAAAGAAACCACCTTGATGCACTTTGCCAAGCTTCAAAATTGCATCTGCATAGTTCGTCTCCAATTCAAAACCACTCCCTGGTCTCCTTGAAGTTCTGGTCCAGCCCACCCAGGTTGCATCTCCCTTCTGGGCCAAACTTCCTTTCTTACTGCTGATCAGGTTCTGGTGCCCCAGCTCTGGACTGGCCAATTCTGTAAGGTCAAAATGCCTTACTGGAAGGGGGAGCTTCAAGCAAAAATATGCTGGTCTTTCTGGGATCTTGCTCTCACCCCTTTTGTCTTTGGTCCAGCCCACCACTGGAATGTGGCCTTCAAGAGATGCATGGAACAGAATTTGGCCCTTGGGATGAAGGAGATTCAGCACTAATATAAAGCCCAAATTTTGACCCATATTCCATGTACGGAAGGCAACCGGATTAGCCACCTATTTCAAGGTCTCCCGATGGGGGGCGGGGAGGCTAGTTGTGGATGGTGGGTCGACACACAGCTGGCTTTCAACACTCTACAAGCGAGTCCCATTTTGGAACTTTGCCCAAAGAAACACACACCTTCAGCTAGAATGCATTTGGCAACTACTGCAGCCCAGTCCTGAATCCATCCTGCCACCATCGGATAAATGGCCCAGCTGAGCTATTGGAGCAACCCATCCTCCCAAAAGAAGGGATGCCCACCTGGCATTCAAACCTAGCCTGAACACACGAGGCTGAAACCATCTTCCAACTGTCTTGACCAGGTGAATGTCTGGCACTTTGTACATGCAGAAGAAAAAGCACAGGAAGACGAAGGAGAATTCTGGCCAATGCCAAGTTCACCTTCAACTCATCAAAGTGTCTGGAATAGGAAGGGCTTTAGGTCTTCATTGGGGAACACATTCTCAGCCCAGAATTCTCAGAGAACAGAGGCAAGCAATTCACTGCCTTTCAGATGTTTTGAACTACAGATCCCACAATGCCTAGACCCCTGGCCATGCTGCCTGGGGCTTATGGGAGATGGGGTCCCAGACATCAGGAGGCAGCCAATTGCCTAGCCAAGGTATATTCATTTGTTGTGCCCCTTTCGATGCATGCAGCAGCTGTCTGTTGTGTGTATGGGGGAATCTGGGACCGAGGCAGGGAAAAGTTCAGGCCACCACCCTGCAGTTGGTGAGACCTCCCTCCCAAGCAATCACACGATCACCCATCGCATACATAGCACAGACCATCTCTTGGCCTCTCGCCCTGTCCATTAGTGGCCCATTTCCCGGCCTCAGAAACAGCAAATCACCATGTAGCCTTCTATACTTGCTTAGGAAAAACAACAGACATAGACTCTTCACTTACTTCATGGGCTTAAACAAGGCTTGTCCGTAGTTCTGGAATGTCATGATCAGTTTCAGCTGGGTGCCTCCCGACTTCATTGCTGCAGGAGAAAGCAGAGGAAGCAACATTGAGAAAAACGGTTCCGCCGTCCTGCATTGCATCTAGCAATGTCGGTACTACAATCTCCCAGCTAAACATCTTCAGAGAAAGTGAGGTTAGTTAGAACGCGGCCTGCACGAAACGATACAAGAAGAAGCACCGGCAGAAAACAGAAAACCCTGGAGGCCATTTGGACTTGGGTGGGAGATTCACGGAAGGTAGCAAAAAGGGCTTTTCATACAACATACTGTTGGATGATGGAGCCACCATTTCTTGAATGAGCAGCACTGCTGCATGGCACCCAGGGTCCAGCGTTCAGTCCACACTCGGGTCAACCAGCTGCCTGCGGGATACCTGGAAGCAGGACCTGACTGCAGCATCCCTCCCGCCCATGTTCCCCAGCAACTGGTGTGCACAGGGATACTACCTCCAATAAAGAAGGAAGCACTGGGCCATCAGAACGTAGCCATGGACACTCTCCTCCGTGATTTTGTCCACTTGCCTGATGCCGGAGCCACCACTAAGTGAATTCCACACCTTCTGAAGGCGTCTTCCTTGGATCTGTCCTGCGTCTCCCACCCACCAGCTTCATGGGATGGCCCCGCTGAGAATTATGGGAATGGGATAAAAATGCCTCATGCCCCATTTTCTCTACACCATGTATAGTTTTGCGCACCTCTGCCATGTTCCTTCTTACCTATTTTCTAAACTAAACAATTCCAATTCCAGGTGGCATCACCTTTCCCCATAGGAGAGTCGCTCCAGCCACTTCTGCCCCTTTTCCCCTTCTACAATACCATTTTTTCAGGTGCAGTATCCAGCATCCAACATTATTTTCTTTTCAGTGCCAGGCAAAAACCTTCTTATTTGCTCAATATTTTAATATTCTAACTCATTTTAATCTAATTATTCTCAGTCACAGTTTTTTATGTTCGTTATGTAATTTTATTCTGTTGCTTATGTAATTTTATTTATTTATTGCAATTGATTAGTATGTTGTAAGCCTTCCTGGCACGTTTGAGAAGGACGGGGTAGAAATATTGTAAATGAATTAATAAAATGAAAACTGCACACAGTATTCTAGCTGGAGTCACACCATAGCACTGGATATGTGCACTGTGATATTAGTAGTTTTCCTTGCAATTCCTCTCCTGATTATGCCCAACACAGAGTTTGTCTTCTTCACAGCAGCCATGTGATGATCAAGGGTCTCTGTTTCACAAGCCCCTCCTGGGTGGGGGGGCCCTTGGCAGGCACCCCCCGCATGCTTACCCAGGATTCCAACCCTGTTATGACAGTTCTTTTTGCTTGCTTGCTTCAAATTCTCTACTCAGGAGAACCCCTGAATACCAGACCAGAATTCTGCTCAAAGACTCCCTCCTCACGCCCCAAAAAGTTATCCGCACCCCAAACATCCTCTTAGCATCAACACAAATGCAGCATTTGCTGTGATTTCCACAGAGTTGCGCACATGACTTGAAATCACCTTGCAGGCATGTGTTAAGGGTGTCTGTACGGTGAAATTCAGACATTTCTCCCTTTTTCTCAATGTACACACATTGACACAATCAAACGCCCACTGCCCTGCATGTATCAAACCACAATTTAAAACCAGGCACATCTTGCATTTATTCCAGAGTAAGATTGCGTGGACTATATCCAGAACATCTTTTTTGCTCTTTGAATCACCACTTGGGCTCTTTGTTATTTTGGCTGCAACAGATTTAACCCTGCTGCCCCCTAAAAACCACACCTTGACATTCTTAGAAGCTGCTCATGTTAGTCATCTTGGCATGGGCAATTTTGTTCTTTCTGTAAAAAACCCAAAATCCTACCACTGAAAGGTCAAATATCCACTTCTTTAGAAAGCCAACAAAAGTCCGGATTAAGGAAAAAACCAAGTTACACTGTTCAGATATTTTGCTTCAAGTCTCTCTGCCTTGCAAGTTTACTCTTTGTTAACCAGCTGTGTTACCTATCCATCCATTTGATTACTGTTCAGGTTACAAGCTTGCGAGCTCTTCTTTCTTTCTTTCCCTGTGCAATAAAATGTTATGCAAATCTGGTCAGTTTAATCACTCTTCTGCCCCAGCAAAACAGTCCCTTGCTGTTTTGCTGACCCCAGCCTTCTCTTGCATTACCAGCTCATCCCACAGGAACAAATAAATAATTAGAAATTAAAGGGCATTAAGCAATTTGCACTGAATAGGCAGAGCCACAACGTCTGGATTTCACATATTAGATTAAGTCAGTGGTGCTGAGTAAGCCAAATTTTGGAGTGCATTTAAGGGTACACAAGCACACTGCAGCTGGGAACACGAACACACACACACACACACACACACACACACACACTTTCCAATTTCAGAAGCAGCTGCAGTTATTGTTGTGTCTGTTGCAAAGCAAACACTCTTCTTATCCACCACATTCCTACAATTTGGGGTGGCCATGTGTCCTGTTTTACCGGGGACAGTCCTTTGTTACATGGGTTTTCTCAGAAGTTTTCTGGACTTTCCCAAAATGCGTCAGACCCCAGCTTGCTGGGGGACTGGAAAAGTTAATGGAGAGCTTACAGGTGCCCTCCCGAGACAACCGTGCGGCAGCTCCCAGCCACCATGGCTGTGCCGTCACCAGCACTGGACAACCTTGGAGAACCTTCTGTGGATCTCCTCCCTCAACGAGTCTACCTTCTCAAAACCATGGCCACCAGCTGCTTTGGATCCTCATCTTTTCTCCCAACATTGCTATGGCTTCCTTGCTCGACAGGCAAAGAGCCTGTAGTCCGCCGGCAGTGACCTCTCTCCACCTCCTCCTCATCACCACCACCAAATAAAGAAGAGGCAGGTTATAATAATGAAGACTAGGAGCAGGGCTGTCAATGGGACCATGATGGAGCAAGGACCCACAGCAGGTTCCCTGGCATGCCTACCCTTGAAGCCTGCCCCTGGTCATGCATTCTTCGTTACTCTTCATCGCATTTCTATATCTTCTGTAGCTGAAGCTTCACAACATCAAGTCACCCATCCAGATTTGAACCAGGCCCAGCCTTGCTTAGCTTCCAAGATTAGGCAGGATCAGATACTTCAGGCACACCAGCGACGGCCATGAGATGGTACTTTCTGGGGCCCTTCTAATACCTGGAGCTGGCTTAACTGGACAACTGGTCTTTGGCTATCATCAATGAGATGATGGGTTCTCAAATGACCCTCGTGTCAAAGAGTACAGAAATGAACACACCAAGGACCCTCCGGAATGGGTTTTGCATCCTTCTGGCAAAGATGACCGATAACTTTAGGGATCATCCACCAGGCACCCAGGAGATATTCTTAGGGAATGTAAATTAAAATGCACAGATAAAAGAACGAAAGCAAATGCAAACAGATCTCCATACTTTTATACCAGAAGATGCAACAGTAAGAGGACTCGGACGCTGCCAAGGGTGAATGTGGATCAATACAGAAGGAAAATCTCCAGCGCTCGGCACAGCCCACTGAAAGCACCTATGTTGATTTCCCATTATTCAAGGGGAAAAGGTAACCTCCCTATTAAGGGAATGGGCAAATAACGTGAGCAAACCGGTCACTGGCATTTCTCCTTTTGTTAATTAATTCCTTGTATCATAGGCGATGATATATTGAAAAACAGATTGTAAAGACTTCTAACTTTCACATCTGCCTTTCCCTGCCACTTCACACACAGTGTTTCACATTCTACACGCTTCCAGCATGTCACACAAATCTTGTTCCCAAACACTGTAATTTTCCAAAATTCACAAGCCGGTATTATGCTCGCAAAGTAGTGACACTGCGTACCAAAACATCGGAGCCATCATTTTACTGGCAAAAATACACAGTTGCAGTGTGACCTCATATTAAGCAGAAAGCTGATATGCAGAAACACATGATGACCGGTTCTCGGTCTACTGTATGATGTTACCCTTGGGGGGAATGTGGAACTTTGTGGTGTGGCAGAAAAGAGGAAGACAGTCAAGTGCCAGAATTTGGCCCAGTTGACCTTCTCTCTGTATCCATGGGATAGGGCCCAGATAATGTGTGCAAAGGCACTGCAGTTCATTATTTGAGCTGGACCAGGTGCTCAAGGGAACCTGTATGATGTGTGTATGGCCTTACCTTTCCGTCAGGTACATTTTCCCAATAGAGACATGTTGTTAAGCACTGACCTGTGACCACAGTCACTGTGAACTGGTGGTTGGATTGCTGCATTGGGACTTGGGAGATCTGGGTTCGAGTCCCCGCTCTGCCACGGAGCTCACTGCGTGACCCTGGGGCCTTTCAGACTCTCGGTCTGACCTACCTCGCAGGGTTGCTGTTGTGAGAGCCAGTGTGGCATGCTGGCTAGGGTTTTCATCTAGGATTTGTGCGATTCAGGGTATAGTCCCCACTTGGGCATAGAAACATAGAAACAGAGCGAGTCAGAAGGGGCCTCCTGGGCCATCTAGTCTGACTCCTGGCTCCGGTGTCTCTGCCCACGACATGCCCACCATGCACATGTCCAGCCTATCTTTGAACACCCTCACCGATGGGGCCTCAACGAACACCCTCAACGATGGGGCATGAAGCTCCTTGGGTGATGCTGGGCCAGTCACAGACTCTCAGCCTGACCTACCTCGCAGGGTTGCTGTTGTGAGGAAAAGATAGGGTAGAGCAGAACAATGCAAGCTGCCTTGTGTTCTTCATAAGGGGAAAAACAGTGGGATATAAATCTATAATAAGGTAGTGGCTTATCTATAATAAGGCTCACTACGCAATCCAACCTGAGCAGCAATGCCTCCCCTGCCCCAAATATGGTACCCAAATAGGATTGTTTCAACCCCCTTTGAGCTTTCCTCTCTCCCAGATTAATTCACAGCACAGTGGCAAAATGCTCTGAATATGTGTGCAAGCCTTTCACAAGTTTACACCCACACAGGAGGAAGGCATTAGTCCCTGTGTAGTCGTAATTGTGTGGAAGAAGGGAGCTGGGCGCTACCTGCTAGGCCCCTGATGGCCCCGATTCCTCCATCCGCTCTGGGTTGGGGATCTGTAGTAAGGCGCCTGCTCTATTTGCAGAGGCCTCTCCAATAACGTAAAACCCCAAATTATTGAGGGCTCCAAATCATGAGGGAGGCTACATGCATAGTTCCGTTCCCCCTCTGTAGACACGGTTTCCCAACAGAAGGACAAGGAGAGCTAACAGGATGTGGTGGCACCGTCTTCCTTCTCTCCAGATGGTCATAACCACGTACACAATAACCTCGGAAAAGAGTTCATCGATGTTTCGAAACGACCCTGCGTAAAAACAGCTGATTTGACAGTAAGAGTATATGGTCCCTAACTTGATTCTAAGCCATCCCAAGACGCTAGTGGTGGATGGGGTAGAAAAGCTTTTACTAAATAAATAAATAAATAAATAAATAGTGAAAAAATAATATAGAAGACTTTTCCAACCCAGAATGCCTCCTTCACAATCTCAAACCAGAACCTTCAGCAACAGTTCACCCTTAAGTGACTGGGCAACAACCCTCTAGTTCAGGGATTGGGCAAAGGAAGGAAAGTAAAAGCTTGGGCTAAAACGCGTGGGATTGGGCTTTCATTTCTTTTATCTTTGTTTTCATCTGCCTGCGGTTCGGCCCACCCTACAGTCCAGCATCTTCTTCAAAATGGAACTTGGCCTTCAGGCTGCAAAACAGCTGAATACCCCTGCCTAAATCATCCTGCAGAAATAATAAAAACTGGGGATAAACTGAAGTGGATTTTTGTGTGCAAAAGGACTATGATCTCAATTTGCTTCTGGTCCTTAAAACTATTTCCAGAGCTTAGAGTTCTTTGATTCCAACCAACTGCTTTTTCTGCCATGCTTGGTGAATCTCGGGATTCTATTAAAAACAAGGCCGTTCCCAGAATCCAGAATTCCCACTTTCCACCTGAGAGTCAGGTCAACCACGGCACGTTTTCATTTCTATTTTTCGCATTTGGCTAGAAAATAAAGGCCACGGATGGGTCGGAGATTCTCGTTTGCACATTTGGAGATGATGGTCACTTGATACTCTAATTTCACCCCAAATAAAACTGTCAAAAGGATGTATGGCACAGAAGGATGATGTCAACCGTCTTCAAGGAAGCCGCAAAATGACAGTAAGGGCTTACTGCCAGTGAAGCCTTGGAATAGCTTGTGAATAAGGCCTCAGCCCTGAGACCAGGCTGGTTTCAATCAACCCCTTATCCAGTGCACCACCTAAAATTAAGCTCAGGCTTTGCCAGTATCAACAAAGCCCTGTTTTGGTTTTATTTGTTTTCTGCAAGGGACCCATGTAAAGTCTGCGTTGGTGAAACTCAGTGTTGGCAACCTGACGCCATGTATCGGCCCTCTGATTTAGTACAAGGCGGAATCCTATGCTGCTAACACATCCTGCGCAAGACAGAGAAGTTCAGGAGCATTGCCCTGTGCATCTCACCCTCCTAACTGAGAAATGTCCTGATCACATGCCTTTCAACACAAGGCAGTGTCAAGACAATGCAGAGGAAGGGTAAGAGGAAAGCTAGTGCAGAGGGAAGGACACCTGGCACAGACAACCAGAGCCAGTGTGGTGTGGTGGTTAAGAGCACGGGACTGGGACTCAGGCGATCCGGGTTCGAGTCCCCGCTCAGCCATGGAGCCAACTGGGGGACTTTGGGCCAGTCACAGACTCTCAGCCCAACCTACCTCACAGGGTGGTTGTTGTGGGGATAAGATGGAGGAGGAGAATGATGGAAGCTGCCTTGAGCCCTTTGTAGGAAAAAGGCAGGATATCAATTGAAAAATAAATAAGTATGCAGACTGGCCTATTACTGGTACATGGATTCCATCCTGTTACTACATGGAACTAAGCGTCAGTGTGGTACACTGGTTAAGGGAATGGGACTTGAGCCCAGGAGATCTGGGTTCGAGTCTCTACCGGGCCATGGAGCCAACTGGGTGATGTTGGGCCAGTCAAAAACTCTCAGTCCAACCTACCTCACAGGGTTGTTGTTGCAGAGTAGAGGAGAATTTTATCTACTCTCATGGATAAAATGAGAGTAGGAGGAGAATGATGCAAGCTGCTTTGAGTTCATTGTAAGGAAAAAGTGGAATATAAATTTAATAATAAATAAATAAATGTGCATTATTGTATTTTAAAAAATAAAATATGCTTGGCTATTTGCATTTGAATGCCTATTCTCTCTCAGAGTATGCATTTCTAAACACATTTCCTCTCTATTGTAAAATACCTGATACCCAGGGTATGTATTAAAACTCAAGACAGAGAATTCATTTTTCTTACAAGATTTACAATTCCCTGACGTATATAGTTAACTCTGGCAAAGATTATCTGAATGTTTACAGTGCTGAAAGCACATTCAAATGCAAATATTACATTTAATCTTTAGGCATCTCACAAAAGAATGGAACACTAAGATTAAGTTCTGTAATCTTATATAAAGATTAACCCAAAGCAAAACCGAGTTGAACAACCAGAATGACCCCATCGAAGTTGGTGGAGAAAGTCATGGTTGACTGAGAGTTGGGATTCCAGCTGAGGCACCGCTTTTGCTTCCAGGTAAAAGGCTCTGGAAGCATTTCAGCGCTGCACTCCGGAGTTTTTTCTGATTGGCTTTGCAGCAAACCTTTAATCATCTCTTCCTACTCTGACCACTCGTCCTTCCACCGCCCTTTGCTTCTCTTTGAGTTCACCTACTCCCTACTTTCCACACTGTTTGCTGGGAAGCAATTGCCCATTGCAAAGGATTCTGGGGAAAGTTCTAGGACACATGCTAAGAGTCACATGCAGCCCCTACTGACCGCGTCACTGTTATTTCCGAGTGGACAGTGTGTCCCAGTTCACGCACAACAGCTGTGCGTTGGAAGGGGACAGAGCAATGGAGGACAAACTGTATTTTGGAGACTTCTGTCCGGTGCTTTTCTAATGCAGCGGTGGCCAAATTAGGATTCGTCAGCAGCCTTGGCCTACTTACTCCCATCAGCGTTTGTGGGCAAGACTTGGTGCACCAGGACTCTCGATATTCCAAGCGACCAAAGAATGGGGAAGTTGGAAGGCCTGGCTTAGTCATGCCTTTTGACTTGGTGCGTGATTTTTTTCATTACCAACACATCACATGCTTCTTTCTCAACTGATGTTTAATCACTGGAAAACCTGTATTTGTTTCCATTTTCAAGCCAAATGACCAATTTAGCAGCCACTGATAAAAATAGAACTGGCTCATTGTAGAGCAAATCATGTGCTTTTTTTGATCTATTAAATGAAGAAGGTTGCTAATTACATTTCAGTGCTTCCCTGCATAAAATATTCCCTCCATAATAGTGGTGTGTGTACAATCAAACCCCACATTCCTTGAAGCTCCCCAAATTCCTCCTTGAAATTTGTTCTGTCTTATGTCCCTATCGGGGCACTACTGGGTTGTTTTCCCATTCTCATGAAGATGCGTGTGCATTTTAATGTGTCTTTTCCAAAATGTATACATCAGTTGTACACATCTCTGGAATGTACACACTCTTGTTTTGTTGATCAAAGCTAGTTGTCAGACACATTTTTCCTGCAACTCATGTTGCAAGATTGGAAACACAGGGACTTAGACCATGGATTGCATTCAAGTCCATGTTTGATCTGAACGTACGAGTCCGTTAAATCCTGATCAAAATGAACACAACACATTCTTCAAATGTCCCCTCCATGTACAAGCAGTAAATGAGCAAGTCATTTCCAGCTAAGTTAGTTGGCAGAAATAAGCATCGCTTGGAGTAACAGTCATCAGTCAGTACCCAGGACAATTGCTCAAGAAGCAGCCCAGGACTTGGGAGATGCTGGTTTTAATCCCCACCTGGCCATAAAGCTAACGAAGTGGCTTTGGACCAGTTGTCAACTCTGATCCTCAGCTACCTCACTGGGTTCTGTGACGTTAAAAGGAGAAGAGGAGGGGAGTTATGTAAGCTGTCTGGGATTCTTTGCAGCAAAAAAATATGGATTTAACTGAAATACAGAGAGCAGTGGATCTTTCTCAGAAAGGAACAGGGAAGGCCGAGAAAGGACCTGAGCTTGTCTTTCGCAATGGGAATTTGACCAGGTCACACTTCCAGAGTCTATGCAGGGATTGGAATGCAGCGATACGACACCACACACACGTTCCAGAACTCCGAGATGCAGTTCTCAAGTTAGGAATCACACTGAGAAAGCAAAAACGTTCTCAGAGGTGCCTCACGTCAAACTACAGCAGCCTTCCCAAAATCTGGGGAGCTCCAGGTGCCTCGGAGTTCAGCTCCCAGCATGCCATACTGTATGGTGGATGCTGGGAGCTGTGGTCTGTCCTGGAGGCCTCACTCTGGGGAAGGCTGCATGTGTTTAGTTACATTTCATGGCATGATTAGCCCTACAAAACCCGCCACTCCCCATTTTTTCGAAGCAAAAGCAGTCTGGTGCCGCCCCGATTTATACTGGCCTTGCGGTGTGCAGGGACAAAACCGCAACTTGTCCTCGCCAGCCCTTGGCAAAAACACAGCACATTTTTGCACAAAGCCACATGTGGAGCACTGTGATCCCACCATGCTGCCAAGCTCGCCCCAGGCGGGCAGCTCCAAAGCACGGGTCACAAAGCAAAGTTCGATGCTCCAGCGGCAGTTCCACACGTGCTCGCACGCTCAGTGATCTCAGCAAAACACAGGGTGGCCATGGTGTGAACTGCCCCCAAAAGGGGCAAGGATCACCCCAGCAGGAGGATTGCACTGGGATGCACTAGGCTAAGGGTACTGGGCAAATTCAGAGACAGGTGCTATAATTAAGTAGAAATAAAGTCCACCCCCAAATGGTGAGGAAACCAGTGACTAGTTCGCTCCGCTGTCCCAGTATCCCAGAGGGGCAACGTCAAGGCCCCTGAGCTCTTCCTTTGGACAGTTAATCATCTTGAAACCAGACTTGGAATGGCCAGAAAGGGCCCCTTGAAAATAGAGGACTGTCCTCTGTAAAAGAGGACACTCGGCCCCCCTAACGTCTACTTCTGGGAGGGTGTGCAGGACACAGTGTCGAGTGCTGTGATTTCCATTTCTGGACCCATCTTCTTTCACTCCCCCAACACCCCATTTTTATCAGTGCCCGGATCATTTTATCTGCACCAGCCACTAATTACTTTCATAACTGCAGGTGCCACCTCTTTAATTACATCGTTCACCCAAGTGAAGCACACAGTCGATTTTAGAAATGAACCGACTCAGGTTATGCACTCATTTCTTCAGGCAGGGAAATAAAATAGAACCTGGAGGCCTCGTCTTCTCCCTTGAAAATGAAGGGCAAAGCCCCTTGCTAATTTTACTTGGGGAAGGATGATGCCCAGCATTAATAACGAGCCCCATCTAACGATGATATGCCACGCGGCGTTTCCAATTAAACAACTCTTTGGCTCACGCAGGTGGCATTATTATAGATGCACATTTTAGATTGCACAAAGAAATGGCTAATTATGGTCATTTTTGTGTCTTAATTCAGGTAATTACACCTGCACAATGCACTGCTGCCTGCACGTTTTGTAGGCTCACCTTTCGCTGAAAGGGAGGAAACACCCCCCAACACACACACTCACACACACACACACACACACGCTGTCACTGTTTTGTCCAAAATAATATTTAAGAAGTCATTATCCCTGAAGAGCTCCGTATGGAAAGGAATGACAATGAGAAGTGGATCAGGCCTTTTCCACAGGGCAAGGAACAGACAGATGTTCGAACAGATCATCGCCCTGGGACTGGAGAGCAGAAGGGAAGCAAGCGCTGGCTTCTGCCCTCGGCCAGGGGACCTGGGGGCACTGGGAAGTGGCACTTCCTTGCTTCCCAGGAATGTCTTCAGGCCAACTTGGCCAATCGGCTGGCCACCGAAGCAGCTTGTAGGGAGGCTATGTGTCCTATTCTATACAGGAATCCTTTGATCAATATATTTATTCCTTTTCTAGGGTTCTCAGAGGACAATCCCCTAAGAAAGTAAGAAATGCCGTGCTGGATGGCGCCAAGGGTCCATCAGGTCCAGCCCTCCGTTCACATGGTGCCCACAGGAGCATTCAGGGAGGACCATGCAAGCCCTTCTCCTGCCCAGCCTCCCCAGCAACCGGCGTGTGCCAGCATCTCTGCTAACGGAGGTGGCACACAGCCAGCATGCCTAGTAGCCATGGACAGCCACCTCCTCCATGAACTTGTCCAATATAAGAACTATCTGAAGGCATCCTCTTTCCAGTCTGGGTCTGGTTTGAAGAAGGCAGAGCAGCAGGGATGCTGAGGTTGCCCATCACCAGTTAGCACCTGGACAACAGAGAGAGTGGGCATGCGGAAGGTGAGATACGCTGCACTTCTATTCAAGTGTGGGACAGTCGCACAGCACATAGAGGTTGGAGAGCCTGCAAGACCTCAACACCTGGTCTACACTTATTTATTTATTACATTTATATCCCACTGTCTCCCACTTGTGGAACTCAAGGTGGCTACCTGTGGTTCCTTAGTGGTCTGCCCTCCAAGCTTGGCCCAGCCCCAGCCCTGCTTAGCTTCCACATGGTCCTGATGGACCTTCAGACCATCCTCTGGGCCATCCATGTCCACAAGAACTTCTGAATTCTTTGGCATCTCCTGCATCCCGCCATGTCACACTCCAAAGAGCTCTAGGAATGGCTGCTGTGTGAATGGCTGAACTAAGATGGCCAGGCGTCTTTGGACGGGGGAAGCCCCAGCAGATCCACTGTGTTGGGCTCATGCTCATTCTGAAGCGCAAGCATTGGCTCCAGCTCAGCACCCCACCCACCTTGACCTGCCTTCCCCAGAAACAGCATGCCCGCTTCTCCACACTCCGCCTGCCCTGCCATTCGAGGTCCTCTGGCCCTGGTCAACCACTTGAACACTAGCGCCCGTAGCAGCGTTAGGTGAAGACTATTGCTCTGGCACAGTCAGACACTTCTCCTCGGAGCTCTGAGGGTCCTGGGACTGGACAGCTCCAGGGTACTTCTGCTGGCCCGTAATCTGAGACTCAGGCAGATCAGAAGCACGCGCACCCTGCCAAGCTGAATTATACTTACTGCTCAGCAAGACGCAGAGGCTGTTCGACACTCCTGCACTCGGTTTCAATGAAAAGGGGACCGTGACTATTTCTGCAGATGTGGAGAAGTCAGTGCGCCATGCAGATGTTTGCCCCCATGTGTGGAGGGAGGAGTGGGACGCACAAGCTGGCCCCTCCCCAGTGTCCTGAGGTCCCATCCTGCTGTGGTCTGAGTTCCAGGCTTGTGCACAGGTTTCCCCCATTCTGAAAGGCTGAATGGCTCTCCTAAGGTTGAGCTACTTCCTGCAAGAGCACTGCAAGATGCCGATTGGAGGTTTGGCCTGTCCTTTTGCCTTGGGCCCTGCCCTTCTGCTTCTGGCTCCGCCCACCAGGAGAAGGCCACTCCTCCCCTCCAGTGGAGTTCGGTCCTCAGGCTGGACACCCTTGTGTTAGACTATGCTGTCCTCACATGCACCAAGCACTGCATTCCTTTTAAAAAGAACCTTGCTAGGATCTACGTTCCAAGTTCCTCCTGCTGCAGGCATAAGCCAGCAATGGACTTTCTGTATCTCAAACACGGGACGACAACAACCCCACAAATATGCAAAAGCCCAGCAAACCTAGACAAAAGGTCTGTTCAGCATTACAGCAATATCATGTGTCCCCCCCTCCTCTTATTCTCAAGTCCAGACAGATCTTGACAGATGCTTTGTGGAATCCCCCCACCCCCCACCAGAGCAAATCCTAAGCAAGCCACACTCAGGTGCTTCAAAGGAAACAAACGCGGGTTGAACAGGGCACTGCCCAGAGGCGGTATGAAAGGAAGGATCGTAAAACCATGCTCCACAATACAAGGGGTTAGGCGGGCCGGGAGGGGCTGCACAAGCAAGTTGCGGTTTAGCAGCGACACTGGAAACAGGCGGCCGATGCTACTAAACCAGAACTGGACATTGTGCAAATCTCAGTTTCCCTACGCAAAGAGGTATATTTGCTGTCTATGAACAGGGGAGGCTGGTGACTCCTATGGGGTTCCTCATCCATTTTTGCTTTTATTTTGAGCTTTACAGAAGCTCTCTGTGGTGCTCCTTGGTGGTGGGCCTATTCGAAGGATGGAGGTCAGCGTCACGGTATGAAGCGTGAAAATGCCACTGAGACAGGAATGGCCACTCTCCACAGGCAGTGCCTACTAAACATCCCAGGAGACAGATAGGGGTGGGCTGCGAGATTTCCCATTTTTCGGGGTGGGTAGGATGCTCCCGTGACCGGCATAGGCCCTTGACCCTTTCAGCAGCCAATCTGCAAACTAGTTTTTTAAAATTTTATTTTAAGGAATACGCAGAAGAAAAGGCATCCATTCATTCTGCACCAGTGAAGTAACACCAGCCGGCCTGCACAGCCCTTTCATATCCTCTCTTGTTGCAAATGCCATTGCTTTGGAAAATACAGAGTTGCTGTTTGGGGTTTTATTTTTCCCATCCACTCTGCTTCAAGGGGAAAATAGCTTCCCTTCTTTTGGCATCAAGTCAATAAGTTCAGAGAACGCTGCCAGGAGAGAAACGGCAATCACATCTTTCAAATGCAGGGTGGTGAAAATCGCTGTGGAACTCATGCGGCCAGCTGCAAATTATTCTTGTTCTCTACAAGCCTGACCTGCAGAAAGTCAAATGGCATCAAAGAGTGACCAAGAGAGAGAGGGAGAAAAAGAGAACGATCAGCCTACGAAAGAGGCATCAGAGAAGCCCCCTGCGTCCATTCACAAGACACCCCAGCCTTTTTTGGAACAGTAACTGGCGATTCATCTGAGCCAGCTTTCCTCAACCTGGTCCTCTGCAAATGTGTGGATCATCAACTCCCATCAGCCCCAGATGCCCAGTGCCAAGGTCCAGGAAGAATGGGAGTTGTGGCCCAAAACCTCTGGAAGGCATGAGGTTTGGTAAAGGCACAGCCGCAGTGGCAATGTGTGACCCTGTCATGGTTTGGGACTACAACTCCCATAATGCTCACCAGGAGGATGAGAGCTGCAGGCCAAAAGGTGTGGAGGGACACAGGTTGCCCACCTCGGCACTAAAGCCAGACCATTGCCTGTCTATGGGGTGAGTGCCATAAAGGGGGACTCATGAGCAAGATTGCCTCAAAGGCTCAGAAGCCAGCACTTCTAGGCACAAGGTGTGGGGCACTAGACACAGCTCCCCGGGGGACCCTGGGCCAGACCTTGACTCTCAGCCTAACCTGCCTCACAGGGTTGGTGTGTGGATAAAGGGAGGAGAGGAAGATTCAATACATCACATCCAATTTCTACCAGGAAAAAAGCAAACTATAGATATATTAAATAAAGAAATTTTAGACTGACCATAGTTTACTGTGTTATTCAAACCTGGATTGTTGAAACAAGCCAGCTTCAAGCCATTGTTTAAGGAGATGGCTTGTTTTCAGCAAACCATTGTTTAGATTAGCCACAGAGCAGACTTTGAATGTCATGTTCAGTTGTGGTTAATCTAGAACAAGCATGTTGATTTCTCCTTCTCACAGCTCCACAAGTGGAAAACTTCATACAGTAGGTTGTGTGAATTCAGGGCTTGCTTCAGCCCATCTTGTAATGTTAGTTTACTTCAGTTTTGTACTGTAATTTCCAAGTTTTACATCACCTCTGATGTTGCATTTTATGGTTTAATTGTTGTGAACCATCCAGAGAGCTTCGGCTATAGGGCAGTACACAAATGCAGTAAACACATCAATAAAATATTTTTTAAAATCAATAAAAATACCTCAATAAAAATGGTTTAGCATTATCCACGAGCCTCTTGTGGTTACATTTTTGCAGACAGTGAACCAACATTCCTGAAACGGTGTTAGTCTGAGTGTAAAGTTCTTTGTATGGTTCATCCCCCTGGCAAATAATTACACAGTGAAGATGTGATACCTCTTATACCCTTGAAAGATTTGTGCAACAGTATTTGTACGTGTCAATCCCTTGTTTGGTTTTGTGCTTATGGAAGGAGCCCAACACTTCCGTTTTATCCAGCACGAACAGGCCAAGAAATGTCTTGGCAAAACAGGCTGCCTAGAGAGTTACCAACAGTTCATTCTTTGGCCAGATGATCTCCTCCCTGCGTTTCATTCTGCTTAATGAACCACAGTCCATTCACCTTCACCTGCTCTGGATGGACTTTTGCCATTCTTGGCTCAAGACACCAGTGGTGCCAACCAGAAAATTGGCTTTTGATCGAAACAAGGATGGAAACCCAAGACTGGGAGAACACAGCTGATCCGCCTGGAGTCTTGGCCTGGCCTTCTGGGGTTCCCTAGACAGCCTTACCTCTTTTTCCCCACCGCTGATCCAGCATTGTGCCATGTCCTTCCCACTCTAAAAAAATGGCAACATCTCTCTTGAGGTTCAGCACCTGGCAGTAAACGTTTGTGTGACACGTTTGTGCACTTTGAATGTTCACGTGCAGGACTGTGGTCAGCATTGCCCTGTGTGCCACCACTGGGCACTAGCTACTTCTGCCTCCCTGTTCGCCAGGGATGGTCCACGTGTGGTCATCCAGATGTGGTCTTAGAAGAACATTCAAAGAGAGCTGCTGGATTGAACCACGGGTTCATCTAGCCCAGAACTCTGTTCACAGGATCCTATAAGCAGGACAGAAGGGCAATGGCATCCTGCTCATGTTCCCCAGCATTTGGTGAAGTTGCTGACTCTGTTACTGGAGGGCCTTCAGCCATTAGGACCAGCAGCTGCTTGGTGGGCTTTTCTTCTCACTGTGGGCTATGCTGGCCAGGGCTGGTAGGAGTTGTAGACCAAACAGCTGCAGGTCCACAGGTTGTGCCTCTCTGTCATCCGTTCCCAAGGCTCAGTTATCTATTTTGAGGTACAGGGAGGATAGAAGTGATGGCAGGTGGACACCAGGTCTCCCAAAGCACAGCATCTTCCCCCTACTGCATACAGGGCTAAGACAAGCAGTCCCCGGATCACTGGCGGACTGATGTGACGCACAGCAGTTTCCACTGGAAATTCTGCAACAGGAAAGCACTGTTTCCCCGCCGACGAGTCAGTTTCTGGTGGGGACGTGAGGATGGGAGAGACCAGTGAGGGAGGATTGCACTGGGCATCCTTGGAGAGTTTGGCTCAGTGGGAGAGGCAAGGTGGAAAGAAGAAGAGCTTGAAGGCACAGGCCAGGGCAGAACACAAGGCTTGCCTGCTTCAGCATCGCTGATGGTCACTTGAGCTCTTTCCAAGAAAGGCATGGCTAGTCCTCACATGCTAGTTCCCTGGCCTGTGACTGGTCCAACTGCTCCATAAACAAAAGGCCATTGGTTTAAATGAACTGAGCACCATCACCTCCTTTCAGACATTGGAGATGCAAAAGCAGGGAAAACATTGAGACTGGATGAGGAATTCCTGGGAATCCCCCTCCCAGGACCTCTACAAACCTTGGCCTGTGATTGGTCCAGCTGCTCCATAAACAACTCACAAAACCATGCTCCACAATACAAGGGGTCAGGCACATGTGAGCCTGCCTTAGTAGGGATGCACGATAATTTTAGGGACACTGGGAAATATCTCAGAAGTGAAAGGATGAATAGGAGCACGGCTACAATTCTGAAATAATGTTTGCTTGTTCTCAAGCTAGCAAATGCATTGGCAAAATGCACAGTTCTCAAAAAACATTTTAAATGTTTTAAATGAACATTTTTTCCAGAAAGGATGAATTTTCAGACTTTAATCAGTGCAGAGATGAGGCTAGGAGGAAGCCTACGATGACTCTTATCTCAGTGGGGGCCTTCACCCATTTTAGCTTTCTTTTGAGCCTCCAGGAACTATCCATGGTGCTGAACTCCATTCCCACCAATGGTTCAGCACCACCAGGTATGAGGCGGACCTGCCAGAAGCATCTCCCTCTCCCCCCTTACTGCTCCTCATTCTATCACCACTGCACCTTGGGACGTCCCCTGAAACCCAGTTTCCACTGCCATATTTTATCATATGCTCCCACAATCACAAGGAAACATGGTGGGCCAGATCGGGATGCTGAAACTCGGTTCTCGTATGGACAGAAGATCTTTTTAAATAGTCTCAAGTTCTTTATTTATGCAGGAATGTGAGAATGAACTTAGTTCTTGCTCTTCCGCAGCTGCCATTGTCCATCTTCTGCAGCTCTCTCTACTCATGGAGAAGAACATGCTGCACCCATTTTACAATTGTTAAAGAAGGGGGCAGATTGGGGCTGGCTGGGTGGGAAACAGACGAGAAGCCCACAAACTGCAATTAAGAATGCGACAAACTCAAGCTTTCAAAAGCTGAGTTCTTAAAGTCATGGACCCAGATGTACAGATGGATGGTGCTTTCTCCTACATTTCAATATTTAGAAGGTCAAATCCTTTCCATCCCATTCCTGAAGGAATTTGTGAAGTTTGGTAATTCCTCAGCAAACATCACCTAAATGAAATCCTTACCCAAACCAACCAACTGTACAAGGAATGGCAGATGTGGAAATGGATCGGCTACACAATTAGTCCACTCTACAGTACAAATGAACATGATCATTAATATTGCAGATTTGATACATACACAGATTAACTGAAGGGTCTCCCATACACCCATGAGCCAGGCCTGAGCCTGCTTAGCTTTAGCATGCTTGCCACAACCCGTGCCTTCAGTCTATGATAGCTTCCAACATTCCAATACTTCGACTGACCAATCTCCAGCTGGAGGGTGACTGCCCACTGTCCATTCTCCACCATGAAACCACCTTTATAGGAATTTTCGCTTAAATCTACTTCCCAGGGGAAACCCTGTCACAGGAGCGAGAAGGGTGATGCAATTTAAAAAAGGGCAGGGATCATGAGTATTTTGTAGGAGAGAGAAATGTGACAGCTTCTCTTTGTCCTACAAGGATGAGAAATGCAGCATCTGCTGACATAGTACACGACTATGGAAGAGACCAAGCGACTATCATACCCACCAGCCTCCTAGCTCCCTAATGTCAAATCTCACAGTTCTTACCAACTAAAATGAATGTTGGTTGCTTAAGAAGCTCCCGGTTATGTCTTATTCAACAAAAAATTTCTGGATTTATTGAACACCATGCATCTCATTAATAAAGGTTTGGCTTAGTTGATTAATTCTCATCGGTGTAATATGTCTAATGAGCTTTTGGGCAATGCCCAATAGTGGTCTCTTTTGAGGAGGAGGTTATAATAGGAATAAACTTTGTACTGGAAGACTGATATTTTCTGATGTACATGCTCTCTTAAATGATCAGGTAATGCACAGTCAGCATAAATTGCATTTCTGCACTCTTTTGACAACTAAAAAACAGTTACTGTAACATGGAAAGATAAAAACTCACGCCTTGTAACCCAACAGATCAAAGACCTAAGAATGCATTCCATATTTGAACAGATAGAGACAACATTCTCGTATGGATGGATGGATGGATATATATATGGATATTTGAATATATGCTGTTATATTGATGTTCATACTTAAGCAATTATTCATTTCAGGTTTTTTAAATTTAGACATTATTTTTGCAATATTCACCATATAAATACATGGTAAAAAAGGAGGGGGGTCACAGAAATCAAAGGTAGGTAGCAAGTTAATCATCAAACAATACCCAAATGAGTCAACCATACCTAAGGGAAGTCTCAAAAACTCACTGAAATACACCTGAGAAAGCAGTTAGAGAGAGCAAGGTCTCCCTGCAGTAGTTTCACTGGGACCAGCTTCCAGCTGGTTCCTGCCTTCCCAGAATGGCCTCCATCAACAGTCTTTCCACCCGGCTGCCTCTGGGGAAGGGGCCACGGCTCAGTGGTGGAGCCCCTGCTTTGCACACAGAAGGCTGCACGTTGAGTCCTGGCATCTCCAACAAGAGAAGGGAAGAATCCTTCCTGAATCTCTAGAAAGCCACTCCTGTCTGCCAATACCTAATTAGATAGACCCAGGGCCTGACCTGGAGTTTGGGTCCACATGATCACTGGGGAAAAGAAGCCTTGCCTACTTTGGCTCATTGTAGAGATCTGAGATGGTCTGGAAGCCACCTGCTGCTGAACACCTCAGCAGGTTCAGATGAGATGGCATCCCAGTGCACCGTGGGTGTTCAGAGCACTGGACTGGGACTCAGGACATCTGGGTTCTAGTCCCCACTCAGCCCTGAAACCCACTGGGTGACTTTGGGCCAGTCTAAGACTCCCAGTTCATCCTACGTGACAGGGCTGTTGTTGAGAGGAGAAGAACCTTGTAGACCACCTTGGTTCCTTGCAATAAGAAGAAAGGTGGGGAATAAATGTGGTGGTGGTGGTGGTGATTAGGACCCATAAGCCACGAGGGTAATTAGCTAAATCATGCAGCATGCAACTTGCACACGTGGAGACAGAGAAAGGAAGCTGCGGTGCCTTCCTTTCCCAGGGGAACGGGCAGATCAGCCAGCATAAAGGTTGGCAGAGAGAGCTTTCCAGAGCTTCAGGCAGAATTTTTTCCTAGCCCTACCTGGAAATGCTCGGCACTGAGCCAGCAGCCTTCTGTTTGCAGGAATCTCTTTCTCAGGGCTGGTTGTCAAAGCCGATGCAGTCCAAAGCCCCTCAGAGTCTAAAGAAAGGCTTTTAAGAGAGCTCCCGTAGGCACTCCTGAAGCAACCATGCCAAATATCCCTCATTCTGCCAGCATCAGCAAGCGGACCAGGCCGCAGCCTCCCCACCCATTCGCCAACCTACCGACACTCGTTATTTTCTGGGAGGCCAGATCGTGAAGCAACGCTCCGATTGCCGGGTTGTGCCTGGAGTACAGTTCGTATCGATTAATGCCAATGTGGAACTTTAGCCAGTTTGGATAGGAATCAATCGACGTTTCCCCAGTGGGTAAAAATTCTTCATCTTCATTGCCTTCGTTTTGCCTACCAAAGGAAAAACAAACAGAGAGATGGCATTGAAGTTTGGGTTTCATTAAGATGCCAACACCGTACTTTGCGACGGATTGTGAGGTGGGAGGGTGGGTGGAAAGGAGGAAGAACGGGACCCATTCCAAGTCTGGAGGGGTGCCAAGAAAAGCACTGCAGAAGCCAAGGCAGTTCTTAGCCCTCCTTGTTCTGCAGCCCAACTTCTAGTTGAATGCCAGGATGGTGTAGTGCAAAGGTGGGCCGATGGCAGGTCCCTGGATTATCTGGACTCCAACCCCCAGAAGCTCCTGCCAGCACAGCTAACGGTCAGGAATTCTGGGAGCTGAAGTCCAAAATACTTCTATCTTCTGGGAGCTTCTGGCAGAACCATGACTGGTACAGTGATTCAGGTACTGGATCAGGGATTGAGAGACAGGTTTTCCAGCACTGCTTAGCTATGGAACTCATTTTATTTATTTAAAACATTTTTATGCCGCCCCCATCGCAACAAAGCCTCGGGGTGACTCTCAGACTTAACCTACCTCACAGAGTTGTTGTGAGCATAAAAATGGAGGGAAGGGGTTTTGTGTGCTCCATTTGAGGGCTTCTTGGAGAAAAGGTGGGGTTAGAAATGCAATTAATAGCTTGCGTGTTCATTCTGGACCACAACAACACTTGTCAATTATGATAATCACTCCTACATTAAAATCAGCATGAAAAACACCATTTCCCCCAACTAATCCAGTCTGGACTCCATGAAAGGGAGTTGCCAGTTTCACTGCATGAAAAGAGCTCCCTGAACATTGACAACTAGCAGGCCAGGGGAGAAAGGTCCAGCTTACCTCTCTCCTTGACTGGCTGTTTTCTGATGCTCAGCTGAACAACACAGTTCTCCCCACCACAGCCCGGAGTGGTACTGAAGAATTCTGGCCACCTACAGCTGCTCGAGCTGCAACCCCTAACCATGCTTACTAGGACATTCACCCCACTGGGAATGGAGGAACTCCCTTCCCAGCAAAGATGAACAAATGCATAAATAAAATTATACGCTGACCCTATGGAACAGAAGCTAAGGAAGGCCTGAGAAGCTGCCCTGGGACTGAGACTCTCAGGAGAGGCACCAGAGCTAGTGGGAAGTTGTGTCCCCCCAAGGCCCAGGCATGGGGAGACCAGTGAGGCACCACCCTTCAGCTCCAGGGCACCTATTACCCCACTCTGCTGGAAAGAGGGGTCATATGGCCCATTTTACAGTCCTCTATTTGCAGGGCTGAGACAGGTCTGGTGCCCTCTGCATGGAGGCTGCCAAGATGCACCAACTGGAGGCCCAGCTGGATGTTCAGAAAAAATGCATGCCAGAGGAGGAGGAGGAGGGGGAGGAGGGGGAGGAGAAAAGGAAGGCGAAGACACTGCTGCTGTTGCTGCAGCAGATGAATCTGTATTCTGGTTCATGCAGAGAATATCCATGGTTACAGGAAGGTCTCCTCTTCAGACTGTCACCTTCCTCTTCAGACTGTCACCCTCTATGAGTCAAGGGTGATAAACTCAATGAGGAAGAGGCACGGAGCTGGAGGGTTCCTTCTCCCACACACTGATTTTAACTCTTTCGGAACACTCCGGTAAGGCAATAGAATTAAAGGATTCTGAGGCCAGGCATTTGTCTGGAGGACCAGACCTGAATGGAGCTTGTAGTCCTTTGAGCGGCTCTCCCTGTTACCCAAGTGTTCCTTATTCCAGGAATACCATTTAAGGTGGGTGAGAGAGCTTAACGTGGGGGAGTCAGAAGTCCTTGGCAAGCCTTTGCAGATCACCAAAAGATCCACCAGCTGGTTCGGAACTAGATGACACTTTCCATCCCTTCCTTATTGGAAGAGTTCTCCGATCTAAGTCTGGCTTATGGATAAAGAGCCGGCCCTTTGGGGGTACCCATCCAGAGCACCTGGACAGCAGACGGAGCAAGGGGTAGCAGTCACCTGGCCACATTTTCCCATGGTTTGGCAGGATGTACTGCGGTCTACTTCAATTATATGAATGATTTCTAAACGTGCATGTGATTGTACCATGTGCAAATCTGTGTCCTCTTTTTTGATGATGCATTTCCTCTTTTTTTGCATGGTTCATTAGTGGCTGCTGTTCCAGGCACCCTGGAACGGTAGAACCAAAGGCGACAACACTTTGGACCCATCCATCCACCGAGGTACTAAAAGCTGGGAGGGCATCCATCGCCATCACCAGCTGTGGACTCTGACTCCCAGCAGGTGCAACCAGCCTGGCTGGATGTATAGAAGTTGTAGTCCAAGATACCTGAAGGGCAGTAGGTTGGGGGCAGCTGACTGAGTCTAAGAGAATGACTCAAAAGCAGGGGGTATATTGCTAAGGTCTCCCTTTCAGCAACAGACACTGAACTTCTTCTTTGGTGTTGTGGGCAGGGTGGGGCCTTGATGTTCCTATCTGTGAGGAAGGTTAATAGTTTGCTTCTGCCTTTCATCCTTTCTCTGCCTCTTGTTTCGCTGTGTGGATGCATTTAACCTTGTCAGTTTTTCGGGGGTGGGGGGGAGGAAGATGTCACATGTAGCTTTGACATCTGATGTATTTCTCGGAAAAGTCCAAAGGCCCCAAAGATGACCTAGGAACAAACTGTACAGCTAACAGACAAAACACACCAGAAAGATGAGGAACAGAACATGAAAGCAGCCAGGTTCCCAAGCCACCATTTAACTGCAGATTTGTGTTCTGTTTCTACCCCACCTTCTTCTGCTATCTCAGTCCTCCAGTGTAGGATTGCTGGCTCTTTGGGGCAGGGGATTGCCATCACTGAGTGTGAGGCACACGGAAGGCAATAGGTAATAAACAGAGCATATCCCTGGCTTTGAAAAGCCCATGTCTCCCTACCCAGCCATGTTTTCCAAAAATCAGCAAGGCCTCTCCGGAGAATGAATTCCACAAGGAGGATGAAGACCCTGGTCTGCTTGGCTTGAACGAGCACGTCGTGAGTAACATCTTTGGATGTTCAGAATGGGTTGGGGAGCCTCTATCATTAATATTACCTCTATAGCCCACCTCTCCCCCTCTCTTCATGGAACCAAGCCAGCTTATAGGTGCCTTCTCCCTCTATTTTATCCTCACAAGAATCTGGTCAGGTAAGCTAGGTTGAGGGTCAGTGACTGACCCAAGTCATCCAGCCAGCTGCATGGCAAAGTCAACGCAACAACCACAACGCAACAACTAGCCTTCACAACACAAAGACGACGCAAACTACTCAAGCGGCCGGCGATCATGGCATTTCTGAAGCCGCCTTCTGAAGGGTTTGATTTGAAAACCATGCTCACGTAACAGGGAAGTGACTTCTGGATCATCGAAGGAGGTCAAGAGAGAGCACAGGCTTCCAGGAAATCCCCGCATGCTAACATCTGAAGCTGGTGTGGGTAACTTCTGGCCTTCCAAGTTTTTCAGCCTTCAACAACCCCAGCCAGCACAGATGATAGCCAGGGATGATAGGAGTTGTGGGCTTAACATCTGGAGTGTCAGCATAGCTATGCTATCCCGGCATAACTCAAATTTATTTATTTATTACTGCCATTTAGGTGGAATTACAATAGCTCATGGCCGTAATGCGAAGCCCATGACCAGGTAGCCTGTCGTTATTCAATCTGCTGTCCAGGGGCTAAGGGTGTGGATGAACAACCTCAAGGACCCTGCTGCTCTCCCTCCTTAAGGCTTTAATCTTCAAACCAGACTTCCACCAGCTGGTCCTTCAAGCAGATGATGCCTTCAAAGGGAGAACTATCACCTATAAAGTAGGACACTTGGCCAACCTACTTAGAGCAGTTTGGCAGATCCAGAAATCCCAGAAAGGCCTTGATGCGGAGGACACAAGGCCTTGCTATCTTATCATGGGTACCTTCTGATCAAGGAGTATATCAACTAGTGCATGACTTTCCAAGTCCACACTCTGGAGAGGGAACTTGCTGCTCTGGTTGTTGCTGTTTTCTTAAGCGGGACCACTGTGGGCCAGGACTGTGTCTGCCTCCGGCGAGCTCTTTTCAGGGGTGCCCTGCCGGCCAGTGGCTTCTCAACAGTTGCCCAGCTGCACCGACCCTTGGCTCCAGCCCTGTCTTGTGCGCAGATGTTGCATCCACCCTGTGCTTCATGCCGTTTCTACACTTCCCATTTTTTGCCTGGTTATCTTCCTCTTCCTTCACAGAGCCTGGGGCAGAGCACTGACCTTTTCTCGCCCCAGTATTATCTTCAAGAAAGCCGAAGGAGGTGGGTAAGGCTGGAGGAGATCAGCTGGCCCAATGTCAAAGAAGAATTTCATTCTGAGAGAGGAACCTAACCTCTCTGACCCTGGCTTGGAGTTCTTCAGGTCTCAGCCCCAGTGCTGGAACAAGAAGGTCCCCCCCTCCCGACCCCCACTTCTTCACCAAGCTAAACTTAGTTCTCACTTTAGGTCTGGGTTCTTCACCAGGTTTAAGGAACTAACTCTTTTTTAGCCCCAGCAATGCTTTGGCTTGTCTTATTTATTTATATATATAAAGCATGTTTATGTCATTCTTATTTAGTCAATGACTCTCAGGGTGGTTTACAGCATATTAAAAATTTAAAACATAATCTACACTGCCAGAATAGATTCTAAAAATTGCAAGATAAAACCAATAAAAATATTACATTAAAGAGAATAGAACAGAATGTAAAGTTAAGAATATAGTCTAATAGAAATGACTATGAGATCAATGAAATCATGGACAAATTCAACAAACAAATGGCCAAACAGTTTCATATAAAATAAAATAAGGTAAACATATTTTAAATAACTGTTAAAATACTATGAAAATAGAGCAAAAGGGTTTTGTTTGGTGCTGAAAGGTGTTTATTTATTTATTATCTCTAAATGTCCCATTAGCCACCTGGCTCCCTGGATAGTGTCGGCACCAGGCACATCTCTCTGGAGAGCTGTTCCACAACCAGCATGTCATGATTGAGAAGGCCCTTCTCTGGGGAGCCAACTGCCCTAAATCCTTCATAGCCGTCCGCCAGAGAAGGCCCTCGGACGACGACTTTGGGGTCCAGGCAGGTATATGGGAGGAGATGTTCTGTTTGGTTTGTACTAAGCCATGGGTCCTCAGACTAAGGCCCAGGGGCCGGATCTGGCCCGCCATGCGCATTTGGACCCGCTGTGTGCCTGCGTGCACACCCGTTGCTGCCCACCGCGGTTTGCTCGCTCAGAGAAAACGATCGCCAAGCGAGCAAGCCACTGCCTCGTGCCACCCCTGCCCGCCCCTTGCCTCTCCTCGCCACACACCTCCCCTCGCCGACCACACCTCACCTTGCCAGGTGTGCGCGCCCGCACGCACCGCCCCCCCCCGCCGGCCTGCACACACTGCTGGCACCGCCTTTCCGGCCCACACGCCCTGCCAGCACCTTCAACTGGCCCCCTGCTGAAAAAGTTTGAGGACCCCTGTACTAAGCCAACAGAAATTCACCAGGGCTTCCAGCTCAGTTTTCACACCAACAAAATAACCTCCTTTCCTAGTAGCAGAGCTCACCTGGCATGACAGGGAGCAGCCGGTGTGCCTCTAAAACGATACATAAATAGGAACCTGAAGCAGACCCGGCCCGGCCCGTAGCAACAGCTGCTTCTTGCCAGCGCTGATGCTGGGGCTCAGGTGAGCTCTGCGATTCACGGGCCCCCCGCCGCATGCTGTGGCAGAACGGCGGTGCCTCCCGCAAGGCCGGCCCGTGAGATTTGGAAGTTGGCAGCAAGACGGACGGGTGATCAGACAGGCTGATGCCAAGAGACCCCGCTGGATCGCACCCAAGTCCCATCCTGCCTGCAAGCTCTTTCCCACCGAGAGCTCCGGGAAGCTCCCAGCGGGGCGAGGCCAGCCCTCCACGAAGGAGAAGGCAAGGGCTGCGGCAGGAGGTGGCGAGGCTCTTGCTCCCGAGCCCCCAGGCCAAGACCCTCCGTTGAGGACAGAGCCTCCTCACACCATGCAGCTCGTCCTGAGCCCCCTAAATCAGTCTGCTGCCTTGGCTCCAGCAAGAGAGCTCCACCCCCTCCTTGGCCGTGGCCTGGCAACTATTTTGGCAGGTTGTGAGCCGCCCCGAGGCTTCGGCGAATGTCCCCTGAATGAATGAATAAATAAATAATAAACCATTTTGGGATGACCCTGCAGCCAAGGCGTGAAGGCAGCAGCCTTTTCTTGCCCCCTGAAGGTGGCATTCAGTGTGGCGTAGTGGTTAAGAGCACGGGACTGGGACTCGGGCGATCCGGGTTCGAGTCCCCACTCGGCCATGGAGCCAACTGGGTGACTCTGGGCCAGTCACAGCCCCTCAGCCCAACCTACCTCACAGGGTTGTTGTTGTGGGGATGAGATGGAGGAGGAGAATGATCTAAGCTGCCTTGAGCCCTTTGTAGGAAAAAGGCAGGATATCAATTGGAAAATAAATTAAAAAAAAAAGTTCAAAGCCACACTGCCTCTGAACATGGAAGGCTGAAGTGCCACTGAGTGAGGACCTGGGGATGTTTCCACTGCCTCATCAGCATGTAGATCAAATGCAACAGGAAAGCAGAACCTCAGGCCTGGAGAACAAACCCGGCCACCTTGGGGTCCCAACATACCTATCCAGGTTCCCCAGACAGCCATGCCCCTTCCCCTGGGCCCACCCTCTTCCCCACCCCTTTCCTCCTACCGCCCATCATTGGGTGGTTCCCTGGCACGTACGCGCCCATTTCCCCATTTCTGGAAGGTGGCAAGCTCTTTCCCAAGACTTTCTCACTGGTAGGAAGAGCTCAAAAGTACGGCATGCCAGTATCAAGACCCCAGTCCCCTCCTCCTGCAAATCGCACCCAAGAGAACATTTCTAAGCTGGAATTTGACCCTCGAGGGAAACGCGGCTCAATAACTCTAATAAGTGAAGATTCCTCTGTATCTCTGGCCAGCTTCCCCACTTCCCCACACCAAGAGACCCTTGCTTGGAACTAGCAAAAGGGGAGCTTGCATTGCTTCCGTCCCAGCTCCAGGTTTTTGAGGACCTTTGAGCAAGGTGACCCCAATCATAGAATAGTAGAGTTAGAAGGGGCCATGGAGGCCATCAGGTCCAACCCATCAGATGGCTGCCCAGTTTCTGAATGCCCCCCACCTCTCCAGGCAGCTGGTCCCCCCGTCATATTGCTCTGACAGTGAGGAAGCTTTTCCTGATGTCCAGCCTGAATCTGGGTGGTCGCAACTTGAATTGGTTCTTCCATGTTCTACACTCTGCCATCAGCAAGAAGAGATCTTGACCTTCCCCTTTGTGACAGACTTTGAGGTACTTATAGAGGGATATCATGTCCCCCCTCTCAGTCTTAGGGACATGCTATCCCATGATTTCCCCCATGATTTGGGGTCCCCTGGTTCAGTAAATCTGTCTTCTTCCCCCCACTGTTGCTAGCTTTCATTGTCCTTCCTCCTCTTTCTCATCATGGTCACCTCTTGGCACCTGGCAGGCAAGGAGCAAGCCAGTCATGACATCCGGTGCTCCTCCTCCTCCTCCTCACCACCACCATGGGCTGGACCAGAGCAGGC
This sequence comes from Varanus komodoensis, assembly GCF_004798865.1. NCBI lineage: Eukaryota > Metazoa > Chordata > Lepidosauria > Squamata > Varanidae > Varanus > Varanus komodoensis. The sequence continues at coordinate 6,688,632 of NW_025335684.1, forward strand.
AGGAGAACAAACAGGCCACCATGGGGAAGAGGAGGGCAGTCCAGGGAGTCCTTCTCAACAGGATTCTGGTGGACTGAGGGCCCTTATCAGGTGCCCAAGCATAACTAACCTTGGTTCTTGCCTGCATCCCTTAACAAGGGGGAAAACAAAGCCCAAACCAACCCACAGGTCACCGTCTTGTGTTGATAGCACTGTGAATAGTATTCCGAGCGATAAAAACACGGCACCTGGATCTGAAAAGTGCATTGGCTGGTTTGCTGCAGTTTGACCCAAAATCCACCTGACAGCAGATGTTGGAACTCCGATGACCCACAGACAGTCTGCTGAGGGCTGAGGCTGGACGAAGCAAGCAGGGACAGAGCCGTTGCCCACCTAGGCAGCCACGCAATCCACACCCTCCTGGAAGTCAGCCTCCTTACTGACTCCTTACTGACTCCTGAACTTACATATAGGATACACTGTTACTCCTGACCTGGAAGAGGGTTGCTACAGTTGCTCAGATCACAATGCGTATCTGATACATGCATGCAGAGGAGAGTTAACAAGTTGCCTGCTTTCCTTCCTTCCTTCCTTCCTTCCTTCCTTCCTTCCTTCCTTCCTTCCTTCTTTCTTTCTTTCTTTCTTTCTTTCTTTCTTTCTTTCTTTCTTTCATGCTGCAAAGCCAAGACTGACAGATATTTTCCCCATGAGCCAGAGGGAATTTCTCACCTCATTTCAAGCAGCTCTCGTTTCCTTCAATGAGGATCAAATCTAGGAGGATTCTGCAGCGAACTGAGACCCTTATCTAGGTACTGAGGGCTGTCTCCCAGGCGAGTGTGCACTGGGAATGCGGCCTTAAATATCCAAGCGCAGGTGTGAAGAAGCCAGATGATTTCCTAGCTTTTTTCAGGAGAAGCAACAGCAGTGTACCTGCTCTCTCAGTCAGATCAGTGACCTACTGACAACCTTTTAAAAATTATTACTTATGGCTTTGGTTATTCCCATTTCTCGGGGTCTCTTCCCGCACCAATCTAATCATGACATACCTGCAAGCCTTTTCTCATTAAGCCACGCTGCAAAATATGGATTCGCAAAGACAGTGTTCAAAATCAGGACATGCATGCATTTCGCTCTTTTTAATTGCCCTGTTTTATCATTCCCGGTAAGCTGTCCCCGAAGATGCAAAGAACACAGAAGCGGAACAGGAACCCTCTAATTTGATGAAGGAAGGCCAATTTGTGTTGCAAGACTGTGCACACATACGCAGGAATAAGCTCCAGCGAACAAAGGGTTTACTTCTGAGTAAACACACACAAGATGGCACTGCTAGAGTCTTTCGCTGCAATGGACTGCCTTGACGGTGGGGAAAGGGGACGAAAAAAACGGGGGGGGGGCAGATTATGGCCTGTAAAAGCTTGAGCTCTTTCCAGCCAGCCATGGCCTATTCACACTACTCCATTCCATCCTCCACCCTCAAGGTTTCTGTCCACTCCACCAACTGTCCGTCTGACTGGGCTGTTTCAGTCTCCTCACCTAGCAAGACTTTCCCATGGGCGCCTCTTTTTTCAGGCCTTCTCCCGGCACCCCCACAGCTTCCCCTCCCTGCAACAATTCCTGCATCTCTACAACAAGGCATCCACATCAAAGGCTCCTCTTGAAGCATCTCTTCGACTTTCACAGTCCGGGGCTCCCCAGAGCTTGTTCAGCTACAATCAGTCCCCAGTCGGGTTGTGAGCATGATTGGGCATTGTAGACGAACACCATCCGGGAATCCCGTGGCTGGGAAAGGGACAAGGCCACAATCAAATCTAGTAAGGCCTCTTTCCACCCAACATTTTTGTGGAGAAATATTAGAGCAGAGGAGAATCGAATAAAATGTCCTCTTAAAAAGAAAAGCAGCTGATTGCCCAACCTTAACATTTAGGGAGTTCTTGGAAATATTTAATTCTTGGGCCCACCTCAATGGAGGAAGATTAAAAGTACAGCTTTTGCTTATTCCACTTTTTTGGATTCCTGTCTAATTTTCATTTCAATAATAACAACAACAGAGGTAGGGGTGTGTGTGTGCATGTGTGTGTGTGTGTGTGTGTGTGTGTGTGCATGCACGCAGGCCCATGTGCATTCAACTGTGTGGGCTGAGATGAGAAAATAAGCAAGCTACTTTACAACAAAATTTATCTGCCACCTCCTGTGGAGCACCCCAACCATTTTAAAGGGAAACACGGGGACTGTGGATCTAGAAGTCCATGTCAAGGGAATCTGCTTATGAACGTCTTAATTTTCTTCAAACAAACCTCTGTAATTTAGAAATTAAGAGTGTGAAGGGAAGTTCAATCAGAAATAATGTTTTTATGCCGCTCATTCCCCCACCCTGTCCCCAGGATTGGAGATTAACAGCCCAGCCTGTTTGCCAAAGCAAACGTCAATGCCCTCGTGCCGCAATGAGATTTATTCCCAGGTAAATGCCACCCATCTCAGCTAATGCTCATGTGACAATTTTGGCACCCAGCGTCTAGGTGGAGGGATCTGGCCGGCATGGGTCACGGCTCTGTTTGCCTCCCTGCAACTCAGCATGGCAGGCTTTAAATGGAAGGGGCACATTTGAATTAGCCAACTCTCTGGAGAGGCTTTAAGAAGCGGGTCCTTGGATGACACATTCGGATCTTGACCTCAGATAGATTTTTGAGGGGCAGAGGAGAGGAATTATCACTGCTCAGGAACAATAAAGATAGCACTAGCCTTTGGAAGGTTAACTCACAACGCTCCATATATAATTAAGAGAAGCAGAATCTGCAACTCCAGAAAGTTGCAGGGGAGAGGCTGAGATTGCACCATGCCCATGGGGGTGATGGGGTAACTTGGTTGAAAAAGGCATATTTCCAATCTTATCATCCCGTGTCATCACTGCTTTTCTGGTGCATTAAATTAGTAGGTTCCATTTGAACAATGCTAACAACAGGTTTGAGGAATACATTTAAGGCAGGCAGCGGTGGGGGCGGGGCGATCATTTCTATTTAACTGTCCTTTTTTTCCTTCTCTGGGTGAATTCATCAAACAAACTCCCTTAAAATAAAACACTACCTTTTTTTACTTTCTCTTCAGTATAATTAAGGAACTTGGCCAAAGCCTGAATTCGCCTTTCCTCTTGTTTCATTCCTGGCTCGTCTGTCTTTCCGGATTAACTCATCAAGCTTTCCTAAATCAAATTGCAGCATCCAACAGCCTTTTCAATGGGTAGCCCAAATTAGATTATATCTTATTCCTCCTCGCTTTCTGCACTGGGGGAAGAAAAATTCTGGTGGGAAAAGCTATATTAAGGCTGTTTGAATCCTCTTTGTTTATGTGCAACTAGGAAGTTTAAACAGAAATCTAGAAAAAGGTACTGGCCCCTTTTCTGAAAGATCCACTTTTTATTAGGGGGGCTGGGAGAGGGATCCGAGAAAGAGGTGAAGGGGAATTTTGCCCTTCTGGTGCTGTGGAGGGAGAAAACATCCTCCAGGGCTTTTTTGAAAAGATACCCCCACCCAACTATTCTGCAGAAACCACAGCACAGAAATCTTCCACTATTTTCTTGGAGGAGACATTCAGAGGAAAAGGGTAAGATCCACCAAGGTTACCTCAGAAAGGTGAGCTTGGAGAAGCACAAGAGGTCTGAGCATGGAAAGCAAGATGCTTATTCATTTCTTGCTAGAGCTGTGGTAGAGAAAGGACCAAAGAACCAAAGCCAACACCATCTGTCAAACGGCACTGTCTTGAAAGACAGCCTCTGTGTGAGAGAGAGTGTGTGTACATGTATGCATGCAGGGCAGAGGGGGGACGTGTTTGCCCCCCATGAAATACTTTATGGCATTCATTAAGAAGGTATCTATTTTTCTTTGGGCTGTCGATTGATACGGGACCAGGGGGAGAGAATCAGAGGGGGGAGAGATGTTTCTGGAAGGGGTTCATTTTATGTATGATGGGGAGCAGTACCAAACACTGCACTGCTCTTATGGGGGTGGGGAGAGAATACACGCAGGATTCTTGACCGTTTTTTAAGCCTTAGAGGGAGGAAAGAAGCCGAAAGAACAAGAGCAGCCTGGGCTTTGCCTTGTTTCTGTAAATTCCTTATTTTGTAGGGCTCGGAGAGGATCAGTCCTCTCTGTCTCTCTCAGTCTCTGTCTCTCTTAAGGATGGAGGGAGGACAGACTCCACAGGGGGAGCATCAGCCATCACTTTCTTAGACACCTTCCCGTGTTGCTGGGTATATCGGGCAGCATATAAATGGATGAATTAAATAAACTCCAGTTGTGGGGTTGGGGGACTTGCCCATTTTAGTTAGGGGTAGGGGAAAGCAGATAGGGCAATTCTGAAGGGTGCCATCCACCCGCATTCTCTCATAAAAAACTCGCGTGCTGATTTTCCAAGGGGTGCATGGCGATCAGTCAACGTCTCTCACTGATTTCTCTCGTGCATGGGAAGAAAAGGTCCCCAACCACCCCGTTCTTCTTGGAGAGCCCCCACACCTTCTGTGTGTGTGTGTGTGGGGGGGCGGTTCACCCAACACCAACTGCTTATTCTTCCCACCTGGTGCAAATAGGCAATTTCAGACTCAGCCCTTAATGGCTTTGCTTGCACGTGCCCGTCTGCCTGCGTCTAGGATCGCCTTCTTTTAAAATGCGGGACTCCAGGTAGCCTTTGCACCCAGTTCATTCTGCTGAGGGGGCACCGGACCCTGCCTTGAAACCCCACCCTGCCCGGGGCAACACAACTCTTCCCCAGTTCCCGGCTCCTCTCTCCAGGGACAGCCCACGACTGGGACCCCCCAGCTTTCATTCGGAACCCCGAATCTCTGAGAGCCCCCGCCCCAGCGCTCTCCTCCAGGCTGCCTGGGTCTGGTGGCTTTTGGCCCACACGTGCTTCCCCCCCCCCCCCCCCCCCCCCCCCCCCCCCCCCCCCGAGGTCCTTCTCTGGAAGCCCGCGCCTGCTTCTCCCCCCCCCCCCCCCCCCCGTCGCCCCCGGGGGGGGCCCGCGGGG